>NW_019392659.1:844983-1444983 GCF_000648675.2 Cimex lectularius | reverse complement strand
CGTCGTTTGAGACAGCATGAAAAATTATAACAGTGGGACGTTAAGGAAACAGTTTAGGCCAGTGAATTAGGGTGGAGAGATTGAGGAAGCGTATTCGGATTAGATCCTTCAAGAATGGCATTTCTTCTTTCTGGAACAGTTGATTTGTGAGGTAGAAGAGGATCCGGCGGAGAACTTTGGATGGAAATAGATTCAGTAGATGTTGGAGGATTTGGCCGAGCCCTGCAAATCTACTCCGTTAGGCCAAATCGGTCCGAAGAGTGTTTTATAAGTGGCTAATTTTTGATTTATCATTAGTGTTGAATTTGGTCCCAACAAATGCCTGAGCAGTCCAGGTTTTTTGTTTTTTTAATCTTACAAACACTCTAGATCAAAAAATCATCTTGAAGATGTAAGTAAATTTAATTGATACTGCCTAGCTTTCGACCTATTTTGAGGTCATCAGGAGGCCAAAACATCCTCAAAAATGTCTGATAGACACATTTTAGTTTTTACAAGCGATCACTAATTTCCTTGAAGACCGACTAAGTTCCACCAATACCGTCATGTTTTTAATCTTGTATGTCGTTTCCATGTAGGTCCACTAAGTAAAGAACAAATGGGTTGTTTAGGTGCACTGTTGTCATCTACTCAAATTGGATCCTTCCATCCCTTCTTTCACCACCAACAATCAGACTAAAGCCGATTTACCCGATGCTACCCGACGCCTTGCCACGTTTTGGTGGGGTGTGCACATCTATCCGAAGCAAGCACACGTCGCGTACAGTCCACAGCGTTTATCACAATAATCACTATCACAATCGCAACGCATCTTTTGTTCTTAGTGCACTATTTTGAACAAAACCTTGTAATAAATTGTTAGTTAAATTTTATGACCACAACCATCTAATAAATTGTTTGTTAAACTTAATTGTTTTAAATAAAGTTACTCCTAACCATCATAATTAAACAATGTTTATAAAAACTTATGCATTTTTGATCTCGTTTAATTTGGTTTACATTAAAATAACATGTTGTAATTAATATAACGACAAAATTACATGTACTTAGTTTGAAATAAACTACAAAAAATATGAGTGTCCTGTTCTGATGCTACCCGACATTACAAAATGGTGTAATTTTACGAGCAAAACTATGAAATAAATTGTTAATTAAATTTTATGAGCAAAACCGTGTAATAAATTGTTCCAATTTTAGTATATTTACCGCCGAAGGCGGTACAATAAATTGTTAGTTAAATTCATTATATCAAAAAATTGTATTCCGGTGTTTTGATTAATTTTCTACCAAACCATTAAAATTAATTTAAAAAAAATAATTTTTAATCACAGTTAATTTGGTTTATATTAAAATAAGTATGTTGTAATTAATATAACGACAATAATACATGTAGTTTGGATAAAAATATAAGTGTCCGGTTCTTTTGTCTTCGATTGTACTCAATACGACCTGACGAAAATCTGGACAGTGGGGATCGCCGAGCGTCGGGTAGATGTGCACAGGGGTAATGCAACCTTATGGAAAATCGGAGTTTGGATTAGCGTCGGGTAGCATCGGGTAGCGTCGCATGGCGTAGCATCGGGTAAGTGTGTTTCTGGCTTATCTCTTGCTCCACTGTTAAAAACCTCGGTGTTACCATCAACCTAAACCCTTCCTGGAAACGACACATTCCCCTAATTTCCTGAAACTGTATTGGATCCCTCATTCAATTCCGCCGGTCCCGGATCCTTTTACTTTTCACCACTCGTAAACCCCTTGCCTCCTCCCTCATCTTTTCCTTCTTCGACTGTATCGCATCTACACTCTCACCCCTGTATTCAGATCTATCCAGGCTTTATTCCTCTTTTTAAGAAGTATTTCCTAGGCTCTTTCTTTTACCAATCCATAAACTCTCGTCGATTTCACTATTTTCAAGTTACTTTAGTTCAAATCCTCTTAACACCAGATAGTTTCCCAATGGCCTACATTTTCCTCGTCATAAAACATTTGAGAGTTTCTGGAATTCTCTTACTTCGTCAATCCATAGAGATAACATAGTTCACAGTATCATGAGGTACTTTTAATACATTAGCAACCTTGTTAACTGCCTTATCTCAACTTCCAAGTTTACAGTTTGTGATTATGGTAGCAAAAGAAAGATACTTCTTTATCTTTATTATTACTATTTTATCCTAAATTCTTAGTATTGCTACTTCTATTTCTATTTTTTATCCTTTGTATTTGTTATTTAGTTCAACTTATTTCTCTTTATGTTAACGTCGAACATTCATTAATACATGGGCCAGATTTGTAAAACTTCTTGTGAACTTATTGTTATTTTTAGGGGACTCTAGTTTCAGAATAAAGCATTTTCTCTCCCTTGCCCTCTCTCACTCACTCTCTCTCCCTGTTCCTCTCCCTCTCTCTCACACTCGCTCCCTCTCTTTCTCCCTCACCATCTCCCTCTCCCACTCCTTCTCCCTCTTCCTCCCCCACTCATTCTCTCACTCCCTCACTCTCTCAATCTCTCTCTTACAGTTGGGCAGATAAATTGAGCGTAAACATTACTTGCTGGCCTTTTTGTTCGTTCAACCTGACTCAAATGTTTTTTGATTGCTTATGTGACAAAGATAGGATTGGAGTGTCTAAATAGCCATCAGCGTAGTTTGTGGGCTGTCAGTTTGGATGTGTAGGTGTGTCAGCATTGTAGATGGTGTAGATAATTTGGACCAGGATAGTCCCTAATGGAACGCCAGCTGTGATCGGTGAAAAATCGGTGCCGATTGTCACATTATGCAATGGATCCGAGAGGAGGGAATTCAAAATGAAATACTAGGCGCCAGAGAGGAAACGGAAAAATGATTAAATATTTAAAACAGCTTCTAAAGTTTGATTTTCAAATTTTTACATAAATTAAAAAACAGGTATAAGTAATATATTAATTTTTAATTTTATATCTAAAATTATGTAATCTATAGCATAAACATTGTAGAAAAACAATTGATATTTTTCCTTCGTTCAAAAATAAACTGCGTTTAACGTCCAAATAAACTTTTATTAAAATGTTAAGCTTAATTAAAATTTCTGGGCTGTTTTAACTCACAGTAACTATTTCACAAATTTTACAATTTAGTAAGATATTTAATGAAGAAAATGTTTTGAAGTTGACTTCATTATGCCAACAAAACTCATTTGTCCACTGGGGTAGAGGGATTATTTTCAGCTGATTTAAACAACTGTTTAACCAGAGAACAAAATACATCTTCGTCATTAACAAAAGTTCTACAAAATTCAATTATTTAGTGAGATGTAAATAAAAACTCATAAATTATTTCGTCAACTGTTTAATAAACGTTTTAACGTAATCCTTACGAAAAATTGGTGAAAATACAGCAGATCATTCACATTTGTTTTCATTTAGTTTTGAAAATAAATTTGGTGGTAAGTGCATTTTAAATCAAGAATGGTGGTTATTTATTTGAACTAAACACACTATTTATTTTAATTTTAACCATCCCTAACTTAAATTTAATTAAATGAGCAGAAAGCTTTATTTACATATTAAAAAACTATTATTTTTTTGAAATAATTTCATTGTTGGTCAACATAAAAACAAAAACGACGTAGAATATTATAATTTCGTATGATTTAAAAAGATAATTCAACAAAATACTGATTTTTGCATATTTAAATGAATAATCTGTAAAGAAACCAGGTTAGAAAATGGTCCAGACTTGTATTTTAACACACTGTTGTGATTCTAGAGGTTAAAAAAAATAACTATTAGATACAGACTTTCATGGACAATAGTGTAAATTAATTTTTAATGATAATTTCGACCTCCTTCTGCTAGACTGTTATTCACAGTGCAAGTTTTAAGATGACTTTTCTCAAAACCCATTTAACCGATTTTCATGGTTGATAAATCGTTTTGAAGAAATCGTCAAATGCATTTTATAACTTTATTAAAAATTAAAATTGGACTATGTACATTTCAACAAAACCGAGGTTAATTTCTAATACATAATTTTCTTATTTTGTGGACTTTCTTATGGATTTTTTTTAACGAGGGTTCGCAAAAGCAGAGGTCATATAAACACTCAGGGGCCGGTGTTTTTGAAAAAAAGCCCATTTGTAAGTATGTCGGATTCGAATGCAGGGCCGCTGGATTGGAGGGTTCGAACCCGGCACCTTCACCTTAGTGATTCGCGCCGTGTCAACCGTTGCGGCCACCGACGCCCTCCCTCCCTTCTTATTGAAATCTTTTATATATTTTTTCTAGTATATACGTCATTAAGAAGTTATATTTCTCTTTTATTTTCAAATGTTATGTTTGCCGTTAAAATAGTTTTAGGCGTTTTTTAATTATTGCGTTATAAATCAGATATTCCGGTAACGCCTCC
Source organism: Cimex lectularius (assembly GCF_000648675.2). NCBI lineage: Eukaryota > Metazoa > Arthropoda > Insecta > Hemiptera > Cimicidae > Cimex > Cimex lectularius. The sequence goes on along the minus strand of NW_019392659.1, from coordinate 1,440,601 downwards.
GAAAAAATCGAAAAAGATGAAGGCATGAAAAAATTTAAATTAAAACAAAAATTTATACTTTCGGGTCTATAGAGGTGCTAAAAAGAAATTTTATATTATTTATGCGGAAAAAAAATTTTGAGCTAGTTTACTGGAAAAGTTGGTTTTAGAACTTTTTTCGTTTTGATTAATCTTGATATAGCTTTTATTAATTTTTATTGCAATCTACATAAAACATTCTGTTAACTGATTCATCCGCACAGTGGATTAGAGAAAGAAGAACCGTGATATAAAAATATTTAAAAAACGGAAAATTAAAAAAAAAATTGCCGAAAGTCCACAATATCCACAATAAGTGGCGGATACTTGTCCAATATTTTGGATTGTAGAATCTCAAAAAAAACTTTGGTCCAAATCCGTGTCACACAAACCTGGTCATCCCCTTTAATCTTTAAAAGAAAAAACGTGGCTAAAAAACTGTCAAAAAGATCATTGGAAATAGGTTGCTATTAAGTCCGTATTCGTTTCATATGATATAAAAAGCGAATTACTGCCATCTGATGCAAAATATTATTTCGTGGGACGTGTTGTTATGAATTAAAGGCCAGGAGTGAACAGCCGTCGGACACGAAGGCGGAACACGCGACTCACTAAATTACTCTACTTAACTTGTCAAAACTATGTTCGAGAATATCGCTATTATATCATTTTCCTTTCTCCCTCACAACATGCGTAGCTAAAACATTGAAATTTTTTCACCTAAACAGTAATTTACAAATGAGAAAAATACGTATCATGGATTACATGCCGAAGCGTTGTAAATTAGGTGGCTGGATTAGATGAAGGTGTTAGGTACATAATATGGTAATAATGGAACATATCAAACTAATTGAAAAGATGGATATGAAAAAGGCATTGCCTTAGCATTATTCATACGCACATACGCATGTAAGTATTTGAAACACCACACAGCCAAAATAGAAAAGTGAACAATCATGTATCCTAGATAAACTTATTTACCCTTTTCTAGACGAACAACAGTTTCTTAACGGCATTTCTCAATTTTAAATTAAATGTGTTAAAGTTTCCTCTTCTGCAATGGAATTGTTTGTATTTAATTGTTTTTAACATTCATTGGTTCAAAATTTAACAGTAGCAAACAAAAAAATTCTAAAAATTAAATTAAATGTTCCAAACGTTCACAATCTTTGAGAGTACAAGACAATAAATTTAATTTTTAGAAGCTTTTCGTTGGTTCTTAGGTGTAGAGATTAGTGGCCGTTAATCGATAATTATTCAGATATCGTGAGATGCGGTCTCGTGCCAACGTTTCGATCTTTATTGAGATCATCTTCAGGGCTCAAAGTGTTTGTCTTCTGTGTAATTGTGCCATTCTTGCGTGTCGTGTTGAGTCACTCTCAACCAATTTACCAAATAGCTTCTTTCAATTAAATAATGTTATTGCTTAAATGAAAAAGTTAGTTTCACGAGCGGGATTCGAACCCACGACCTTCGGCTAAATACGACGCAGCTCTACCACTTGATCGTGACTTCGATCCACTCGGACACCAATTCTCCATCTCAATTTACCTTTTGTATTTTCCCTCCATTTTGCCATTTTTTAAATGTCGTGTAATCAGGATTCGATTCTCGGCGACAAGTGAAATGGCCACGAAGAGCTGTTAGTGAAGACATACCTTGTTTTATTTTTACTATATCACTATATTTCGTGGTCCGATTGACGAAAAGGTCGTGGGTTCGAATCTCGCTTGACACAATAGCTTTTTTATTTCAACCAATACCTTCCATAGAGATTGATTAATTTAAAGAATTTATTTAATGCTTAAGTACAACTACGGGGAATGCCCAACTTATAAGACATTAAAAAACAAAACAAAAAAAAGTAAAAAGTAATAATAACAATACTAAAATAAAAACTAATTTACAACATGAAAACAAAACAAAAATAATTACAAACTAAAAATATAATATAACAAAGGTGGAGTATTATAATATAATAAAAATGGCGTGTATCAATTGTGTGTAACAATTTAAGTTACCAAGCACCCTGGTTATTTTGATCTTTAACGGTTTAGAATAGGGATTTTGTGAATTTCTATAGATTCTGAAAATGAATTCACTATGAACAGAAAGTTTCAAAATGCATATTTTTTAATTTTTGAGTCAATTCAGTGCAAATTACAGTTTATTATTATTTACATTTTATTTATATCTATATATTTTTGAACAACTCAGAATTTCCGTCTTCGTATTTAGTTTAAAAATGGAACATTTCAAACTAATGAAAAGATGGATATGAAAAAGGCATTGCCTTAGCATTATTCATACGCACATATGCATGTAAGTATTTGAAACACCACACAGCCAAAATAGAAAAGCGAACAATCATGTATCCTTAAAAAAACAAGAACAGAAAACGCCTTTGTACAACAAATTGCATTAAGTGAAACTTTGTGACCGTAAAGAAATCTTATTACAAACCTATATTTTTAATATCACCCATATTAAAACGGCAAAGTTCTCAGTCTTTTGTTTAAATAGTGACATCCGAATCGCTATCTTTTTTTTCGTTTATGTTAATTTCTAATTTTTCTTTCTAAATGACAGCCTGTGAGAAAAAGTTAATGATCATTCTTTCACACGCAGTGGGCGTCACCACGCCGGACGTTTATTGTTGAGAACATGATTGTTAGTGTCTCTGGTGTGACATATCTGCAGGTGAATCGTAATATTTTCTTTCGTTTTGGCAAGTCCTCTATGGCTCTTGGTTTCGAGGTTGAAAAACCTCATCGTATATATCAACTTTGCGGTTGGTTAACATAACATTTTAATAATATCGATTTATTTTTATCTATGTAAACACTTGCCTGGAATTTGCGTTAGTAACCATAGTTTGTTTAGGACAAGACGTTGCGGCCGGTAGAAAAACAACACACGATTTTCCACCGACCTTGTAACAGACATATAAGTGAATTTGTATACAAGCAAGAGTTAAATTATGTATATATATATATATATATATTTACAATTTAAAAAAATTTAAATGTTATAGTAGTAAAAGGGAAAACCGAGAAATTAAGCATATTTTGTTATTTTATGTTAAAATAATAGGGGTATTCAGGATGTTTGTAAGAAGGTAACTAGTGTTAACTGAATGCAGAAATGTCCACCAAGATCGTGAATGCTACCTTCTTTTCTTAACATGATAAATGTTAATTTTTCCGCAATACCAGAACCAAAAATAAACCTATAACTGTCTTTGAAGTGTTGTTGTTGTTTGTTATGGTTTTGTTTTGCGTTAAATTGTAAGATGCCAGAAATAAATAAAAAAGGAAAATTAATCAACTCTTTCATTCAAAATACTATCTATGCATTCGAAAAGTACTAAAAAATGACACGCTTCAATTCGTGCCGACTTACCTAACTTGGATCCTAAGGTCTAACAGCCTACGACTTTATAGAAAAGGAGATGTATCTATTATGAATGAGGGTATAAGGTCAGGTCAGAAATTAACAAAGATTTGTATTGGTCTGATTTAATTAACGCGTATTTAAGAATGAAAATACATGTAAACAATTAACAGCTGATAAATTCATGGCTGCCAAGTTGGTTACCTACGCCCTAACGGATTGCAATGTGACTACATTTTCTACATTTTAACATCTAACATTGGCCTTGGCCTGTTAGATCGAGCAATGTTAACTAGCCGATTCTTACAAGTCTACGTCATCATTTTTCTCGATCGAAGAAGACCTAACACACTTAGCAGGGTTAACACAAAGATCATGAATAACCCAATTGTGTCAAAATAAATATTAGTATATAGCTGCAATATATGGTATTATTTATATGAAATTGTATTTTGAAAATAGGGTTTCTTTTTGTTCTTCAACAGATAGTTATTAAAAAGCGAAGCTAACATGGAATCGCTGTTTATTAAATTGAAAGTGAGCCCAAAGGCCGTTTGAAGTAAAGAATATATTCGATAAATTTGCCGAAATCACCTACCAGGATAAGGTTTAACAATAATAATAACACAAAGAAATAATAACAGGGTTAAAACAAAGATCGTGAACACCTCTCTTATTTAAACGAATACCATACATAAAAATTAATTAATTGAAACAAGGTATTTGGTCAGTCGGAACCAGAAATTTAATGGATGTATTTTTATATTTAATGCCCAATATGTAATATATAATAAATACGATTAATCATCATCATATCATATAGAAATGCCATAAGAATACCAGTAATTTTTTTGACACATTTCATACAAATATCATTTAAATTAACGTATTGCAAGTTTAGAAAAGTTTTGTTTGTTAGATTAATTTACCACAAGAGGAATTGGTGTAGTCCAGCTTATAAATTAACGATGTTTTTTGAAGATCAAGGATATTTGGACCAATTAAAGAGAGGGGTAATTAATTAAAGAGGGGTTAAAAGTACTGTGTCGTAAACGTGTCAAACACCACAACACGAGATGATGTGCTAGACCTTGGTGCAACATACAATTTACCATGTAAAAAAAAATTCCTTCACAACGACCGATCTGAAGTGATATGGAAAAGGTATTGGGTGATATGACAGACTCAATCAATAAAAACAAATTATTCGTTGAAGCACTTATTATTATTTTGAACTAATTAACTAAACTTAAGCTTATGAATTTCTTCCCTTAATATAGCTTTTTCAGCACTCCTTCATTGGCAAAGGAAAATCTATATTATATTGTATGGAAACCAGACAAAGGTAATTAACTGTAATTTACGAAGAAATTACATTATGAAAACAAAATGGATGAAATATTACTAGATGACAAAATGTTAAAGCCATTAACTTCTGATCCTACACAAAAACTTGAAAAAAATTGAACAAGTGGTGGACTCATTATTTAAAGATGGATATTTAAATAAACAACAAAGAACATCAATATTCACCATTGATGGTCATGCTATAATCAACAAATTAGGTACTCCACTAGACCTATTGTTTCATCCATCAACAACCCTAGCCCTGGCCTTACATTATCAAAATACATCATGAAATAACTAATTAAATTGAACAAAGAACAACTCATACATAGTAAAGCTTTAATTAAGTGGTTACTTTAAATATAGAGACACTATGAATAAATTGATGGTGTCGCAATGGGAGGCCCCTTCTCTCGCATAATTGCAGAGCTTTTAACGAACGAGTTACTTGACTGGATTAAATTAAACTTCAACTTGACGATAAAAATAATCAAGGAATATATAGATGATCATTTCATAATAATTAAAAACTTAGTTCTAATAATGATCTCAGGTCCTTTCAACTCATATCATCCAATTTACATTTGAAATGGAAGTAGAAACGAAGCTCTCATTTTTAGATATAATGGTTATACGAAACAATGGAAATTTTGTCACGAATAGCTACTACAAATCAACCAATTCAGTTAGGCTGTTGCAGAACCAAAAATAAAACTATAAAAGTCATTGAAGGCTGTTGTTGTTTGTTTTTGTTTTCTTTTGTGTTAGATTTTAAGGTGACAGAAGTTAATAAAAAAAGGAAAATTAATCAACTTTGTCATTCACATTGCTATCTATGCACTCCAAAAGTATTGACAAATGACACGGTTCAATTCATGCCGACGTACCTAACTTGTATCCTAGCGTCTAACAGCCTACAACTTTGTAGGATAGGGGATGTATCTATTATGAATGAGAGTATAAGGACAGGTCAGAAATTAACAAAAGAAGTATATTGGTCTGATTTAATTAATGTGTATTTAAGAATAAAAATACATGTAAACAAAAAAAAGCTGTTAAATTCATGGCTGCCATGTTGGTTACCAACGCCCTAACGGATAGCAATGTGACTACATTTTCGACCTAACATTGGCTTTGGCCTGTTAGATCGAGCAATGTTAACAAGCCAATTTTTACCAGTCTACGTCATCATTTTTTCGATCTAACAGGACCTAACAGACGGGTTAACACAAAGATTGTGAATACCCCTATTGTAGAAACTGAGAGGTAGTCGTTGTTGAAAGAAATGATCCGTATATATAAAAAAATAATCCATGTATTTGCTCGATCGTTTTAATGAACATAATTTACTAATTATAATTCCATATTATTGAATGTTTGCGTGATGTTTAATAAATGACAGGAGTTAGCAAAAGCAATCGGATTGAGCGATGTTTCGAGGCTGTTACCTCTTTTGGAAACCTCTCTACTCACGTGTTTACTTTGGTAATGTTTGTAAGCCATAATTTTATATATACGATAATAAGCCATAAAATAAACCAAGCATGTCATATCGGGAAGCTAAAAACGGTGGACGATTTGTTTCATTTTTTGGCCGTTTGTCCAACTTTGGAAAACGTTAGATTAATTTGGTTCCACAGATGTCGTTTGATATTTCGTGAGTACATAGACCTTTTAAATGAGAAAGATTAATTTAGTTTGTATAGATATATTATAGATGCAATGTCTTGCAAAGATAACTGTCTGCTAAGTTTATAATTTGTTTGTTAATTTAAGTTTTATTTAAGGGTATATATGCAAGGGTCAACTGGTAGGCGGCTAGTTCATGCCATTACAAGTATTATTTTGTTATTTTGTAAAAAAATGTAATATTTTGTTTTCTTTTCTAAATATACTTTTATAAATAAAAAAATAGTAAAGTCATAAAATTATATATTTTTTATTATTAATTATTCAGAAATCGTGAGATGCGGTCTGGTGTGATGTAGGTTTCAGAAAAACATTTTCTTTATCGTGCCAACGTTTCGATCTTTATTGAGATCATCTTCAGGGCTCAAAGTGTTTGTCTTCTGTGTAATTGTGCCATTCTTGCGTGTCGTGTCGAGAGTTATAATAATTACAACATCCTTTTTTTAATGTAAACCTAATTAAACGAGATCAAAAATTCATGAGTTTTTATAAAAAGTTATTAATTATGATGGTTAATAAGTAAATTGATCAAAATATCGCCATAAATTAATTTAAAAAAATAAGTTTAACAAACAATTAATTACATTGTTGTGCTCATAAAATTTAACTAACAATGTATTTCAAGGCTTTGCTCAAAATAGTGCATTAAGAACAAAAGAGGCATTGCGGTGTGTAGTACACGCTGTGTGACTGTACGTGGCGTACGCTTGACGTCTCATAGATGTGCACCCCCTACCAAAACGTGACAAGGCGTCATGTAGTATCGGGTAGCGTCGCATAGAGTTGTATCGGGTAATAAGCGGAGAACACACTTACGCGATGCAACCATACGGGACGCTACCCGATATTAGTTAGCCTTGTGTATCGTGTAAAAAAGTTTTGTGATCACATTTGCAGTAATACTAATATGTAGGGTACAAAGAAAATAACTTGAAACAATATATGCTTCGTCGTTGACGATAATAAATTTAAAAATTATTAGATACTTATAAAACCGATTTCTGTATGATTTGGATAGAGTAAAAAGAATGTATTGGACTATCTTTGTAAATATATTTAAAAGTCATAACTATCAGTTGCGTTTTTTTTTACATGTGTCATATTTCACAGTTATATGTAATCTATTTCATATGTATTTTTATTGAAGCCACTCTTTAACACCAGGTGGTGAATATATTTTTATATTATTTTTTAAACCAGATATAAATTCTGCAAAGCATTATATGTTAAGTTTTATTAGGGTGTTAAAAATACCGCTTTTAAAGGCTTTAACAATCTTTATTGTTTTTTTCATTGTTTGAAACGTTTCCCCCAAAGGAAATGGCCCATTACTCGTCTCTATTTCTAAAAGCTTTTGTTTTCTAAATTGGGTTGAGCGCTTTTGTTCACTAAAGCACGATATCACTGCGTGAAAAAATCATACACGCACTGTATGAAATAAAAGTAAGAATTTTCCTGAACGACCGTCTGCAACTGACTCACGCTATAAAGGTCGAAAAATTTCTGTTTTTATTCATTTTGCAAATGTTGTTGGATTTTTTATGTATATTTTTAGGGTTCTTCAATGCCTTTTGCTTATTTACCTATGTATTAAAAAAAAGGGTTAAGGGAAAATAAATTTCTTTTAAAACCACGATATGATATTAAAATACTACATAAAGCGTTTGTAATAACAAGGAGTTAAAATCGCGTCCTTTTACATGTTAACTTATTTGGAATTAATGATGATATAACATATATATTCATTACGCATGACAAATATAATGTTGTACCACAGCGATGACATTATCATTTGAGACAATAGCAATGTGTCCCCATTTTCGTGCCTGTTCCCTGTCAGTCAGTCCTTTGGGATCATACGTGGGTATGCAAATGACAATTTGCCCTAAAGTCCAATCATGACCTTACTGTCGGACGGTGTCTCTATTAAAGTCAAGAGCAACACCTCGATGATTTCCATACTTCACAACTTTTACATATATTTATTCCGATTTCACAAATTTTTGCTAAATTTTGGAAAACGTACAAAATAACTTCTAATTAAATTTAACTAAGAAAAATGATAGTGAAAATAATGTAATTATTTCATATGGAAAAATGAAAGTACATAGTTTGCGTAGGAATATTTCGCCAACGCGACATAATTAGTTATGATTTCGGCAGCTTATTTTTAATTCTTTCTTTTTAATTGGTAATTAATTATGTTTTTTTAAAACAATTAGCTTACCATATTTTGTCTTTTTTTTGCTTTCGGAGAAGGAACGTATTGCTGTTGCCGGTGGAATTTACACTGCGCGCGCTGCGATCGACTGGTTATACCACGCAAAAACTTGGGAAGTCAAAAACACCCGTAGGACGAGAAATCAGTAAAATTTCAAACTAATATAAAAAACAAGCAATTGCCGAATGGATCAAATAAAACGCTCATACTTGGTGGAAAAAGAGCGTACGACTGTGGATGGAAAAAAACACTGCATGAAATTTTCGCTAAAATTTACTAGATACTATCTGTCACTATTGGTAAGTTATTGGTAGTAAATATACATCACAATATGTAAGAAACTAATTTAATTAAAAAATTAAACCCTAAACTAACAAAAAAAGTAATTACTGATCATAGACAGACAAAAGTCAACAACACCATTGTTGTTAAAGAAAATCAGACTATATCGACAAAACTAAAAATTTTATGAAAAACATTGAGTGTCCGAAGTCAAAGACCCAACAACCAAATTTCAAAAAAGGATCATAGACACAATAAACATTAATTATTAACCAGAAAGAAAATTTCAAATATCAAACATGAACCTACAACGACGCAAACTTAATCTCCCAAAACTACGCAAAACAAAACTTATTTTAAAAATACGAGATTTTACGAAAGTGGATTTTTTCAAGTTGACGAATTAGAACATGGAAGTCATACTGATTCTTCTATTTTTTTCAACATTCTACAAATTCATTAGGTTTCGTGGTCTAATTGACTAAATAAACATTTTTTAATTAAAGTTTTGGTTGAGTTAAAAAAATTCTGTGTCACAAAGCAGGATTCGAACCCACGATCTTCGGCTAAATACGCCGCTGCTCTACCACTTGAGCTATCGTGACTTCGATCCACTCAGACACTAACTTCCTATCTCAACCCCATCTTTTGAATTTTCCCTCCTTTTTGCGATTTTTCATTTGTCGCCGAGAATCAAAAAATGGGAAAAAGGAAGAAAAATTCAAAAGGTGGGATTGACATGGGAAGTTAGTCTCCGAGTGGTTCGAGGTCACGATAGCTCAAATGGTACAACAGCGGCGTATTTGGCTGGATTCGAATCCCGCTTGTGACACTGACTTTTTATCTCAACCAAAACCTTCATTAAAGAATAATTAATTGAAAATTTTACATATTCTTTTTTTATTATTGATAGCAATTACGCTGGTACATCCCTCGGTGAAGAGATGGTTTTGCATCCACACAGGAAACTCCCTCGCAATTAGTACTGGTAACTTTTTACATGAGACCGGAGTGTATGGTTTTTCAAGTTACTTGTCAGATTAGACGATATTTCAACTTCTAGGTTATATGAACCCTCAGGTAGCCGTTGTTTTTTGAAAAACAGCCCATTTGAAAGTATGTCGGGTTCGAATTACAGCCACAGATTCGAACCCCGGACCTTTGCCTTATAATGTCTGCCGAGTTAACGCCTTAACTTAAGTTAAGTAGTAAGTTGGCCACAACTACCCCCCCTATAATTATGGATAATTGTATTTAACAGTTCCTATATACAAGGTTATTTTTTATAGAATGTTTTAAACAATAAAGGCTTGAGATGTAGGCATTGACGGAAATCTCAAATAATGTAATTTCAATTTTTTTGATATTCAATTCTTATTGTAAATAAATACATTTATTTTAATGTAAGTAGTTTGTTTTGTTAGTAAAAAACCGGACATATCATGACTTCCATTACCAAAGCAGGCATAGAAAATTTGAAATATTACTTTCACTTAAAATCAGATTAGGTGTGTAAATGTCTTTTCTGTACTTAGTATCTGTCCTATAAAGTAATGAATAAACCCGAAAACAATGCTGTCCACTGGAGAATTTATTCACAGTAGGACATCGCTCATAATGAACAATGACATGTCCTTCTTTGTAACTAGAATTATCATACATAATCACATACTATTCCATTATAGCACAAAAACGAGTTCAACTAATACATCTCGCAACCTTACAACAAACCGAAAGCAAACAAAAATGCCAGGTGTCCATAGCATATTACACATCATTGTAAAACATGAAACGACTATATTATTATTGGGTTGTCCGGAAAATAATGCAGGATTTTAAGTTTTCATTAAAAAAAATCTATATAAAATATTCTGTTTACGTTTACAGGATTACTCATNATGGGAAATTATTTTGATTAAAGAACATTGCTTTAAAGTAACTAGTTTCTTTTTTTTTGTTTAATACCAAAATCCTGCATTATTTTCCGGACAACCCAATATTAATACATTGTTGATCCAAGTAAATATAAATTTAAAGATGGGTATAAATATGTTAAATTAAACGAAGTAACAATTACAAAAAATAGTAACTATGTATGATAATTGCTTATTTAATAGCAAGAATTTTTATGAAGATTGTAAAAGTATCTTTGTGTAGTAGAAACGTCGCGGTTAGTGTAGCGCTAAAACATCAGGCACTATGCTCTCTGGTTTCCAACCATCGATAGTCGGCCAGATTCTATTTTTTTTTCTTTTTTTTTCTTTTTTTTTTTTTACGAGGGTTCGCAACAGCAGAGGTCATATAAACCCTCAGGGTGCCGGTGTTTTTGAAAAAAAGCAAAAAGCCCATTTGTACGTATGTCGGTTTCGAATGCAGGGCCGCTGGATTCGAACCCGGGACCTCTACCTTACAGTGATGAGCGCCGTGTCAAAGACTAAACCTTGCGGCCACCGACGCCCCAGATTCTATTATTGTCTGTCTAACTGGTAGGAATCTACGTAATCAAATCCAGAATATTTACTTACAAAAACATCAACTTGAACAACACAATAATTCAGAGGAACATTAACGAGACCAAATAATTACCATGTTTCACGAAGGAATGAAAATAAAATTTATGAATATTCTGGATATTAAAAGCTCCTTAGGTCCTGACTCCCTTAACGAGAAAATGTCCTTATCCAGGCCACTCATTCGTCTAAACAATCCCACGAACCGCAGCCGGTCTACAAGTCACACAAATAAAATCAATTATTAAAAAATTAACTAAATTTATGCCGCTAAGTATATTATGGTCATAACATACAATACTTGTCAGAGAGATCATACAATCTACACAAGACGGTAATGGGCAAGAACGATCCTTACGGCTCTGAACCCATATTCACACCATCAGACACAATTTCAACTTTCAACTAGATGCTATATGTTAGAATTTTAATAATATATGTTGATTAAACTGAAAAGAAATTAATTAAATATTTATTTTGAATAATGGTTTATTAGCACCTTATTTATTTGGGGTATTCACGATGTTTGCAAGATGTTGACTCGTGTTAACTGGAATAGAGAAATGTCCAGTAAGATCGTGAATGGAACTCAAGAAGTTACGAGGATAGGATTGTTCGGCTCTGAAACCACGTCCTCAGAAATCAGGGGAAAATACTTCCCATGGCAGAAATACATGCAATTGAGAATCTTGAAAAAGAAGTACAAAAATGAGAATATAGCTATCACGTCAGATTGAGCAGTAGTCCTCAGAACAGTAAGTTCAAACATCATTAGCTCAAATGTGGAGCTGAATTGCAAAATTAAACTAAATAGATAAGAGGGGTATTTACAATATTTGAAAAATGTTAACTCGTGCTAATTTAAATAGAGAAATGTCCGGTAAGTTCGTGAACGCCCCCTTCTTTTCTTAGCATGTAAAACGTTAATGTTTCCGCAATGCTGCGCGTGGCGACTGGTAAAACCAAAAATAAAACTATAACAATCCTTGAAGGCTTGTTGTTTATATTGATTTTCTTTTGTGTTAAGTTGTAAGATGTCAGAAGTTAATAAAAAAGGGAAATTAATCAACTTTTTCATTCAAAATGCTCTCTATGCCCTCGATAAGTACTAACAAATGACAAGCTTCAATTTGTGCCGACTTATTTAACTTGTATCCTAAGGTCTAACAGCCTACGACTTTATGGGATAGGGCATGTATATTTATGAATGAGAGTGTAAGGACTGAACAGAAATTAACAAAAGAAATGTATTGGTCTGATTTAATTAACGCGTATTTAAGAATAAAAATGAATGTAAACAAAAAACAGCTGTTAAATTCATGGCGGCCATGTTGGTTAACTACGCCCTAACGGATAGCAATGTGACTACATTTTCGACTTAATATCTAATATTGGCCATTGGCCCTGTCCAGGTACATCGAACTAGCAGATTGTTACAAATCTACGTCATCGTTTTTCTCGATCTAACAGGACCTAACAGAGTTAACACAAAGATCGCGAATAACCCTATTATCAAATACACTACTAGTTCCGACGCTCGTTTGGTGGCATCATTTGCAAATGTTTTGTTGAAGCTATAACATATTATAATAAAAAAATGTTTAAAAAAAACTAAACATACCATGAAATATACTAGAAATTATTTTTAGTTTTTTAAAACAAGCGACTTCCCTTACAAGACCCTCAAATGATAAATTCAACATGTATGAACATACTTGTAGTTGTAAATTTCAAATAAAAGTAATATTTAAAAAAAAAAAGCTTGCTTAATATTATGTGGTATTTCAAAACAATACTCGTCAAGTGAACTCGTTAATTCATGGCAACCTTTAGCAAATTGTTTGCCATCCTAAGAGCTGTACAAAGAACTTTACGAAGTATAGACACGATCGTTTGGTATTTCTTCTTAATTGGTGTCAAATCAGCGAAACTTTGCAGCTCGGGAGAATTTGAGGCGATAACGCTACGGGATGATTATCTTAAGTAATAGTGATGATAGGTGGAGGGCTCGCATTTTAAGGAGCAGCATACCGCGACCGGTCAGAGAACCATCTCATACCCATGGCAAGAATGCCGCTTTCAAACTTAACTTACGGTAGTATTTAATTACCAAATGCTGTGAATAACTTCATAATCTTGTCGCGAGGGGGTGAATTATTCACAATTACCGCCACGGTGGTGTTTGGGCGGTTGGAGGGTGTTTCATTAATTATGACACCAACGCCCGGCCTCAACAACCTTTGCCAAGAGACTGTTTAATTTTCTCAAAATTCAAAATGTTCTCAATTAAATTATTAAGGAGTGAAATAATGCGCAGGAGTGGAGGACCTTATCACCTAAATCTTAGCAAATCCCTTCCTGCGGCGCCTGAGGTTATTCTAAGTTAATAAAGGTCCACTTACTTTTTACACCTGGTCTCCTTATTATAATCTCTTATAATCCATTTTTCTTTACATAAAGTTTGAACCATCTGTTTCAACAATATTATTTTAAATTAATTTGATAAAAAAATTGGTAACATATTTAGATTCAAAATGGTGAATTAACCTAAAAATTACGTCACCGCTTAACAGTCAGAAGAGTGGTATAATATGCCCATATGTTGTACATATAGGCATATTATTTTCCTTGATTCTGCTTGACCTGTTAGGAGAGAGGTAGATTTTTTCCAGGTTCAATTGATGAGGAATTTCTTTGATTGTTTCACACCTGGTGAATTCTTCCAGTGAGTGGTCATAGCTTTTTCTATCCAGTTGGTTAATTTAACTTTAAACAAGCATTGGGCCATGCCAATTTTAGATTCTGATCAAAAAAGGAGTGAAAGAGAATTTAAATTTGTTTTGGTATAAAAAATATATATCAATTATTTTAACCTTAGAAATAATCTTATCCATGTAGAACCTGTTTATATTTAGTTGTTATTGCATTTTTAAATTATTATAAATTTGTTGTTTATATTTTTTTAGTATGTGCACACAAATGTTCCATAGATGATTCTGTTTATTTAATGCACGGCAAAATATTTTAGTAGTAACTTTTTTTTAACCAAATGATAATATAAACATGTTCTACAATGTGATTTAAAAATAAGATTATGTATATGATGTTACTAAATTTATATCCAGAACTTTCTCTCAATCAATTCTTTCTATTGAATGCATGGCTACACGTATTATTGTTCGTTTTCATTGAACAATAATTCACCACAGTTCTCAATTTTGTTCTTGATAGTGGTAAACATTTCTACACGCAATATACTGAATGCATGGTCTGCTTAATTGATGGTGATGGATGAAGCGGCTAATTCCTGCTATTGTTCATCTCGAACCACACCAAACACCATCCATGAATAAACAAGTTTAACGAAATTCCATCGTTTCCTCTTCCTTCTGAACACTGCGAAATTGTTGTTTTGCCGGAGATAGAGCTTCAGCAAACAGTCGATGAGAAAAGGTACAAATTCTACGGCAATAATTTTGGAAGAATGCTGAAATAGTGTACTGGGTGTTGTGTTATTTTCATCCCACCTTTGAAATTCACGTAGGTCTTTAACACAATAGAATTTTCAAGGATGATTACTTTCTAGAAACAGAGAGAGAGAGAGAGAGAGAGAGAGAGAGAGAGAGAGGGAGGGAGAGAGGGAGGGAGGGGAGAGAGAGAGAGAGAGAGGAAGGAAGGAATGGACATAGCAAAAGGAACGAATAGAGAGAGAGAGAAAGGAAGGAGGAGAGAAAGGAGCATACTGTGTGGGAGGTTCACGCATAAAATATTTCAAAGCGATCATGTCCATATAAGTGAACCAGAATAAATATTTGTAACAGTCGGTTCAAATAAAAGGGGTATTCACGATCTTTGTATTTACCCTGTTAACTCTGTTAGGTCCTGTTAGATCTAGAAAAATGATGACGTAGACTTGTAAGAATCGGTTAATTAACATTGGTCGATCTAACAGGCAAGGGCCAATGTTAGATGTTAGGTCGAAAATGTAGTCACTTCGCTCTCCGTTAGAGCGAAGATAACCAACATGGCAGCCA
The DNA here is from genome assembly GCF_000648675.2 of Cimex lectularius. Classification (NCBI taxonomy): domain Eukaryota; kingdom Metazoa; phylum Arthropoda; class Insecta; order Hemiptera; family Cimicidae; genus Cimex; species Cimex lectularius. The sequence continues at coordinate 1,425,107 of NW_019392659.1, read as the reverse complement.
TGAATTTAACAGCAGTTTTTTGTTTACACGTATTTTTATTCTTAAATAAGCATTAATTAAATCAGACCAATACATTTCTTTTGTTAACTTCTGACCTATCCGTATACTCTCATTCATACAAGATACATCCTTTATCCTATAAAGTTGTAGGCGTTAGGATACAAGTAGGTATGTCGGCACGAATTGAAGTGTGTCATTTGTTAGTGTTTTCAAGTGCATAGATAGCATTTTGAATGAAAGAGTTGATTAATTTTCCTTTTTTATCAACCTCTGACATCTTACAATTCACGATCTTCCTGGACATTTCTCTATACGAGTTAACACGAGCAAACAATTTACAAACATCGGGAATACCCCTAAAGTTGTGGATCTTCACATAAATTCACATAAATTGAATCACGATGACTCTATTGTAAGAATCAAGCAAAGAAAAATCTTCAGTTCAAATGGGACATTAAAACAAATTATGATTTTACTGAACGAGAAAAGTATGAAATTGTGTAAAACTGAATGGACGGCTCGTGTTAAAAACATAGAAAATAACAATATTTGAGATATAAATTTGAATAAAACATCCCGCTAGTGACACTAACTTTTCATTTCAACCAAAACCTTACATAAAGATTAATTAATTGAAAGAAGTTATTTGGCCAATCGGACAACGAAATGGATGCAATAAGTACAACGATGTATATCTTCACTAAAGCTCTCCGTGGCCACTTCAAATGTCGCCGAGAATCGAATGCTCATTACAAGGCATTTGAAAAATGGCAAAAAGGAGGGAAAATCCGAAAAGTTGTAGGTTGAGACGGGAAGTTGGTGTGCGAGTGGATCGAAGTCACGATAGGTCAAATAGTAGAGGTCTGAAGGTCGTGGGTTCGAATCCCGCTCGTAATACTAACTTTTTCATTTCGACCAATAACTTACATAAAAATTAATTAATTGAAAGAAGTTAGTTGGTCAATCGGACCACGCAATATTGATTGAATAAAAGTTTGTACAGAACAAATGCTAATATTCTTTTAAGATAAGGAATGGTGGATACCATTCGGAGCGAGCTAAGCAGCATCGTAGAATTAGGAGAGCTGATATTTGATGGTGTCAAAGCTCATGTGGAAACAAGCGGGAACGAGAAAGGTGATTCGGTTGCTAAAGGCGGTGCCAGTAAACATCCTAAGAGCGCAATCAATTGACAAGTAGATACAAATGTGACAGAATTCCAAAAATAGAAGCCAGATCCGTCTGTATCTACTATTAGTAAAAAATGGAGCAAAATTGAACTACCAAATAATCGTAAACCGATCAAACGGGTCAAAATACAGTACAGTTTTTTCACCTTATTTTCGAATGCATATTATTCGAAACACATAAGGCACACCAAACCGACCACAATTAATGCACTGGATGAGGATGGCCGTTTTCCGTGCACGTGTTGTTGGAAGAAGAGCCGATTGATATTTTTATCGCTTTTTTAAATAAAATGGAAATTTACAATTATGTTTCTATATTTTATTATTGTATAAGAACTATTTTTTGTTTAAATTTACTTTACTTTGTAACACGAAATTTATTTGGAGCATGTTTTTAAGTTGTTTTTTTAGTGCTTTTTGCTAATTATAGTCCAACCAAAACTGCTTTAGTGCTTTAGCTTATCTAGTCATTACGTCATTTTGATTGAACTCTTCCTACGTCTCGTTATGCAAAAGGCAGTGGCGTGACTTTTATCAACTGGTAATTTTTCAATCGGCGGTAATGACCAGGCGAGGAAATTATTAGAAAAGCAGGTATATTATCAAGAAAAAATTTATTCGACATTAACTTCTATAGATAAAAAAATTTAATTCAAAATGGTAGTTCGAAACCTGTATAAATACATATCGAAAATTGAAAAGAAGGATAAATTCTTTCTATGTTCAATTACTTATTAACATTTCGTATCAATAATGGTTTCAATTCCTCTTGTGTACTACTAAATGCTCAGTTTTATTTTAAGAAAAGAAAGTACACGATAAAGTAAGTGATCAATTTTAAAATCTGCGTGTCTTTCACTAAGCTAATCTTTTATATATCGTAAGATTATCGAGAGACAACGTATAACCGTTAGGTTGACATTTAATAATTCAAATTCCATTAATTTTTAATTCACCAGTTAAGTAAAACCTAAAAGAAGTCTATCGTCGTGTGACAACATTAGAAATTATATGAACTTTTTTTACAGTAATGAAATAAATAAAAGGAGTTTACGCTTATACTTTCGCAAGATGATGATTGTGAGACGATGAGGAGATATGGACGAACCTGAGACGTGCCAGACCCAGTGGTCATTAAAAAAAAACTGCCCGTAATTGGCAATCATACTGCCTCATTTAGATAGAGGAAATTCTTGGGAATGATAATGTATAATGTGAATATTTAATAATAACCCACTGTAAGGTTATGAAATGAGGAAGAAGGAGAGAGGATGAAATGAGAAGCGGGGTTTGTTATTTTCTAATTTTCCTTGTTACATAGCTTAATCCAATTGCCTCGAATTTTCTTTATAAGAATAATAGGTTATTGACTTCTTTTTCCCGGGTTTTCATGGTACCCTATCTTATGTCCCGATAGAGCTGGTGCTTTCCATTTGGAAGTAATATGGATGACAGTTCCTTCTTCCTCATTTCATAACCTTACAGTGGGTTATTATTAAATATACACATGATACCTTATCATTCCCAAGAATTTTACTCTATCTAAATGTGGCAGTATGATGGTTTTTTTTAATGACCACTGGGTCTGGCACGCCTCAGGTTAGTCCCCATCTCTTTATTGGTATGATGAGATCTATGATTGATCTTGTTATCCGGAATACAAGTTCTGAGCCTATATATGGTCATGAACATCCTCCTATGGCTAGTTTTTCCACATGTTCATAGCACATAATTTCTTTGAATCCCGGTACCCAAAATATTGTCAGGTTGTTTTTTTTCCCGAAGTTTTGGACTCATTAATCGACTATTTTGGATGCACTATTTTTAAATGTTAAATTGTCAGGATAACCTCTTATTAACATTTTCTAAGGCGTAACAATTTATATCATGTTTTTCAGTTTGAAAGCCCGAGTTTTACTTCCTTCATGAGTTCCATAAACTTATTTTGGGCTGGCCCAACATAGGGGTATTCACGATCTTTGTGTTTACCCTGTTAACTCCGTTAGGTTTTGTTAGATCGAGAAAAATGATGATGTAAACTTGCTAGAATCGGCTAGTTAACATTGCAGATCTAACAGGCCTGGTCCATTGTTAGATGTTAGGTCGAAAATGTAGTCACATTGTTATCCGTTAGGGCATAGGTAATCAACACGGCAGCCATGAATTAAGCACTGTCTTTTGTTTACACGTATTTTTATTCTTAAATACGCATTAATTAAATCAGATCAATACATTTTTGTTAATTTCTGACCTGACCTTCTACGCTCATTCCGTTCAGCATGAGTTTACCGACTCGAATACCAGCACCCATCATCAACTCTAATCTTAGACATGTTAAGTTTTTAATTGTAGGTTTCAAATTTGTTTTAATATAGATCCAATCTCAGCATTGCCAAGGACTAGATATTTGAAACTACCTAAAAAATAATTAATTACATCAATTTGTTTATATTTTTAATAATGTTTTACTCAGATAATGATCTTCAAATAGGTCGAATACTCAGTAGTGAACAATTGAATTTTTCCAGTTTATAACGAGATGCAGATTATTTTTGACCCTACCTTTATGAAGATCATTTCTTTAGGGCTTGATGTGTTGCAATTGAGAGCTCCGGGTTATTTTCTTGGCAAAGATAATTCCTCGGTAGTGAACTTTTCAATAACAATATTGTATTGTAAAAATGTGAACTTCTTTGTTCTACGTTTTCTGTCGGTATGTGGAATTTGAAAGGTTTGCTTTCGGGTCCATTGTTAGCACCATTGTTTTACCAGTGCTTTTAAGTTTAGGACTTTTAATGTGGGAAATTTTCCTCTGAATAGAATAACAATATCAATATTTTTTTAGCAGATCACCATTGATTACATNTATATATATACAGTGATCGCACTCATTGTGTTTGGTACATGGAGTACTCGATATTCCTCCCTATTCATATTTCCTATAATAAACTAATCTGTATTGGGGTCGATGGGGTATTTTTATAAAATATCCGCCGTCAGCCCAAGTTATACACACAGCCTGAGAAGCGATGGAGATGCTATTTCGCCATTAGCCCCTTCCCATTCACACCAATAAATACATTCGCACCAACATACATTGATCGCACTCATACTGTTTGGTAAATGAAGTTCTCGAGTGCCCATGGAGGCGTCTACCAGTTCACAACAATAAACTAATCTAAATTGGAGTCGATAGAGTATTTTTATAAAATTTACGCCATCGACCCAAGTCATACACACAACCTGAGGTACGGTGGAGAACCTCCACACCAATAATTCACTCATACAAGACCCAGAAACACAAAACACATAATTCAACTTCTATGTACAATAAAAAGTTCCCAATCCGTTTAAAAAGCGGAAAAGCGAACCCTGAAACTCTGTGTTTGAGAACCTCTTTTAAATCTGGCGGCATTTCTACTCGCGCCCTGTAGGGAGCCAAGGCACGACACGCTTCGATTATGTGGGACACATCGAGCAAACTTTCTCTGCGGGGGGATTGGCCCAGTAGCAAGTGGCCATGTGTGAACCGCGTATGACCTATTTTTAATCTGGCAAGATTCAAAAATTGAAAGCAAATTTACGTAAAAGGTTTTCGCTGTGGGATATTTAAATTTACCTTTTTAGGAAAATATGTGTAAGCTGTGTTTCTAACAATTTGAATACGAAGCTGTTAAGAGTTAAAAAAAGGCTGTTGGACTAGTAGTCTCTTGTTAGCAATGAATAGTTTATACGGTTTTTACACAGGCTAAGTGGTCTATTTTATCGAAAACTGCAATTCAAAGTTAAATAGTGTACAAGAAATTAAGGAAATTGAGCAATCCACATATGATAGTCATGAAATATATCCAAATAGCTTGTATGTTCATTAAATTTTTAAAAAATTCTGAATGTTTTTTATATAAATCCCGCCTCGAACCACTGATTAATACCGTGTATTTTTTTCAGGGAATGGCCGTAACTACGGTTAAATCCCATGATCCCGATAAAGAAGGGAGACAGGCTAATCCGGGTATTTATACTTCTCTGGAGCAGAAGCGGTATGTCGCCATTCCGCCAGCCTCTTCCCTAGTATCAATCATCACTCTAACTGTGCGGGAATTGCAGGATGAGAGGAAAATGACTCGGCACTGCGACGTTTCACCCTTTGACACCCTCGATCGGAAATCGTGATGTGGGTGTTGTATCATCTTTTTATCGAAACGAGAGTGGTTCATCACAGCGCTTTGACACTGACCTCTGAACGAAGATGATTCCTTCATGTCACGTTCGGATTTTACTTTGGCCTTTACAAAGCCGGATATTCGTATAAATACGATAATCTTGAAGAATTCTAAGTTTTTTTTTCATTTGAAATCGGACATAGCCGCACACTTACATTTACATATATTGATCGTTAACGTAGAGTGTGTGAGTTATTGTATTTCGTCGAATATTACATAAAGAGGAAATTTACCAAAATTTTTGTAATAATGGGAAAAATGACTTACTACGTGCTCTCCCCTATTAAAAGTTCATTGAGGCCATCTTTGGATTGCTTATTCTGAGTTACGTGTTATGTAAGATGTCTGTTAAAACAACTTTTATTCAAATTATATGATAGAGAGGCATTTAAATGTTATTGGGATAATAATGAACTATAAATACTAACTTTTAATTATTTTTATCAGATTTTGCTTAATTACATAATTAGTTGCGAATCTACGACTTTGGGCTAAATACGCATCTAGCTCAAGTTGTAGAGCAGCAGATTTAGCCGAAAGTCGTGGGTTCGAATCCCGCTCGTGACACTGACTTTTTCATTTCAACCAAAACCTCACATAAAAAGATTAATTAATTAAAAGAAGTTATTTAGTCATTCGCATCACGAAATACAATGGACACAAATGACAAAATACATGTAGAAAACAAAACTACCTAGAAAGATGGGTAACTAACAAACAAATCTGTTCCAGGACACTGCTCTTCGCAGTCACATCGGGAGCAATAATAACGGACATCACAAGCACAGGTCTCATCCCTATAGACCTAGGCACTGCAAGAGTACAGACGTCCCACCATTTTTTAATACATTTTTTTACACTAAACCACTTTATAAATCAACTACACGTCCTTGACGAAAATTATATCACCTGTGACACAAATTTTTCATTTCGAATTGAGAAACTATAAATATTTCATATCATATAGGAAGATTTAAGTTCAACTACCCGTTTGGTTTCACAGACGTGATATCATACCATTTTACAAATTATTATTAATTTTGTGTGGTGATTAATGACCATTATCGATGATTATTCAGAAATCGTACCAGACCGCATCTCACGATTTCTGAATAATTATTAATTTTTTCCCTAATTGTTTACATAGATCGAAAGCACTTTTTCTAACCACCCCTCTATCTAATTACTTACATTATATAGCCGATTCTAGTAGATCTACATCGTCAAAAACATAGATGGCATTTTCAATGGAAGCATTGACTGCCTTTTCTTTTTTACAAACTTTTGGCATTTTACAATTGAAAACAAAACAATACCTTAACAAACAGCTACAAGCTTTCAAGTACTGTTATAACTTTAATTTTGGTTTTTACGGTCACCACGCGGAGAAATTAACATTTAAAATTCTAAGTAAAATTAGTGGACACTCACAATCTTACTGGATATTTCTCGATTCGACAAACAAAGTTAACAGCGAACCAACATCGTGAATTCTATCATTCAAAGAGGTAGTTACTGTCACAAGTTTATTATTTATTACACTTATGCCCCATTTAAAGGGGAACACCCTTACCCGATGCAACGCTATGCGACGCTACCCGAAGCCTTGTCACGTTTTGGTAGGGTGTGCGCATCTACGCGTCAAGCGCACGCCAGGGACAGTAACACAGCGTGTATCACAATAATCACTATCACAATCGCAACGCCTCTTTCGTTCTTAATGCACTTTTTTGAAGTTAAATTATAAATTAATTAGTTAAATTTTATGAGCACAACCATGAAACAAATTGTTAGTTGAATTGTATTAGCACAACCATGTAATAATTTTTTTGTTGAACTTAGTTGTTTTAGAACTTAATCCGGTGTTTTTATAAATTTTCTTCCTAACCATCATAATTACTTAATTTTTATGAAAACATATGAATTTTTGATCTCGTTTAATTTGGTTTACATTAAAATAGGAATATTGTAACTAATATAACGATAAAATTACATATACTTAGTTTGAAATAAACTGAAAAACATATGAGTGTCCTGTTCTGAAGCTACTCGACAAAAATGGTGTAATTTTCTGAGTAAAACCATGAAATAAAATAAATTCATTATATAGACAAATGGTATTCCGGTGAACTTTCTTCGAAACATTTACGTAATTATTATAACGACAATAATACTTGTGGTTGAATAAAAATATGAGTGTTATTGAATTTATTCAATCAATTACAACAAATTTATCAAAAAAGATGAAGGCATCATGACTCAAATTTAGGCAAAAACGTTGTACAGTTTTCATTTATAGTATTTTTATAGTAATTCAATTATCTAAATTTACATGAATGACTTATTTATTACTAAAATTCTAACAAATTGTTATGACTTTTTCAACCCAATGAAAAATCTAATATAAGTTGTTTTTTGCATAAGAACAATGATGAAGTAAGTTGTACAGCTTGTGATTTAAACTGTTTTTTTTTTTTTGTAATATCTAAAGTTTTTCTGGCAGATTTTAATATGGTTTTCCCCATTTTTCAAGAAATTTAATGAATATGATGATTACGCAAATAAAAAACTTAATTATTGCAATACATGAAAATAGAGCTTTTGCTAAAAAAATTCACTTTCAAAAAAATTCACTAGGTTGAGTAATTTTTGAGAAAAGCGGGGAGCACCAGTACGTTGCAATCGATGATGTTGCCGTAGTTTGATCGGTTCCGGCCATCCTGATCAACTAATGTTTGTCGGTTTTGTTTGTCAGACCGTTCGTCATTTCGTCTTAATTGGTGACAAAATCAACAAGACTTTGCAGCACGAGAGGATTTGTGGTTCAAGGATCACTTTACGAACCTCACCATGAAATTTCACAATATTAATTTTGTTTCGGATTAAATCTTTAATTTACGAGCCGCAACGCATTGATATGAAGATGATCACTGTCAGGTAAAGGTCTCTTGTTAGAATTCAGCGGCTCTCCATACGAACCGACATAATTACAAATTGGCTTTTTTCAAAAAAATGACATCCCGACAGGTTGAGATAACTTCTGCTGTGGCGAACCTTCGACAAACATGTTCAACTTTTTTTAGTACATTAGGGGTATTCACGATATTTGGAAAGTGTTTACTCGAATAGAGAAATGTCCAGTAAGATCGTGATCGCCCCTTTATTTTTTTAGCATTTTAAGGGTTAATTTTTCCGAAATGCAATCCAAAGATCTAAACGACTGTAACAGTCCTTGAAGGTTTGTTGTTGTTTGTTTTGGTTTTCTATTGTGTTAAATTGTAAGATGCCAGAAGTTAATAAAAAAGGAAAATTAAACAATTCTTTCATTCAAAATGCTATCTTGGAACTCGAAAAGTACTAACAAATGACACGCTTCAATTCGTGCCGACATACTTAGGTTATATCTTACTATCTAACAGCCTACAACTTTATAGGATAGGGGATGTACCAATTATGAATGAGAGTATAAGGATAGGTCAGAAATTAATAAAAGAAATGTATTTGTCTGATTAAATTAATGCGTAAGTAAGAATAAAAATACGTGTAAACAAAAAACAGCTGTTAAATTCATGGCTGCCATGTTGGTTATGCCCTAACGGATATAAATGTGACTACAATTTCGACCTTACATCTAACATTGGCCCGGTTAGATCGACCAATGTAAACTAGCCGATTCTTGCAAGTCTACGTCATGATTTTTATCGATCGAACAGGTCCTAACAGAGTTAACAGGGTTAACACAAAGATCGTGAATACCCCTATTGAGAGACAAAAAGGGGCAACATTTAATATTTTTAATTACCTCCTTCACAGTCCTCCAATGATTGTCATGCGACAATATTTGGCCCATTTTAAAGAATTAAATGATACTAAAATACAGATAGAATTTCCCACTTGTGTGTGCAATTGGATTTTGTAAATAAATCTTTAAACTATCAATCTGTTCTTTGTTGTTTTTTTCTGTAACGCGTATATTTCACGTTCGGGTAGTTAGATTTTTTTTTAAGTTACACTATTTTTAAGTTTCAAATTTCTCAATCTCATTTTATAGATGAAAAAGAGGATAGCTAAATTTAATTTCAAGAAGATATGAAATTATGCATAATCTTACTTTTATGTACATATAAAATTAGGACACAAATCACTCCAGCATTACAATATTACTGTTTTCACAACTCTTTTTCTACAAGTTAAGAAAGTTCTGATATATTCAAACAGCTAGATTAAATAAGCGCAATAAAAATGAAAAAAAATTATATGTAAAGAAATTATTATTCAGTGACTTTTGTGCTACCTTGGTAATGTTTCAACTCTTTTATGCAGGTCAAAACACTCATAATTTTGGTTCTTCCCCGGTACTCGGTAACAATATAGACTTAATAAACCTTCATACCAGTTTAATCTCATTATCAATGAAGTTGCTATAACAACGCTAACGAGAAGGGTATTATGGTCTGAAATTGCTTAACAAATATTAGAAAACTTTCCATTCTGTTTTATAAAATGCCCTTAATCGCCGTCTGGCTTTATAATTATTACTTTAAATTAAAATTCAACCCTTATTTATCCGGTAATCAACACACCTTTATTATTACCTGAGAGGTATAAAGTTTATAAACGATAAATTTGTTATGATTAATCCTGGAGTAATTTTTATCAACAAACTCTTTTTACTTCATGAGCAGGTAAACTAAACCATCAAATTTTAAATTTCGTATTAACTGTTTTTTAATATAGATTTAACAAAATTTTCTCATTTTTCTTTATAAGAATATAATAAATTTGGTTAGTTTGTTATAACGAGGAATAATTATAATTTATATTTCTCCAAAACACAGCTGTAAATGTAATATACATTTTTTAACCATTTTTACTACCTAACGTAGAAATAGTATTTTACAGTATCTGTGTTAGCATAATTTTACCCTTCATATATTCTGATAATTTTGTTAATGTTAATGAGAATTTGTTTTCTTTTTCTTTATATCTTAATTTATATGTTTCTTTGCCATTCTTGATAAATAGGTACCACTTTTTATTATTCCCCTAACTTTTGCTGGAATAACCAAACCAAATTTTTTACGAGGGAAACAAGCCCATTTGTATGTATGTCGTGTTTGAATGCAGGGCCGCTGGATTCGAACCCGGGACCTTTACCTTACAGTGATGAGCGCCGTGTCAACAGAAATCTGGTCACTTTCACTCCCCGAGTCTATTCTATATTCTTCGGGACTGGGTCAAACCCTCTCCATTCTCGCTAATAAATACTTTTACTGTCCCATAGGGAGATATCTATTAACCCAAAAATATGATGACTATCAAATTATTGTGCCATATCGTTTAATATTGTAAAGCAAATGACGCGAAATTTTTGTAAAATTTAAATTATAAAATGGTGGCACAATTTAATTTAAAGTCTATGTTTATAGGGTTGTATGTGTTTTTGTAAATGTTAATATTTATAATTTATCTTGAATGAAATTAAAATGTAGAGATTATACAGGTAATTTCGGCAAGGAAACTGAGTACTTGCTAATGTGTGGTGATTAGTGACCGTTAATCGATAATTATCTAGAAATCGTGATATGCGGTCTGGTGTGATGTAGGCTTCAGAAAAACATTTTCTTTATCGTGCCAACGTTTCGATATTTATTGAGATCATCTTCAGGGCTCAATAAAGATCGAAACGTTGGCATGATAAAGAAAATGTTTTCTGAAACCTACACTATTTCTAAATAAGTACTTGCTAATTTTTACCTCTAATATAATATGTTTACGTAAATGCGGTAAATGTTGTCTGCTATATCACATATACTTAAGCTAATTTCTCAGTTGAGCAATAGTTATATGAGAATTATTTCCAACATTACCAACAAGATTGCATACATTAGTTATTTGCGGATATGGTATAAACTTGCCCGAAAGTTTCGAGCGGGCGAGCAAAACAAACTAAAACGGATATATAGAAGAGCCAAGTATTAAACTACATTTAACTGATTGGTTGAAAATGGATTGAGTGCACTGCTTAACTAGGATTAGTTTTCATAGCTGCCTTATTTAGAAAAACCTCTTTTTAATGTTGTTGTTAATAAATTATTGTGATGTGTATAACTAGTATTGGTGATGTTTTTTTAAACTATTTTATTTTAGATCGTTTGAGATTTTATATCTCTTCAAGCTTAATAAAATGCAGCAATATGAGGAAATATATTTCCGGGAGAAATGATCAAATGACCATTCATGGGCAACATTCGTTCTTTATAGCCATTAAAGAATGCAATAACCGTTACGAGATATAGAATCAACTGTTTTAATATAAGATCGCTTTTTAGACATTTTCCCATATATTTTCTTATATACATGAAATATATAATTCATGCTGTTATGTACTCTGTAAGTTCTGATAAATATTAATACAATAAACACATTTCTTTAAGCGTAATAAGAGAAAAGAAATTACTAAGACGAAAATTATGGATAACATTAATTTTTGAATGAGAAATGGAAATGTTGAAAAAATTGTCCACAATTTTAGTCCCAAATTGATTTGATACGTGGAACTTTAAGTCTTTGATCGAGATAAGGGGTGTGTGCAAGTAATTAATTAGCATTAATGGAAGGGATTATTCTCAATTACCCCGAGGAATATCGAGTATACTAAATTAGTATAAATGCTAAAACGGCTCTAAAACCGAGACAAAAAGTTCAGTTATCATTCTTGATTTAATCATGACCAACCAAATCTTGTAACCTAGTTGATCTATTTTTTTTTTTTTAACTAAAGTATTTATTTAAATAATTATTTGTTCACGTTGTTTATAAAATGAAATAAACTGGGTGAATAGCATTTTATTTAAAAAATAAACATCTAACAATAACTGATTATTTGGAGATCGTGAGATGAAGTCTGGTGTGACGTAGATTTTAGAAAAATATTTCCTTTATCGTGCATCATTGAGATCTTCTTCAGGGATCAAAGTGTTTGTTTTCTGTGTAGAAGTTTCATTCTTGTGTGTCGTGTTGAGTGTGCCTTTTTTTTCTTTCGCCCAACACGTACTCTCAACCCGACATCTAAGAATGACACATCTGCACAGAAAAGAAACACTTTGAGCCATGAAGAGGATCTCAATAAAGATCGAAACTTTTGCACGATAAAGAAAATAATGTTCTAAAACCTACGTCACACCAGAACGCATCTCACGATCTCCAAATAATCATTAACTAACGGTCAATAAACACCACACATAGAACCATAACATTATTAATTTATTATGTTACAATATCTTTGCTTCACTAACCGACAAAGTTTAATATTTTCCACCCGAACTTGCTACAAAACGTAAAATTACTTATTGGTTTTTATGGTCATAATTCAGCAGTTTGCGGTCGTTTAGTAATGATCAGGTTTTACAATTTGGGGTTGCATGGCTGAAATCTTGAAAAAGATGGCGAAATTCCGAAACGCATCTTACACACCAACTCAGCGTGAATTGATCGTCTGAAACAATCTGTAACGACCTAATTATAGTTTTTTATCTCCGCAGATCACGGTATCTCACAATACACACAAGTCAAAACCGGTAAGACCTGGAAAGTCTCGCCAAAATGGTGGCTCGTGTCTGGGTCCCTGAATACAAAGGTATGGAGAGTAACGAGAAGGCGGAGAAAATCTTTAAGATTCCAACTTACGGACTATAAAAAACATGCTTAAAAGAAAGAGAAATCGTAACTCAGTACAGAAGCTTCTCGTATGTAGAGCACGGTTTGTTGATGGCCACCATCCTGACCCGATTAAGAATAGGACGAAGTTGACACACTGACACTTTCTTTTGGACCAACCCCTCACTACTGTGTCCCGCAAATAAAGAAATGTTACTCGAAGTGGACTACTTAAATTTCACATAATTGAAGAGACCCTTGGCTCCATAAAGAGAGCGAGTAAGAATGCCACCAGACAAGCGAATTGTGCTTGATTAGACTTTGTGTGCACAGATTGTTTGTAGAAACAAGTTTTTTAATATAATGTAGTGCTTAGTAGTGTTTATTTTTGAGAATATTGAGAGTGAATCTGTTAGTGTGAGAAGGTAGATGGCGAAAGGTTGAGAACCCCATCTACCCTCAATTAAATTTCGCTGTGTATTATGTATGGTAATGTACCGACTTCCCCACCATAATTGAGCAAATGTTTTTAAGAATCCGTGTGAGTGATTTGTGAGGATATCTAGGTTTAAAAATTGCGTTATGGACTGAAATGAGCTAGGTTTGACACCAGAACGCCAATACACCAAAATAGATGGATCTCACGCCTTGACACAAGATGTCAAATGCTCAATTTTGTAGATTGTTTATTACAATGACTTTGTTACTGTACAATTACATGGAAGTATGTACACATTTCCATCCGTGTAGAGTTGGGCATATGTAAATAAATCAATTAAAAGCGATAATAATGCTAAAGAATATGAGGAAATAATCATAGGAATCATATAAATTAAAAATATACATATCTATGTTTTTCTAAGTTGGCCGTTAAGTTAAAGTAATGACGTGTGTGGTGATTAGTGACCGTTAATCGATAGTTGTTCAGAAATCGTGAGATGCGGTCTGGTGAGATGTAGGTTTCAGAAAAACATTTTCTTTATCGTGCCAACGTTTCCATCTTTATGGAGAACATCTTCAGGTCTCAAAGAGTTTGTCTTCTGTGTAACTGTGCCATTCTTGCGTGTCGTGTTGAGCCTTTGTTGAACTTTGAGTCCTGAAGATGATCTCAATAAAGATCGAACGTTGGCACGATAAAGAAAATGTTTTTCTGAAACATACATCAAACCATGCCACATCTCACGATTTCTGAATAATTAAATTAATGACTTTTATGTATTTATATTATTATACTGATGATTAAAATAAAGCATTAATACAGTGAAGTCGAGAAGAAATTTAAATTCCACAGGTTTTTGTGTACTCATATCGAAACAATTAAATACATTTTTAATATGTTTGTTGAAATACAATTACATCCGTTCTCAGGTTGATAATGTTTTCCGCACATGCATAATAAAACAGGAAGTGAAAAAGAATGATTAGAAATTTTATTGGGTTGTCCGGAAAATAATGCAGGATTTTGGTATTAAACAAAAAAAAGAAACTAGTTACTTTAAAGCAATGTTCTTTAATCAAAATAATTTCCCATACTCTCAATACATTTCTCCCAACGTGTTGGTAACTTATTANATTTATTTATTTATTTACAAATCGTGAGATGCGGTCTGGTGTGATGTAGGTTTGATGAAAAACATTTTCTTTATCGTGCCAACGTTTCGATCTTTTATTGAGATCTACTACTAACTACTAGTACTAAATGTAAATATAGACGAACAAATAATTAACGATTACATAGAACGAACTAAATTAGTATATGAGAGAATTAGATAATCAAGCCAAATCAACAAATAGAAATCTGCTAAAAACGAACCTAAAATAGGGAAACCCTACCTGAAATTCCTAAAGGCGTTTGCGTGCGAAACGCACAAAAACAGAGCAAACCGAAAGACCGTTACAAACCAGAACAAATAGATAATTTCGCAAAGAATTAAAAACTGCAAAAATTAAGGGAAAACGCCAGAACACAAAAGACAATGTTAGTGTCACGAGCGGGATTCGAATTCACTAACTTCGGCTAAATACGCCGCAGATTTACCAATTGAGCTATAGGTATACCACTCGGAAGAATCTTGCGTATTTAGCCGAAGATCGTGCATTCGAATCCCTCTCGTGACACTTACTTTTTCATTCAACCAATACCTTATCTAGAAAATAATAATTAATTGAAAGAAGTTATTTGGTCAACCGGACCACGAAATATGAGTTTAATAAGTAAAACGAAGTATATATTCCGTATAGCTCTCCGTGGCCATTTCATTTATCGCCGAGAATCGAATCCTGATTACACGATATTTAAAAAATGACAAAAAAGAAAGAAAATTCGAAAGGTACGTTGAGATGGAAACTTAATGTCCGTGTGGATAGAAGTCACGATAGCAAAAGTTGTACAGCAGCGGCGTATTTAGCCGAAGGTCGTGGGTTCGAATCCCGCTCGTGACGCTGACTTTTTCATTCAACCAATACCTTCCATAAACATTAATTAATTGAAGAAGTTATTTGGTCAATCGCACCACGAAATATAATGGATACAATAAAAAAAATTCATTTAGAAAAAATAAAACACGGGTAACTAACAAAAAAATCTCTTCCAGGACACTGCTCTTGGCAGTCACGTAGACCTAGGCAGTGCAAGAGTACAAACGTCCCACCACGTTTTAATACATTTTTTTAAAATAAACACTTTATAAATCAACTACACGTGCTTGAAAATTATGGCTCGAAACTATTATACCAATAAAGAAAATTAATAAACGGGAACTGTACATTAGCCAATGGGAACACTCCAGCTAGCTACTGTAAAATAATTAACCGCACTAGAGAAATTATAAGGGATAAATTAGAATTTATCAACACACAAGAGAATATTATTAAAGATAGATTTAATAGAGGAATTATAAACGACCTCGTAACAATAAATAAATTCATAACCGGTAACTTACATATCAACGATAAAGAAAGATTCGAAAAATTTATTAAACTTTTAGATTCACAACAATATTCAATCACAAATACATGATTAATACTCGCTAAACTAAGAAATCATAAAAGAGTACAACTAAACAATGCTAACTGTAAACAAGAATAATCACGAGATTACTCAGAAGATATTAAAAATTGACAAAAACATTAGCCACTATATGGATTTAAGCAGACAACATAATATCCTAAATCAAATACAAATTCTATATCACATTATAGTAAACACATTACAGGATGTAGAAAATACTATAGCATTTTTTAAATTAGAAACATTACACCCCAACATAATTTCCCTATTCTATGAACTAAATAATAATTCGCCTTACTATGGAAATAGATTACCTTTGAAAATTCACGCAAGAAGCATAGTGAACTTTGAAGAAATCATCAAAGTCAATTGGATTATCAAACCTACAGAAATTGTTTGTTAGAAGTACATATTTTACAACATGAAAACATCCGACTATATGAAATGTACCCTTTAGGTGCCAAATACAGAAAAAGCTTTGTAACTATACTTCCAAATGTTAAATATTTACTCAAACCACTACCTGGACTTGAAGAAAACGTAAATAATTACACTAAACAGTACTTGTACACAGGAAATAGCATACGTACACTTTTTCTCTCTTGATTTAATAGCTTATACAAACGCAACAATGTGAATTCAACCTGTAACAGAATGGCAGTACAGAACTTTGCAGCTACACAACACTAGACATCTCTGCTAACCATTTGGAGTGGACATCACAAATCAACTAATATCTGGCAACTTTCCGTATGGGAGAACGTTTAAAAATCATCGACCAGGACATAGTGACATGCAATACCAGAAAATATTCGATACCAGTACTCCATACTGGTATCGAAAGAAATATTCGATACTACTCAAGTATCGACAGAAATTACTGGACACTAACGAGTACCTACTCATATGAGTACTTTGTCATTTATTCATAAATGATTAACTTACCTACTATCGACACTAGTCAACTCCAAGTTTGATGAAAGGTCAGTTTCAAACGGAAAATAACAATTAGATATTCCTTGAATGTCAAATATATTTGATGAACAATCTATTTGAGTATTTTTACCGATACTACAAAATGTACCCGATAAAGTACTTGTATCGAATGACAATATTCGATAACGAAAGAACTCGGTGTCGAAAGAAAATACTCGATACTTTACTCATATCAATTGGTATCGCACGTGAATACCAACAGGACATCGCGCAGGATAAACTACTACAAGGAGTCTTCCTCGCCAATCCAAACAACTGTCAAATAATATGGAAAACAACTGAAACACGAATCTATATCTTCTGGCCAACCAAACAAGTTGGCAAAATTCACTAGTTTTCGTGGTCCGCTTGACCAAATAACATCTTTCAATTAATTAATATGTATTTAACTTAAACTAACTTCTCATCTCAACCACACCTTTCAATTAATTAATTTTTATGTAAGGTATTGGTTGAGATAAAAAAGTCAGTGTCACAAGCGGGATTCGAACCCACGACCTTCGGCTAAATACGCCGCTGCTCTACCACTTGAGCTATCGTGATTTCGATCCACTCGGACACTAACTTCCCATCTCAACCACACCTTTTGAATTTTCCCTCCTTTTTGCCTTTTTTCCGCTTGTGACACTGACTTTGTTATCTCAACAAATACCTAAATACAAACTAATTAACAGAAAGATGATATTTCGTCAAGCGGACCAAGAAAACTAATGAATTTAATAAGTTAAATGAAGTATATCTTCACTCCGTGGCCATTTCCTTTGTCGCCGGGAATCCACTAGATTACACTTTTGAAAAATTGCAAAAAGGAGGGAAAATTCAAAAGGTGAGGTTGAGATGGGAAGTTGGTGTCTGAAAAATCACGATAGCTCAAGTGGTAGAGCAGCGGCGTATTTAGCTCCGTGGATTGGAATCCCGCTCGTGACACACTTTTTTTATCTCAACCAGTACCTTAAATGCAGATTAATTGAAAAATATTGGCAAAAGTTGTTTTAAATTTCCACATCACCCAGATGTCAAAGTTCAATGTACATCTTCAGGAATTAAATCTCCAACACACACCATGCAACGTCATCGTTGATCGTAAAAACAACGTTTTCTTAACTGCTACGAGTACCAGCATTCTGGCAATAATTATAATGTTGTTCATCGCAGTGACTTGTATCACCACCATGGTTTGGAGGATTCAAAAGGATGACAACAGACTTCACCGGACCCGAGGATGAAATCCGCAAAATTCAAGAATTTCCTGAGGAATTTCCCAACTAGGGGTGGAGGAGTTACATCCTCAACGGCTGCTTTTGTCATCATAATAGATCCTGCAGACTCAGCAACTCAACAGAGGCTATATTAGACCCTCTCCCTCCATTCAGAAGAGTCGGAGTTTGAACCGCATCTCAATCACGTCCTCGTCTTAATTTTTATTTAACAAGTTTATTCACTTTTTTGTAACGTTAATTGTAATTATTAATAATATATAATAAATAAATCGTTTTTATAAATGAGTGTCGTTGAGGCAAATTGATAACTTATATATATATTCCTTTTGTGTCAGAATGTTGAAAGGCGTGAGAGGCAGAGTTGAAATGGAACAACAGTAAAATAATGACTTGCACAATCTTCTCCAACTGTAACCAAGCATGGCAGTTTCCAACTAAAACAATCCCAGTTAGGAAGTTTTAACTGCCCGAATTGCCTATTTGTCAATTACAAATTACGAACACTCTGCATCAAGGTATGGTCTTGAATTTAGTTGTTACAGCTTTTATTACTTTCAACCTATTTTACGCTCATCGTCAGGACAAAACAATCTTAAATATGTATACAGATTGACATGTTTATGTTTTTTACAAGCGATCTAAAATTTCCTTGAAGAGCGATTCAGTCTCAGCATTGCCAAGACGACATGACGATACATACATGCCAGAGCTTTGTAAAGAGGATAGCCTTCATTTTTGCGAGTTTTATTTTTATCTTCTAGGACGATGTGTAAAGGGCAATGTCATCGGCGTACAAGGCCAATCTGCAATCGTTAGATGGCATTGTATTGAAAATATGAGAAAAAGAAAAGCTTTTATTATAGATCCCTTTGGGACACCGGCAAATACGTCACAACTTTGAGACATGGTTTAGTTATTTGGACAGGCTAGCTGTTTGGATCAGTGAGTATTTGGCAGGTTTCCGAATCAGAAACACTTTAGAGGTTTTCAAGAGGATAAGGGAGTAACCTACTGTGAGACATTTGACCAATTTAGTCCCAATAATTGCCATGGTCTGTATCACTTTGAAACATATTGGGACTGAATCTGTATTTAAGGAAATTTGAGACCGCCTGAAAAAAATTAAATATGCATATCTATAGACATATTTATGGTTGGTTTGCTCTGATGATGACCTAAAAATAGGCCGAAAGCTTGGCAGTAACAACTGAATTTACTTTCTTCTTAAAAACCACATGTTGATAGAGACTTTTGCTGAGAAGGGTTGGACACCTACGGAGACACCACTAAAACATAAATGGATTAATATTTAATAAGTAAAATAAGTATCCCTTCACTAACAGCTCCCAGTGGCCACTTCATAAGTCGCTGAGAATCCTGAATGGTTACACTGCTTACACGACATTTGAAAATGGCAAAAAGAGGGAAAATTTGGACGGTTGTAGGTTGAGATGGAGGGTTGGTGTCCGAAAGGATCGAAGTCGGGATAGCTCATGTGGTAGAACAGCAGCTTATTTAGCCAAAGGTCGTTGGTTCGAATACCGCTAGTGACACTGACTTTTTATCTCAACCAAGACTGTAAATAAGACTTTGTTTCGTCATCCTAGGTTAATAGTAGGTCATATTATTAAAAGTAAATTAAACTAAAGTAAGTGCTGACTTCAAGGAAGGCTTAACTTCCAGATAGATGTGGAGGATGGTTCCCAAATCAACGTTCTCGACGCTAAGCTCCCTAACCAATTAGATTTTCTTTCTAAAGATTACAAAACCAAGAAGGTGCGTGGCGTTGATGGACCACATATCTTCTCAGTCCTCAGCAGTACTGTATTGGACTTTTTTTTACATCTCAAACGTTTGTTCGTAATATGAAGGGTTTTTACTTAAACTATAACATAGCGTTACTTGCAAATAGTTCCTCACTACCTAACGGAACGATTCTTCACAGTTCGCTAAAGTTCGACCTACTCCGAATAATTGCCCTTTAGGATTAGAAGTGCTCTAATACTTTACCTTATTTATACGAGACATATCGCGGCTAAAACCTTCACTTTCATTGAATTCTTTCCCGACGCCATAGCTATGCTATTTCTCTGATCATTATTCCGAAATTCGGGGCTGCAGATACTTTGGCGAATGGCTTAAATAACATAAACTCTGGTGTATTAAGGTAAATGAAAGCAATTGCACCTATGCACTTTTTCACCCTCCCAAACAAAACATAAAATATTATTCAATAACAATCCTTACTGTAAACTGTCTGCCTACGCTACTTTGTATTCTATCTCGAATCAATTCTAATATTCTACCAGCGCACGTAATATCATGAAAAACATAATAAATAGCTAGCATTCTGCAAGAATGAAACTAATTCGGGTTAGAACTATGAGGCACCTCTTCCAACAACTAAAGAATACTTCCTTCGATCAAAAGTGGTCAGAACCATTGTCAACGTACCCGACTATCTCCAATACCATCGACCTTCCAAATAGCTTTCGTTAAATTCGTAATCCCTAACATATTTTCTGCGATTCACCAAAAACCATACTTACATCTAAATCGCATTAACCCGTCTCATGTACGACCAAAACCACTCCTTTGTTGTTAATAAATTTACGTTAATTTTTACGTTAATTGTAAAAGATGGAGTTTCTTCGCGACCGAGTTTGTGAATTTTTTAAAGTAAGAAGATATTTATTCAATCCTTTTAAAAAAAAGATAGTTCCTATTCATAGTAAGTTGTTTTCAAACGATCCGGATTTCGAGCCCTTTAGCTCATCATCAGGTTGAAGGATTTCTACAATCACGTATCTAGATATGAATTGCCAAAGTGCAAAATGTTTCTGACTTTTCAAAAAACTTTTCTCTTTTGCGTTTTTTGTCGAGAAGCGAGTTGTAGAAATCCTTCAACCTGATGATAAGCTAAGGTGCTCGAAATCCGGATCTTTGGAAAACAACGTACTGTAAGAAGATCTTTAAAAAAAAAGATCCAACAGTTGTAGGCTGAGATGGGGAGTTGGTGTCCGAGGGGATCGAAGTCACGACAGCTCAAGTGGTAGAGCAACGGCGTATTTAGCCGAAGGTCGTTGGTTCGAATCCCGCTCGTGACATTGACTTTTTTATCTCAACCCAAACCATACATAAAAAGAATAATTAAATATACTATTAAACTTTACGTTGTTTAAACTAGGTATTCTTTATAAATAAAGCTACTCTAAAACACGTATCTCGTCCACAAATGTTCACATTCCGACAAAACGTAAATTCTATTATTCTACACTAATTGAATTATCATTTGCAATGCAAGGGTAATGTGCACGAGTTTTCCGCTCAGGATAATTCAATTCGTAAAATGTGACAATGAATGTAGAAACGCAATCATATTTTCTATTAACTGTAGTTAAATTAGTACGGATATTATAAATGTATAAACCATACGGACTATATTTTGGCCATGGTACGTACATGTCACGGCTCAATTCGATAAATTATTTAACTAAAACTATGAATGCTACAGCCTAACGCAGATTCAGTAGAATTGACGAACGATTATTTAAATTATTTTCTTAATACACTGATGGACAATTTTAACGCATCATTCCATTATTATTTAGGTTGAAATTAAATCCATTATCTTTGCACATTAGGTGCAGGTTATTAGGAGCTGTCGTAGTAAAAATAAACAGTAAATAATGCTTTATTTCCTTCTTCTACTTTTGTTCTTATAATACCACTCTCAACACGACAGACAAGAATGACACATCTACACAGAAAACAAACAGTTCGAGCCTGAAGATGATCTCAACATAGATCGAAACGTTGGCACGAGTAGTGACGTGCGATAACAATCGATATGAGTAAAGTATCGAGTATTTTATTTTGATACTGAGTATTTTTGATATCGAATATTGTCATTCGATACAAGTACTGTATGGAATACTTTTTGTAGTATCAGAAAATATACTCAAGTGGATTTTTCGTCGAATGTTCAGCTAATATTGAATTGTTATTTTACTTTCGAAACTTACCTCTCATCAATCTGGGAATTGACTAGAGCGCCACTGGCGGCATATGTCAACAAAGTTAAACGAGATTTCAAATTGGTGGTTGGTAACTCTGCTCATCATTCTGGTAACTCATAATTCATTCCCGCGTCGCACCTCGCACTTTCAATTTCAGTAATTTCTTACACAATGTTTTTGTTTATTTTCAAGACCCTAAAAATTTTTCCCCTTCCTTCTCGTAGGTAGATACCCAATCTCCTCCGAAAAGTAAGCCATGGGGTTACTTTACTAAGAACACTGAATCGTGGCCATCTTGTAAACTCGGGGAATAAACTGGGAACACGTCTTTTCTTATTTTTGCAAATATTTGAAAACCAAACACCAGTTGATCAATTTTCTCAAAACTCGATAACAATAAAATTGAAATTTCATTTACGTTGAAATGTGATGACGGCTTTTCCTTCTTCTTACGTGCGTAACGAACGTTTGAAAAAATACTTAAAAATGAAAAAATGCGAATTCTTGATTATTTTATCGCATGAGCATATTTTAACCAAAGTTCACAATAGTAAGTTTATCGTTTATGGATAAACGAAAAAATACTAATATGAGTAAGTACTCGTTAGGATCGAATAATTTCAGTCGATACTTGAGTAGTATCGAATATTTTCTGTTATCGCATGCCACTAATTTCAGTTAATCTGTTTTCTTCGTTCCTACAGTATGAAGGGTTCTCCGGAGCTTAAGAGATACAGGGCAGTACACTAGAAAGCCAGGAAAGGGACATCGTTGGTCTACAGACGAGGGAGACAATTGATTTATTCGTCATCAGCTGTATGAAACCGCAGCATTACGAGAAATGAGATAAAAATCTGATAACACAAGTCCGAAAGGTTTCGATTTATTAGAAGACTATAAGAAGAAGTCTCAAGGAAAATAACCTCAGGGTAAAGCATCCGGCTCGTAGGAAGTGGTTTAGAAACCACTCTTGAAGCTGGCTTTTTTGTCTCAACCAAGACCTAGATAAAATGTATAATTATTTAGGTTATAAGTTAAATCTGTTAAGTTTGTCATCTCACAGACCGATTCACGCATCTCTTAAGAAACAAAACGCAAAGATTTGTTATATGATTCCATTGCCCTTGATGTAACTCGATCCCCTTATCGTTAATTTCAGGTAAACCATCCTAGTTGTAATACCACAGATCCATTAAGCCAAAATCATTCAAACCACCATATATTAACGAAACCCGCAGACTACCCGAGGCTATAGACACAAAAGCTTTAAACTCTCATAAACGGTGATAATAAACGGCGATAGTGAGTGA
Source organism: Cimex lectularius (assembly GCF_000648675.2). NCBI lineage: Eukaryota > Metazoa > Arthropoda > Insecta > Hemiptera > Cimicidae > Cimex > Cimex lectularius. Next base: position 1,401,480 of record NW_019392659.1, on the reverse strand, counting down.
AAAAATTAACATAAAAATAAAAATAAAACATATTTTTATTGGTACTACCAGTGGTTAGTTTCTCCACCCATAAAACTTTTGCTTTTAATAATAAACATGTTTGTTAATAAAGCTGTTTATAAAATAAAAAACAGAATATCTTTACTAAAACATTTTCTTTGCCAGAATATTAATACGTAAGCAGAGTTGCATTACATTTTTTACAAGTTATTTATTTTTATTTTTTTATTACTGCAATAAAAAGAGAAAAAAGAAAGCACAGAGTAAAAACATAAATAAAATAATTCCTATTAATAATTACATTTTCTGACAAGTAAATTTCTATAATATAGAGCATCTTTTAAATAATTACATAGTATACCCCAGTCTATCGTCTATTTAGTTATACATTCATTTTCACATGTTTCTCGTACAAATGCTATATGAGATGAATTTTTCAATCCATTTGGATTTATATATAAATTTCAGTACAATTATAATTTGTTTTAATGCCTCATTCGAACTGACGATTTTTCTTGTTTTTGTTTGCTTGATTTTTACCATAGAATCATCCTGATTGAATTTTAATAAAGCTGTTTACAAAATAAAAAACAAAATATTTCAGCGAAAACATTTTTTTTGCTTGGATATTAATCTGTCAACAAAGTTGCAATACATTTTTTACAAGTTATTTATTTTTATTTATATACTTTTTTATTACCGCAATAAAAATAGAAAAAAGAAAACACAGTATAAATAAATTCCTATTAATAATTACATTTTCTGACAAGTAAATTTCTATAATATAGTGCATCTTTTAAATAATTAAATAGTAAATCCCAGTCTCTACCGTTTAGATAATTACGAAGTTCAGAGTCTATTAAATTGTCTTTCTTAAAGTATTTTATTCTATGACTTTAAACTAGGGCAGATTGCAATCATATGTTTTGAATCTTCAAATTCTTTTATGTTACACAATGAACAAAGATGGCACAAATCTGGTCTAAAAGGTCTGAAATTAAATTCAGCTGTTCTCTCCTTGCTTTCATTGTTACTTTATCTTCAGTAAATGATCTAGAGTGCAAATAAGAAAAATTATATTTTAGCTTTGGGTGCATTTCATGAAAAATCGCATTTCTAGCTTTTGTTTCTACATTTCTATTTTCTTTTCACTTCATATTTAAAATAAATTTACTTAAATTTGATTCCCAAGTTTTTTCCACATTTTTGTTTACATTTATGTGTACATTTATTATTACTCATTACATTTCGTCCATGAGTTCAACCAAAAAATTTGTTTATTTATGTTTACATATAATTTTTGGGAGTCTATAATCAGGCAGTTTACAGCACACATGCTATACATTCCTATTTCTAAATTTAGAATATAATTAGGACTATTGTAAGGAAGATTATTCGGAAATCGTGAGATGCGGTCTGGTGTGATGTAGGTTTCAGAAAATATTTTCTTTATCGTGCCAACGTTTCGATCTTTATTGAGATCATCTTCAGGGCCTGGGATTTACAAACATAGTTTAAATTTAACAAAAACATGTAGGATGTGGAAAAAAGTTAATTTATACAATGCAAACAAATATTTACAAATACTTTGATTGAATATAAAAAAAATATTGTTTTGCATTGTATAAATTCACTTTTTTCCATATCTTAAATGTATTTGTAAAATTTAAAGAACGTTTGTAAATCCTAGGCCCTGAAGATGATCGCAATAAAGATCGAAACGTAGGCACGATAAAGAAAATGTTTTTCTGAAACCTACATCACACCAGACTGCATCTCACGATTTCCGAATAATCTTCGACTAATCACCACACATTGTTAGGAAGGTTGAGCAGACTTTCCAAAAAAATCTCTGTAATTTCTCAACTTGGTCATAGATTTGGAAACCCCAAACTTGGGCTGCATAACAAATACTATTCGAGGCGCTGCGGAAAGCACTTAAACTTCAGAGTTCATAGGATTTTTTGAATTTAATAAAACATTTTGCCAAGTAGATTTAATTCCGGACTTATTAACCTGACCGGATTATTAAAATTCAATGAAGGAGTCAAGTGGATACCTAAATATTTATAGAGTTTTACTACTTCTATTTTCTTGCCTTCAAAGAACCAATTTTCTTTTTTTTTAATTCAAACTCCTGTCCTATTGCAAATAATTATTTTGGTTTTTTTCTAAATTAACCATCAAGCCCCCAAAGCTCGTAGTATTCGCCCAGATAATTTATCATTAATTGCAACTGATTAGGTTTCGTGGTCCGATCGACCAAATAAATTTTTTTAAATTAATTAATCTTTAAGTTAGGTATTGGTTGAGATAAAAAAGTCAGTGTCACGAGAGGGATTCGAACCCAAGACCTTCGTCTAAATACGCCGCTGCTCTACCACTTGAGCTATCGTGAATTCAATCCACTCGGAAGAATCTCGCGTATTGAGCCGATGGTCCTGGGTTCGAATTCCACTCGTGACATTGACTTTTTTATCTCAACCAATACCTTACTTAAAGATTAATTAATTGAAATGTAGCTACTCCGATTTTTTCTATTATGTATACATTAATATGAGAACAGCACGGGGGTAACTTTTGCTTATATTTTGTTGTTAATTTTAACATTACTACATGTTTCCACACATTGTTATATTATATTGGATAGCTTTGATATTTATAAGACCATTACATTCAGATTCATTCGTTTAGCGATGACGAATTGGTTTGTTTTAGTAGTAATTTATTATCATACACTTGTGCGTACAGAAAGTAGTGACATACGGCAAAAAAGAGGTAAAGAAAAAAGTTGAAATGTGTGGCCAGACTGGTGAGAACATCATCTCAACTGAATCGATGTGAACCATTGCCTTCCTCGTCTCTTCACAATTAATCATTGCTTGAAAGCTCTCCATATCCGTCATTCCAGTTAAGAAACTATTGAACGTTTCAAATGGTCTTCGGGATCAACAACATTATCTTCCTTATAAGAGATATTTAATTCTCAATAAATATAATTTTTTATAACCAACAAAAACCGTTGTGTATTTTTTTTATTTTTACGATTATTGTCCGGAACTAGAAGTTATTCAGTCTTGTTATTGAATAAAAGGCGGGGTTACCGCACTTGCCACAGTAACTGATTTATAATTAAGTCATATTGAATCAAACATAACGACCTAAACCATGGTCGACAAAATTGTGATTATTAGTATAATTAGTAAGAGCCGGAATGGCGTCTTTCTGAAGTACCAAATGTTTCTACACCTTCTAATTACGGCCACAATATTTTTTTTGATGTTTTAATATTATAATAATGTACTTTTTAGGTTATAATTGCTTTTCTTTTATAGAATTTAAATGAATTTGCTTTGAAAGATAAAGAAAACATTATTGTTCCTTATTTTTTTCTAATATTTTGGCTTTAGTAAAGCCGCTGCCGCGGAGTGGTTAAGGCATCAGATTCTCGGCTAGTAGATCCCGCGGTCGTGGGTTTGATCCCCACTGTCGCCTCTGGACTTTTTCTGACGCCTAAGGGGACCGGTGGCCGCAATTGAAAGAAATTGACACGGCACTCATCAATGGAAGGGGCGGGATCAGATCTCAATGACCCTGAATTTGGTCCCAACCCCCTTCAAAAATGAGTTTCGTCGATGGAAGAACACCGGTATAACGGGGGCTATATTCACATTTGTGTTGCGAGCCCTCCCCCAAATATGGAGCCAGGGATAAAGTACAATAAGCTGTACAGCTCAGCTGCAGTACTCAGGAGGGAACTTCTCAAGTCCGTTGAAAAAAAAAAGTTTAAGTGTATTATGTCGCAGAATAATTGAAATTAGTAGTAATCTCAATCACTAATTCTTTTTACAAAGATCCTGGATGAGATGAAAATTTAGTGTCTCGAGCGGGATTCGAACTCACGACAAGGCCCAATACGCAGCTGTGTTATCTGCCGAGATTTCGGCCAATTTCAAAGCCATAATCGGTGTAAAAATGTTTTTAATATGTCCAAATCTTAAAGATGTCTAAAAATTGACATAATTAATATTTTATTACATGCTTTTATTTTTCTCTGAAAACCGGCTCAGTCCCAAACTGCCAAATTGACTGTAACACTGCTTGGCAGAAAATTAAGTTAGTTTTTTCGTCCATACAAGAGCCAAATTATTGCTGGGTTGATGTTTAGTTTTATTGTTATTACTCATTCTTATACCTTATTATTTCGTATAATAAAAACAGAGTTTTAACATATGTCTGGTAAAGTAAAAAGTATTTTAATTTAGTTCTCTATAACACCCATAATGCCAAACACATTATCTGAAATCCAATCTGCTAGTTGTACACAATACATATACAGTTGTACATACAAAGAAATGAAGTAAAAAAAAATTAGTTCTTAAAGTGCATATGCTTCCTCTCTCCTGAAGAATATGAAAAAGAAATGAAAGAATAGAAAATCAGTAAAAAGTGAAAGTAAGTTATTCAGCTTTTTTTTAATTGTTCTAGTTTAGTTTAGATGAAAACAAGCTTTTACTATTTATAATTAATTAATCTTTATGTAAGGTATTGGTTGAAATGAAAAAGCTAGTGTCATGAGCGGGATTCGAACTCACGACTTTCGGTTAAATACGCCGCTGCTCTACCACATAAGCTATCGTGTCTTCGAAGTCACAGTAACGATAGCTCAAGTGGTAGAGCAGCGGCGTATTTAACCGAAAGTCGTGGGTTCGAATCCCGCTCGTGACACTAGCTTTTTGTTTCAACCAATACCTTACATAAAGATTGATTAATTGAAAGATATAATTGTCAATTGGATCACGAAATCTAATGAATTTTATAATAATAAGAATAATAGTCAACTTGTCAACTGCGTAGTTTAGTATATATATATTATTTATGTATTTTATTTTATGTATTAGTCTTTTCTTAGTTTTTCTTGGTACGAGTTTCTTCCAGGTTCTTTTTACAACAGAATAATAAGTTATTTGGTCAATCGGGCCACGAAATATAATGAACTATTTATAATTTATATTTTTAATATTTATAATTGAACTATTTATTTATATTTTAATATAATTTATATTTTAATATTTTTATATTTTGCCTCCAGTCCCTTTTAAAATTACTAATTAGGCATTTGTTCTAAAGATGTCTTAAATCTAATTAGATACGGAGCGAAAAATCTTCCAAGTGGGATGTTTCATCTACCCATTTTTCGGTCCGTCTGAAAAAATGTGTAACTTTTTCTTTGATGCAAAATATTTTTTAACCCCCACCCACAATCAGAATTAAAGAGTTTAGTTCTATGTTATTAGGTAATAGATAATAGCTTATTCCAGCTTGAAAAGAAGTTCTTTAGTAAAGCAGAAACATTCATTTTGATTTTCTAAACCATTTGTAAGTGTATCGAAATGCTGTTTCAGCCTCTAGCCTAAACCTTCATGTTTGCCTTTAGGGGCCCCTGTTGGAATACATCGGTATCATTGAAAGTATGTAAATTTACCCCAACCGTTGCGAAACATTCTCTACCGTTAAACTAAGCACAGTGTAAACGTTTGTTGGCTTACTCATCGTAGAATCTATTAGCATGTTTTCACGTGAATACATAAAAGTAATACAATAGTACAATGGTGGCGGCCCTAAGCCAACGGCTCAAGCCCAAATGGCTTTACTACCTTCGTTTGGATTTATACTAATAACTTATTGCAGAGGTCCATGAAAATTTTATGTTTTTAACTGAAATGATTTAAATGAAAAAATAATGATTATTTGGAGGTCGTGAGATGCGGTTTGGTGTGACGTAGGTATTAGAAAAATACTTTCTTTATTTTGCCGACGTTTCGATCTTTATTGAGATCATCTTCAGGGCCTGGGATTTATAAACATTGTTTAAATTTTACAAATACACGTAGGATATAAAAAAATGAATTTATACAATGCTAGAAAATTTTAGATAAAAGGTAACGGTCACTAAACACCACACATGTAAACAAAAATTCAAAAATAAACAATTTACATACATTTGGATAACAAATTTAACAAATAGATGTATATGCTTTCTAACAGCATTTTCATTTAGTTGCCTTATAACTTAATATACTAGCCACAATGTATTCGTTTATGGTATATGGTTTATGAGGAAGGAAAGCACGAAAAAAATTCCTGGGGGGACGGTAGAAATCGAACCTACGCCCACGTAGTCAACAATACGAATCTAACACGTTAACCATTTTTTTTACCGTTATATATTGTAATATAACGTATATTCCATTTCGTTTTTATAAATATAAAACTTTCACAGCATAAATGTTATTTATCAGTTAACGCTACTACAGCATATATCCAATATGGGATGAAGCAAATAAATATGGGGTGAAAGCATAACCTGTATTTTTGTAAGGTGTTCTCATTTTAAGAAAAATTTACTCTTCGACGAGAATTTTCTCCGTTTGAAAGGTTTTGCTTTCCGATTTTAACGGTTCCCCCTCGTATCGGAATCGGTTTTAATGTGAAAGAGAGTGCAAAAGAAATATTTCATCCCCCCCAGGCGCTCTGATCGGTCTCAGACTTTGCGAACAATCTCGTGGCAAGCGAATATTTTCAACGGTTCTTCCAAGACTAGACCATAGATATGCAGCAGATTCCATTAAAAGTTTAAACTCCTTTTGAACGCTCTCTTGCACACAAAAAAAAAGAATTTAAAAATCCATTCTATCAGTATCATTGTTCTTCGGAAATTACTTTATACAAAATCAATGTCTTCATACTTATGCGAATGTATGTATTATTTATTGGGCCGACAAACATCCAGCGGTCATCGCCGGCACTCTCCGCTTTAAGTGAAATTCTTCGTTTTTTTCCGCTAATCTTTGTCACTCATTCTCTAATATTTTCTACCCTGTTTTCTTATCTTGCTAATCCCTCAAAGGTACCTGAAATTGCCAAATTGTTCATAAGAGAATAACCTGTTATATATGTTGTATTACATGTTATATATATTAATAATGTAGTGTAAACTGTGGCAGGTTAAGAAAGAAGTAGGTCTCTGGTCCACGGAGAATGGTTCGATAAGGGAAAAGGCCATACTGACAAGAGTAGGCATAGGTCATACAAGAATATCGCACGGGCACCTTCTGGCCGGAAAGCGACCGCGTAGGTACTCGTTATACAAGGATAGAAAAACCGTCGAGCACCTTTTCAATTGTAGAAGGTTTGATGTATATAAACAATATTTTGGCATATCAAGGGACCTGTGCGTATTCTTGTGGCACGGCAGCGGGGATAGACCGCTTTCCGGTACCTCAGTGCTATAGTGATTTTTATATGTATATAGATTTTTTATGCGTATTTGTGATGTGTCCGTGAAGTTTTGTTAATTTATTGGAATGAATATAATTTATTAGCATCAAAGGAAGGGGTGGTTTAACCCCGCCCGGAGAAATGTCGACTACTATGGGGTGAGTGTTCGACGTCTGCAGAGTAAAATAAATTATTAGCGAGAGTGGAGTGGGTTCAACCCCGCCCCGAGGTATATCGCATACTCAGGGGTGAGTTTGTGACGTCTGGAGAGTAAAAGTAAGTTATTAGCAAGAGTGGAGGGGGTTCAACCCCGCCCCGAGTATATCGCATACTCAGGGGTGAGTTTGTGACGTCTAGAGAGTAAAAGTAAGTTATTAGCAAGAGTGGAGGGGGTTCAACGCCGCCCAGCGGATATCGACAACTCTGGGGTGAGTGTTCAACGTCTGGAGAGTAAAATAAGTTATTGGCGAGAGTGGAGTGGGTTCAACCCCGCCCCGAGGTATAACGCATACTCAGGGGTGCGTTTGTGACGTCTGGAGAGTAAAAGTAAGTTATTAGCGCGAGTGGACTGGGTTCAACCCCGCCCCGAGGAATATCCAGTAGTCTGGGAGAGAAATTTGTGACCAGACATCTATGTTTGTGGTTTTGTATATATATGTATTGTATTTTTTGTTTCTGTTCTGTATTTGACAACCTGAGGTACAAACGAGAGGCTAGCATTCTAGGATATCAACGTAGTGTATATTTGAAATCAGGGATTTAGTAACCAGTTCGAGACGCTCCGATGGCTGCAGTTTAAAACAAAATAAGAGCGAAAGAATAGAAAAAGAATGAAAACACGCAGAGGGCCGGCGATGACCTCAGCTGTTTGTCGGCCCATAAATGGAAATTCTTTATTACTATAATTATATAATATCTTTTTTTCCGATAGTTAATTCTAATAGTCGTTGCTTCAAGTGCAACGAGACTGTTTTTATGGGCATAAATAATACTTTTATAAATTAATCCATGTTCCTGAGTAATGTTTCATTTTTTTATCGAACTACAAGGGGAAATGTTTAATAACAAACAATAAGAATTAAAACGGAAATACATAACATATACTAGTACAAATATATATTCTTTATTTTGCAAACAGGGAAGTGATTTGGCATGAGATAAAGTCTCATATAGTCTTATAATATGATGCTAAAGATAAAGCAAGGTACAATATGGCACAATGAATTATAGACAATAATTAATTAGATCGTGCCATATTTCTTATTGTAAATCATTTCCCTACGATCGAATAGCACACACGTTTTCCTCGGAACGTATCATGCAAATTACGACAGGATAATTAATTCGAGGATGCTGATGTTTAGACAATAGGAACTATATCATTGAGGAGTGGTGTTGACACGAAACAGGTTATCCGTGGAAGTGTAAAGGAGTTCGGGGGATAAACCAGGGGTGATATGTAAATTTGATTACACATTCAACGGGTTTCCTCTGTTCCCAACCTTCATCGCGATATGCCCAAGACTAGGAGACGTACAATTAGCTGAGATGGCTCCCGCGAAATGAAATTTTATCAAAGGCGAGCGAGAGAGACGTCAAGTCCCTGTATGAAATTGAGATTCCGCCGAGATATCCGAAACTGAGGGGAAACATTGATCACAAGGTTTGTGGCTATGTTTCGCTTCTATCACGAATCATTCGTCTCAGCTCTTCTCTTGATTAGACTTCCAACATGGACAAGCCTAATTAATATTAACAAAATAATGTATAGAGCATATCAAGTAATATAAATTTCTAATTTAGTTCTGCATAAATATGTAGGGATTGCTTTTTTTCAAATGGGGACAAGTGCTAACTAGTTGTTCGTGCGAATAAAGAATCAAATAAAACAAACTTGATTCCCAGGTTTTTAAAAAATTAATGTTGAAAAAACAATTGAAAATAATACCAGCATGGAAAAACGAAAAATGGAATTTCTAAACTAGAAACATGAAAAGTTCATTAAAACATAGACAACCCCAATAATGGTTTATTTTATAATTTCTGAATTTTGAGAAAATGTTTGTAAATCCCAGGCCCTGATGATGATCTCAATAAAGATCGAATCTTATTAAATTCACTAGTTTCGTGGACCGTTCATCCAATAAACATATTTCAATTAATTAAGGATTTTAGTCGAAATAAAAAAGTCAGAGTCACGAGCGGAATTCGAACCCACGATCTTCGGCTCAATACTTCCTTGCTCTACCACTTGAGCTATCGTGACCTCGATCCACTCGGACACTAACTTCCCATTTCAACCTGACCTTTTGAATCTTCTCTCCTTTTTGCCATTTTTCAAATGTAGTGTAATCTATTTGATTCTCGGCGACAAATGAAAATGGCAAAGTCCGAGTGGATCGAGGTCACGATAGCTCATGTGGTAGAGCAGCGGCGTATCATGCCGAAGATTGTTGGTTCGAATCCCACTCGTGACACTAACTTTTTATTTCAACTAAAAACCTTAATTAATTAAAAGATCGAAACGTTGGCACGATAAAGAAAATATTTTTCTGAAACCTACATCACACCAGACTGCATCTCACGATTTCCGAATAATCATCGACTAACGGTCAGTAATCACCACAGAAATACAATAGTGTTTAATACGATAGATTGGTAAAATTAAAAACGTAATAAGGAACTTCAAAGCACGCGCAGTGCCCCTCATGGAAAGAAAGGTTGCTCGATGTGTGCCACAAAACAGAAGTTTTTCATGTTTTGACTCTTTTATAGAGACCGTGTAGGCATGCCACCGAATACAAGAATAGTTATCGGGCATTGCCCTGTTCCGCTTTTTAGAGGACGGTTGTTTTATGATGTATAGATCTGTTAGTTGTGTTTTATGGTTCTGTGTTTTGACTGAGCGCAAGTGTGAGTGGTGGGGTGAAACTGATGGTGAAACAAACGCCCCCATTAACCCTCCAGGCGCGTGTGTGTTTAGGGCCAATTTCGGAATATTTATGAATTTTATTTATGTAACTATCCATTTTAAATGTAGAGTTTAAATTTCACCGACTAACAAGAATACTCACTCTCAAGAATATTCATCCAAGGTACATAGGTGTGAATGTATTTATTTGAGAGATTTTATTCTAGATGTAGCCCGAGGTTATAGTTTGCACCCTTTTGGCGCTGAAATGACTTATGCCGTTGGCTGAGAAGCAACGATTTCCTGAGCATCTCGCTCAAATGAACAATAATGACCAAGCAAGATAACGGGATGAGTTAACTTCCATCGGGTATGGCCTTAGAATCAGCACCATGACAAGTGACGACCCATCGGAATGTCCAATAAAGAAGTTTAATTTAAATTTTGTTGATCTGGAGTTGGAATTTTAGCTAACATAAAAACTAAAAAAAGGTGTACGGCAAGGAATATATTCACATTGATTTTAAAATAGACTGGAAAGGTAAACGTACTAATTGGAGCAAATCACGTTCAACGGTAAAAAAAATCGTTTTTGACCTCATTTAAAATTTAAACTCATCCTGCACATTTTAACGTCAGACGAACATACATTTCACAAATGCAACTGTTTTTATTTTATTTTCAAACGTTTTTAATGGAGTTATCACGCCGAGATCCATCAAGGTAAACAATTTCTTAAGGATTATAAATACCTACATAGGTATATAACGAACATAAATATTCATATATGTTATAAACAGCATATTTGTATTATACTTGTGCTAAAACTTTACCATGGGTAGTAAAGATAAAAAAACGTACCTAAAGTGTAAATACATATATATTTTCTGAAATCCAAAGAGCGTACATTACGTACAGGAAATCCCAAAAAAATCACTAAAACCCCAAAATCACAATCAAAACGCAATAAACAAAGCGTGTACTACAATGCGCAACTATTAAAGCATCTTAAAAGTGAGAACTACGTAAATGAATATCCATAAAAGTGAAAAATCGATCATTCCTAAAATGACGTTTGTAAGAACAGAAGGTAACATTTCTCGAAAATTACTATAGGTAATAGAGAGCGTTTTTTTGTACACGTACTCAACGATTAGCTATCGATAGACTAGCGCATTTTTCGAAATACTTCACAACAAGAATATCAATCTCCATCATAAAAAATGTTTTTTCATTGTGTTCATATGTCGTTTTTTCTTTTGCTGTGATAAAAAAAATCCCTCCATTTATTGATGTGCATAACTATCAAGATCAATGGTACGAAGTTTGAGTAATGTCACACCAGACCGCATCTCATCACCAAATAATCATTAACTAACGGTCATTAAACTCCACACTTTAATTTGTCAGACTGTTTTTAGGAAAAGTTCTTTAGAAGGTATGAATAGCTTATTTTTGTGGGACAAAACGGATATTTCAATGCATCGTAAATTTATTTCTTCTAAACACAATTCGATTTTACTTATATATCAATGTGTGGTGTTTAGTGACTGTTAGTTAATGATTATTTGGTGATAGAGAGATGCGATCTGGTGTGACGTAGGTTTTAGAAAAACATTTTCTTTATAGTGCCAACGTTTCGATCTTTATTGAGATCATCTTCAGGGCTCAAAGAGGTTAGTTTTTGTGTAGATGTGTCTTTCTTCTCGTGTTGTGAGTCAAGTCAGGATCGAAACATGTTTTTCTATGTTCTAAAACCTACGTCACACCAGACCGCATTTCACCATCTCCAAATAAGTATATTACAATGTTGAGAAAGCCGCATAAAACGAGAATATGCAAGTTTGAAAGAACAGAAAGGTTGAAAAAGGGATAAATGAAACAATTAAAATTAAAATTGGAAACTTGCATTTTGGTCATGGCGTTCTCGAGTGGATGAGGTATAGTCAAACTACGTAGAAATCCTCGACGAAATAGTTATAGTTAAAACATATTCTATTAATGAAATTGAAAATTAAACTTTATTTGGATTTATAGTTCCTTTGACTAATTAATTATTAATTGTTTTGCCGGGAATTTTACTCATTTATGATTTCCGTTGAAAGGAAAATTGAAATTGCTAATTAGGTTCACTGGGTTGTAAATATGAATACGAAGTGAGGCCGACCATTCTTGTGGTTCAAATGCGTCCCGGATTTCTACAAACCAACTTCAGACTTTTGTTTCAGGAATGAAACACTAATTGCAACTACAAATATAATTGGGAATTCCATTCCAGAAAAATATGTAAAATTACATACAGAATATGCAAAAAAAAATTAAATGTTTCTAAAATTAAAACAGTATTTTTATTTTTTATTTTTTAATATAACAACTATTTTTACTTTTTTATTTGTTTAATATGTCATATAAAAGCGAAGTCTCTATTGTTTATATAGCGAATGTTTTACATATCGTATGAGATGTTATTGTTGAGCAGGTTCTGTTGCTTTTTAAGGATATATTACGCCATCGTTCACCACTGGAGGAAGGTGTAAACGTGTTGTTCAAGGGAGATCCCTCGAGAGCTCCGGGGACATACGTGCCTGTTTTCTCTGAAAACACACCGCTCTTGTATTTTGCGGCTTTGGATAACTCGGCAAGGGACTTTATATCCGACCGTCGGTCCGGTGTAACATTAAATTTACCATCGGGTGAGATTCAATATTGTAAAATTTAAAAAAAACCATACGTACAAGAGCAAGAATAGTTTGATCATTATAATTAGTATAATTCTATTTTTTGTTAAAATTACAAAACCCTATTCTTGCTACTTGAATTGAATTGGCACCACGGGCCTGATATTGGGTAATATTATAGCGTGTTTCATATTTATCATTAACTTACTAATTAACCTTTTTATATAAGGTTTTAGTTCAAATGAAAAAGCTAGTGCACGAGCGGGATACGAACCCACGACCTTCGACTAAATATGCCGCTGCTCTATCCCTTGAGTTATCGTGACTTCGATCCACTCCGTGATCCTATTCACCAAATTACTTCTGTCAATTAATTAATCCTTTTATGTAAGGTTTTGGTTGAAATGAAAAAGCTAGTGCCACGAGCGGGATTCGAACCCATGACCTTCGGCTAAATACACCGCGGAGTGGATTGAAGTCACGAAAGCTCAAGTGGTAGAGCACGGCATATTAAGCGGAAGGTCGTTGGTTCGAATCCCGCTCGTGGCACTAGCTTTTTCATTTCAACCAAAACCTTACATAAAAAGATTAATTAATTGTAACAAGTAATTTAGTCAATAGACCACGAAATATAATGGGTTATTTATTAATATTTATCTTTTAATTTTTGATTATAACTCAAATCGATAGGTAGCGATTTTTATGTCCTCGAGTACGAATGAGTACGAATGAACGTTCACTTTAGATTGAGTTCCACAGCAGAATAGCGTAAGAAAAAACAGAGGGTTGTTTGTTTTTAGAAATAGACCAAACGTGGAGAGGGTGGCGAGTATTATACACTGACGATTAATGGGGATGCTTTTTGAATACTTTTACCCACTCTTTGGCTGAAAATACTGACCTCGCATTGTTTAAATAATTTGACAATTTCTTTTTCTGCAAACTTTTGTTGAATAGAGCAGGAAAAACGTGGACATTATTGTTTCCACCGAATCAAAATGCAACATCATAACAACTAACCTAATGTCAAAGTGTTCGAATATGAATCCGTTTTTTCAGTCGAAGTTGTTGATAAATTTTAAGAAAATCTATATGTGCCTTTGTGCAAATCAAAATTAGTAAGCATTCAATCACTAAAATTTAAAAAAAATACATATATATTCATATATATCCAATAACATTTCATACATCTTTTTTATATACTACATTCTGTTTAAGATTGCAAAAATATCTTTACATTTTACATTTCATTTAACTCAAGTTCTTATTTTTCAATGATTGGTAGTTTGTTAGCGCGCCCTACAGCAAGGTTTGTCTGGAAGTTTCCTTCGAATTATTTCGTTCTGACCCCAATAAAACTATTTAATAGTGCACTCTGACTCATGTCTTCAAACGGAAATACTCTGGCGAATGAAAAGACTTCAGGAAGAGAGGAATGATATAATACTGAATTTCTGAAAAGAATTGTTATTGTTTAGGTTAAGTTCTAATTGATGAAAGAAATCAATGTATCTACAAGCAACTTGTGACAGCGAGTAATATGGATCTCGATATGGACTTGATCAAAAAACAAATTTAATTGTTACTGCCAAGCTTTCAGCTAATTTTAAGGTCATGATCGAGGGCCGCAGTAGCCGAATGGTTAAGGCGTCAGACTCTCGGCGAGTAGTTCCCGCGGTCGTGAGTTCGATCCCCACCGTCGCCTATGGACGTTTTCTGACGCCTAAGAGGACCGGTGGCCGCAATTGAAAGAAATTGACACGGCAGTCATCAATGGAAGGGGCGGGATCAGATCTCAGTGGCCCTGAATTTGGTCCCAACTCACATCAAAAATGAGTTTCTTCAATGGAAGAACACCGGGAGGTCAATTCACAATCGTGTTACGAGCTCCTCAAAATGGAGCAAGTGATAAAGTTAAGAATAAGCTGAACAGCTGCAGTGCTCAGGGGAAACTCTTCCAGTTCTATGTAACCATTGTTAAAGAAAAAAAAATCATGATCAGGGTAAAACCATATTAAAAATGTTATGCCAAATTAAATTGACTTAATTAAGTTTTTAATAGAAGGCTTAGAAGACCGACTTAGTCCGTACATTGGTAATGTAATACTTTACTGGTATATAATAGGTGTATTCATGATCTTTGTGTTAACCCTGTCAACTCTGTTTGTTGTTAGGTCGTGTTAGAAAAATGATGACGTAGACTTGTAAGAATCGGCTAGTTAACATTGCTCGATCTAACAGGCCAGGACCAATGTTAGATGTTAAATCAGGATTGTAGTCCCATTGATAGCCGTTAGGGCTTAGGTAACCAACATGGCAGCCATGAATTTAACAGCTGTTAATTGTTTACACGTATTTGCATTCTTAAATACGCGTTAATTAAATGAGATCAGTACATTTCTTTCCTTTTTAAAAAAGATGGTTCCTACTCACACTTAATGTGAATAGGAACCATGTTTTTTTAAAAAGGATTGAACTCCACACTCACCCCATCATATATAATTTCTATTAATTTGCTAGTCAAAGCAGTAATGGATTATAACACGACATTACCTCCACTTACTTAAAATCTGCTAATAAACAAATACTTTTAAATCTTTATTTAGTCTTAATTTATAACTTTCATGCTCAAAAATTATCAAATCAATCTGGTCCAATTCTTAATGTCTGAAATTAAATCTAACCTCAAAAGTCGTTCTTGCTAAACTAAATATTAAGAATTGTTCAACTCTCTTACAACGTAAATGCCAAAAAACCATTTTAAATAATGAATTACATAAATTGTACAGTCAAAGAGATATGAAACGTTTTTAACTTAATGTGAGTAAGAACCATCTTTTTTAAAAAGGATTGAACTCCACCCTCACCCCATCATTTATAATTTCTGTACATTTCTTTTGCTAATTTCTGACATGTCCTTATACTCTCATTCATAATAGATGCATCCCCAATCTTATAAGTCGTCGGCTGTTAGGCCTTAAGATACAAGTTAGGTATGTCGGGCCGAATTGTCATTTTTTAGTACTTTTCGAGTGTTTAGATAACCTTTTGAATGAACGAGTTGTTAATTTTCCTTTTTTATTAACTTCTGGCATCATACAATTTAACACAAAAAAAAAAAAACCAAAACAAACAACAACCAGCCTTCAAAGACTGTTATAGCTTTATTTTTGGTTCTACTATTCGCCACGCGCAGCATTGCGTAAAAATTAACGTTTAACACGCTCTGAAAAGATGGTGGCGTTCACGATCTTAGACATTTCTCTATTCGAGTTAACACGAGTTAACATCTTACAAATATCGCGAATACTTTCTAACATATATGTGTCGTTTTTTACATTAATGTGTAATGTAAATAAATAGATAAGCAGTTTGAAAACTGTACGATTTCTCTATGGTCTGTGATGAATTAACCCTGTTTTGCTCGTTACGAATTAGGGTCTGCCTTTCATCGCCGGGTTTGAGAATCATCATGTTGTGACACACTTAAGTAATAGGTATATAACATACTAACAATGTCTGTCATTTAAGTGGCCACTTATTGTAATATTCTTATAAGGAGATTCGGTAATTATTTCATATATTCATCAGACGATCACTTAAAATACTAGATTATCGAGGAATGTGAGACCTATTGACCAAATTTTCACCATAAAAAATACAACCCTTTCTTCGGCATTGAGAAGTAATCCTTTAAGGGTTGAACAAGAGAAGGTGTTGATATAGACTTAGCAGTAAAACAGTATGTGTGAAAAGCCCTCTGGGATACTGCTTTATTATACCCCAGTCATAAACATGGTGGTCCTTTTGATTGGATAATAAAGGAAACCGACGCTTGTGGCAAATATGGTCTTCGATTTTCCGTTGCGACCCAGGGTCAGTTCAATTTGATGTCCTTTGTGGTTGTTAAAATCTTCACGTACACATTTTCTTAAAAATATTTTTTTTATCTTTTTATAAACAAATTATTCTTCCTGGCGAATGGTCTTTCATAACTTTAGAATTTTGCCAAGTCATTATTAAGTATTCTTTTTGAAATGGAAAGTAATTTCTAAATAGCACCGATTGAATTGAATCATTCGACTCAATCAATATTCAATCGAAATCATTATTTCACGTATTGTATTGAGTTTTTTCCACAAGGGAAGAAAATTGTAATCAGCTTTAAGAACACAGATTAAATCCCTGCCGGTTAAAAAAAGTGCTTTTAGATCGGCCGGTAAATAGATCGGGAGTCGGAAACTGCGGGTTTATTGAATGGTGGAGATGGAAGTACAAAGGGCCAAGGGGAATTTGCAGATTATTAAGCTCCCAAGGCATTGCACAGTTTTCAACTATTCAAGTATTCAACTCTCTTAATTGCTGCCAGTGCCCCGGCAAGAAAACATAACCGAATCCACTTCCATTCCGTCCCATTTATTCGGTCTAAAGGTAAAATTACGATTTAAACTGTGGCATAAACATCTGAAAAGTCAAGTTAATAACGTCAAGTTAGTTTTATTTTAAATATTTCTATGAACCGACATTTCTCTTATCATTCTTTTGTCTTTGATATATCACAAATTTATTCCCATTGTAAAAGAAATGTTGCAAAATAATGCAGATCCATAGAGAGTCTATGAAAAGTACTCGTACTTTTTAAATGTGTGTACTGTTAGGCCAGTAGTCATAGTTATTTTTTAACAATTTTTTATCTTAAGGTAACAAATAAGCCGTGAAGCTCTGTCTTTCTCCCTCTCATTCATTCCCTCTCTCACTCTCTCTCTCTCTCTCTCCCTCTCTCTCTCGCTATCTCTAATACTCTCTATCTGTCTATATATCTATCAATTTTTTCCTCATTCTCTCTCTCTCATCTCTCTTTATCTGTCTTTCTCCCTCTCTCTCTTTATCTATATATTTCTCTCTCTCATCTCTCTGTTTTTCTCTATCTGTCTATCTGTCTATCTAATTCTCTCTCTCTCTCTTTCTCTGTCTGTCTCTCTTTCTCGATCTATCTATCTATCTATCTATCTATCTATTTCTCTCTCTCTCTCTCTCTCTCTCTCTCTCTCTCTCTCTCTNTATCTATATATATCTATCTATCTATCTATCTATTTATCTATCTCCCTCTCTCCTCCTCTCTACTCCTGTCACCCTTTCTCTCTCATTCTCTCTGTTTCTCTCTCTCACTCTCTCTTTCTCTCTCTCGCTATCTCTCATACTTTCTATCTGTCTATATATGTATCAACTTTTTCCTCATTCTATCTCTCTCTCATCTCTCTTTATCTCTCTTTCTCCCTCTCTCTCTTTATATATATTTCTCTTTCTCTTATCTCTCTCCATTTCTCTATCTATCTATATAATTCTCTCTCTCTCTCTCTCGATAACTCTCATACTCTCTATCTGTCTATATATCTAGCAATTTTTTCTTATTCTCTCTCTTATCTCTCTTTGTCTCTCACCCTCCCTCTATGTGTCTACATATTTCACAGATTCGAGTTAAGGCTCTACGCAATCTTGGCTTTATTACTAGGTTTTCTAGAGATTTTAAAAACATCATGGCAGTTAAAATATTATATCAATCCCTCGTTCGTAGCCATCTGGAATATGCAATTGTCGTGTGGTCCCCGTACTATGTTGGTAAGATTAGCGACTTGGAAAAAGTACAAAAGAGAGCAACCAGGATAATGGCCTTCAGATTTGATCTTGCACACCTGAATTACTTAGAAAGACTGAACTGGCTTGGTCTTGAGTCGCTTAGCTCCCGCCGTATTTTTGCCGATCTCATTTGCGGTTGGAAATGATTGAATGGGGCCATTGATATCCTGAACTTACATTTATCGCTATGTCTGCCTCAGCGACCACTTAGGAACCATAATTTGTTCTTTGTTCCACACTACAAAACAGAATATGGACTAAATTCACCCCTACCGAGGATAATGAGATTGCTGAATTATTATTCTAATGAAATAGATGTATTTCGCGATTCCTTGAATTTAGTTAAAGTTTAATTAAAATGTTTACTTGCCTTGAATCATTAAGCCTTGTTTTTGTTATTATTGCTTAATTGTTCATTTGTTCTTTTTGTTATTATGTGCCTTTTTTGTCTACTCCTCTTGTACATTCTTTCTGTTGGAGTTATAATAAATAAATAAATATTTATCAACTTTTTCCTCATTCTTTCTTTTGTCGCTCTTTATCTCTCTTATATTTCTGTATCTCTCTTACCTCTCTTTCTCTCTTTTCTCTTTCTGTACCTCTCTTATTCCTTCTCTGTACCTCTCTTTCATTATCTCTCTTTCTATCACTCATACACTCTATCTGTCTACATATCAATCAATCTTTTTCCTAATTCTCTCCCTTATGTCTCTGTATTTCTCTTATTTCTCTTTACCTCTCTCTCTCTATCTCCCTTTATATTTACAGTTTTTTTAAATCTTTATGTCTGTCTGTCAGTATATTGACCTATCTATCTTACCACCTCGAAACTAACAAAACCTGACATATACGTTTTTGGGGAAAGTTGAGAAAATAACAACTCTCATTTTTCTCTGTCCGCAAAGTTTAATAAAGCTACAACTCAGTACACAACTAATGCGGGGCTGGAAAGTATATAATACTAACTGTGAAGCTCGGCTGGACGATCGGCTAGATGATGAATGTTGGCGTAAGTTCGATCGTTCAACTTTTCGGTATACGGACATATTCAAAATGAAAACACCTGCTACAATAGAGTATTTTTATATTTACAATTAACTACTAGTAACCGAACTGCAACTGAACACGATGTTAATTATTTATCCTTGCGGTTTTGTCGGGCAGCATGGGTAAAATCTTATTTTTTAATTCAAATGTGTCGGTAGACGATGAATATTATAATTTTCGTTCTCAACAGGGCTTTGTACTTTGTCCAAGTTCAGGCAGAGTGGCCACGCCCAGAACTCGCTCAACTTTTTTGTCCCCTTTCAAAGATTTACTTCCATTGTTTCACCCGTGACCTAGATTCCTTCGATTTCCCTCTTTCTCGAAGCCCGTCGCTCGTCCAAAAATTAGAAAAAGGAACTTTTAAATAAAACAGACTCGAAACCTTTACTCTCTACGCAAAAAGATTGGCAGCTGTGTTTGATAAATACAGTTTTTTTTGTATTACTACTCTCAATAGTCCATGTGATATTAAACACTTTTCCTACGGCATTATTTTTAGTAACATAATATAAAGATACAGACATATATTTCTCTAATTATCCCAAATTTATATATTACTTTCAGAAAGTGAACTGCTAAAAAGTGAAAGTTGAACTACAAATTTTTGGGTCACAAAAGTCAGTAATTAGATAATTCAAAGATAAATTAACAACAAAATATGACTCAATTAAAATTAGAATGTTGGGCACAACTTGTATAAATTGCCGAACTTGAGCGTGATCGTAAAAATTACGGTTGAAAGAAAAATAGTGTGGCAATGGTACGGATTTTATAACAAGTTCAAATCTCAGCCATTAAGGTTAAGAAGTGGTTATCTTCAATAGTTTAGGAGGAGATGAACGTCTAGAATAATGGTTTTTGGGTTGACAAATCCCAGACCCCCATGTCTTAAATGTTCAAAATGAAGAAATGAACATTTTTCTCGTATTATGATTCACGACCGATAATAATATGTTAAGTAAGGGGCGTCGCTCGCCGCAACGGTTTAGGCGTTGACTCGGCACTCATCACTGTAAGGTAAAAGTCCCGGGTTCGAATCCAGCAAAACCATGAAATAAATTGCTAGTTAAATTTTATGTGCACGACCATGTAATAACAGGTGTTTTGATAAATTTTCTTACTAACCAACATAATTAAATTTTTTTTATTAAAACACGAATTTTTGATCTTGTTTAATTTCGGTTGTACTAAAATAAGAACGTTGTAGTTAATATAACGACAATTACAAAATTATAGTTTGAAATACACTATAAAAAATATAAGTGTCCTGTTCGAACGCTACTCGACGAAAATGTTGTAATTTTATGAGCAAACCATTACATAAATTTTTAGTTAAGTTTTGTGAGAAAAAACTGTAATAAATTGTATGTTAAATTCATTATATCAAAAATTGGTATTCCGGTGTTTTGATCAATTTTCTACCGAACCATTAAAGTTATTATTTTTAAATATAACCTAACGGATTTTTAATATAGGTTAATTTGGTTTATATTAAAATAAGTTTGTTGTAAATAATATAACGCCAATAATACATGTACTTTGAATAAAAATACGAGTGTCTGGTTCTTTTGCCTTCGACTGGACTCGATGCTACGCGACAAAAATCTGGACAATGGGGATCGCAGAGCATAGAGTAGGGTAGCGTTCCATAGCATCGGGCAGATGTGCACAGGGTAATACAATATTAAGAAAAAATGGACTTTGGATTTGTGTCGGGTAGCGTCGCATGGTGTTGCATCGGTTGTGTTCCCGGATTTAGGCGTTGACACGGCGCTCATCACTATAAGGTACAGGTCCCTGGTTCGAATCCAGCGGCCCTGAATTCGAACCCAACATATGCTTGTTTTTTCAAAAACACCGGCACCCCGAGGGTTGATATAACCTCTACTGTTGCGAACTCTTGTTAAAAAAAAAGATAAGTTCTACGTTCATTTGCTGAGCATTAATTTTTTATTAGTATTATTTTTTATCCTCCTTTAATATCTTTCAAAGCGGGACTGAAGAAAGTCGGATAATCCGCTTTTCAGAAGTCACATCTAACGATTTTCAGTTTTCCCGTACTTATCTGACTGGGTAAGCGGGAAAGACACGGTTTCAACTGTATTGCAATTATGAAAGCTGCTTTGTTATTTTTTATTCAAGGCATTATTTTCTGCTATTTGTAAGTCAGAAGCATATCATTTATGTTCCCCAGATGAAACCATTTATGTACTCAACCCTTCCAGAAAATTATTACTCAGAGATCGAGAAATGTAAAGAAGATTTTCTTCTTTGATAAATAACATTTGATAATAATAATAATACTTTACATTTTTATAGTTTAAATGAGAACATGAAAGTCTTTATCTATTTACTCAGAAGGATTGTGAAATATAGAATTTCTTAATATATTTTTTACTTAAACTAGGCCCTGAAAATTTATTTATTGGATAAATGATGATTGAATTTTTTTTCATTTATTACGATAATAAATTATTTCTATACAAGGGAATTATAAATTTAAACAAATCATTAACGAAATTAATTATTAACAATTCGGTTATATTTTTTGTTTCTCAATAAAATTTAGATGAGTTCCGTGCCTGAATCCATCTGCAAATACATCTTTTTCTAGATTGGGCTTATATATTCTACTATTCATTAGTATTATTATTGTGAAAAAATATAAAATTTCCATTTTTGAAAGTCAATATATCAATTACGAAAAACTGTAGTTATAATATGTTGTGATAATAATGGTAATATATTAATTATTATGTAAGGAATAGGTTGAGATAAAAAAAGTCAATGTTACGAGCGGGATTCGAACCCACGACCTTCGGCTTAATACGCCGCTGCTCTACCACCTGAGCTATCGTGACTTCGATCCCCTCGGACACTAACTTCTCATCAACCCCACCTTTTGAATGTGGATCGAAGTCACACGATAGCTCAAGTGGTAGAGCAGCGGCGTATTGAGCCGAAGGTCGTGGGTTCGAATCCCGCTCGTAACATAACTTTTTTATCTCAACCAATTCCTTACATAAATATTAATTAATTGAAAAAGTTATTTAATCAATCGGACCACGAAATATAATGGATTATAATATATGTTATAATGATTATTTGGAGATCGTGAAATACGGTCTGTTATGACGTAGGTTTTAGGAAAACATATTTTTATCGTGCCAACGTTTCTATCTTCATTTAGATCATTGTCATCAAATCAGATTCAGGGCCTGGGATTTATAAACATTCTTTATATTATACAAATACAAGTAGAATGTGAAAAACTGAATTTATACAATGCTAGAAATTCATGTTTTTCACATTCTACATGTATTTGTATAATATAAACATTGTTTATATTATACAAATACAAGTAGAATGTGAAAAACTGAATTTATACAAAGCTAGAAATTCACGTTTTTCACATTCTACATGTATTTGTATAATATAAACATTGTTTATATTATACAAATACAAGTAGAATGTGAAAAACTGAATTTATACAATGCTAGAAATTCACGTTTTTCACATTCTACATGTATTTGTATAATTTAATAATCGAAATAATATAAAAAATATAATCAATAATCGAATCGTTGGCACGATCAAAAAATGTTTTTGTTAAACCTATGTCACACCAGATCGCATCTCATGATCTCCAAATAATCATTAACTAACGGTCACTAAACACCACACCTATGTTATAATAATGTTATGTAAAATTACAATTAATTAAGGTTTTTGGTTGAGATAAAAAAGTAAATGGCATGAGCGGGATTTAAATTCACGATCTTCTGCAAGATACGCCGCTGCTCTACCACTTGAGCTACCGTGACCTCGATCTACTCGGACACCAACTTCCCATCTCAACCCCACCTTTTAAATTTTCCCTACTTTTTGCCATTTTTCAAAATACGTAAAATATTTATGACCTATTTCTAAATTCTTTTGATAACGGCTAAACGTCCTATGCTAAATTTGAAAAAAATGAGATAAATGAAATAAATCGGAATAGACTTTTCTTTCAATCTACGATTAATTTTGAATAATTTTCTTCTGGAAATGTCGCCCAAGATCCGCAAACAACGGGCATATAAGGAGAAGCATTTTATACCTAAGGTTTTCAATTGGCTCATATTCTATTCTGAAATATAGTCGGGCGTTGTCATACAACAGGATAATTTAACTTGTCTGAAAACTGTTGTCCTACTATGTCAAAATGTGCCGTAAGTTTTCCGGCGGTTTGATGGGAATTTTGTTTCTAAGCTTCTTAAGAAGTTCGTCATCGATTTATGCTGATGGTTCCGAGGGGTCGGTTTTCATAGGCCGTATCTCCGGAAGATGATTTACATACCAAGGACAAAATTTTTTCATTAGGACTCCCTTCAACCCTCGATTAATATTCCGTTCAGCTTGGACTGCAGCATGTCTGCGTTCAACACATAAAAAAGCATTCGAAAATCGCTTGTTTCCATTAACAGGTTTAATGTTAAACAAGAATTTAAATGTGTACATGACAACAAAATCTACCATTGAAAGTAATTTGGAATTAGCGCGTTTTTTTTCTTTTGGTTTTATAAATAAATACAAATATTAATGTAGGATTGTTCTTTGATTAATATTTTATTTTAAGTTCACTATTTTCCGTGGTCCGCTTGACCAATTAATATTATACAATTAATTAAGGTTTTTTATGTTGAGATAAAAAGCCAGTGTCACGAGCCGGATTCGAACCCACGACAAAAAAATACAAATTTATTGGATAAATCACGATTGAATTTTTTTTTCATTTATTACGATAATAAATTATTTCTATACAAGGGAATTATAAATTTAGACAAATCATTAACACAATTAATTATTAACAATTCGGGTATATTTTTTTTCTCAATAAAGTTTGATGAGTTCCATGGCTGAATCCTTCCACAAATACATCTTTTTCTAGATTGGGCTTATATATTTTACTATTGATTATTATTATTATTGTGAAAATAATATGAGATTTCTATTTTTGATAGTCAATATATCAATTACGAAAAAATGTGATGTTATAATATGTTGTGATAATAACAGTAATACATTAATTTTTATGTAAGGTATAGGTTGAGATAAAAAAGTCAATGTTATGAGCGGGATTCGAACCCGCGACCTTCGGCTTAATACGCCCCTACTCTACAACCGGAGCTATGGTGACTTCGATCCAACTTTTGAATTTTTATTGTATATGTTTTTGCTGGTCCTTTTAACGAAAATAAATATTTTGAATAGATTTATTGTGTTTATTCAAAGTCCGAAGCAATTTTAGCTCAAGGGATAGAGCACCCGTATGCTAAATCGGATGTCGTGTGTTAGTCCCGCTTGTGACACAAATTTTTCCACTCAACCATACTTAAGTGGTAGAGTAGCGGCGAGTCAAGCCGAAGGTCGTGGGTTCGAATCCCGCTCGTGACACTGGCTTTTTTATTTCAACTTAAAAACCCTTAATTATGTGTATTTTATTTTAATTTAGACGTGTTTCCATTCGAAGTGGTCCAGAATAATTTGCGCGAAAAATGTTTTTTATTTATTTTTTTTCGTATCGTTTATCTTGAAGCAATGTAACTAGTGTAGATAATTTGAGGATAATTTCGACCTGAGATATGTCGTATCATGAGGAACGAATTATACATNTATATATATATATTCGTACAATACTTTGTTACCTTAAACAAAGTGATTAAAGCAAAAAGATCAGTAGTGGCTTTTCTACCAGTTCGAGCTATTGATTCTTCCTTATACTAACTCGGCAAATATTACACTGTCATTGTTTGACTTGAGCAGATCCTTGAATATAACTCAAATAAAACTCAACCGGCGGATGATACATCCCTTTTCCCATGCTGACTCCAGAGTTTATCCTCAGATTATTTGGGAATGTCGTGAAAGAAAAAATAACCACCGACCGTAAAACGGATAGCCTGAGGCAGCATGGGATATTTGATGATACTTTAACCCCTTGCAAAAAACGTTCATAATATTCTTTTTGGAAAGCTTGAGGATTTATCGTAATATTCCATGCATTTTTTTGTTGTATATTGTACATAGACGACTCCCATGACGGTTAATTTTAAATTTATACATTCGAAGTTGGAAATGTTTGAATTAAATGAAGATTTTAACACATTAAATCAGCAAAGGCTGAAAATACCTGCTCGTTCCGGCGGAAATTCATCTAAAGTTAATTCAAAAAGAAGGTGAGGATATTTCCCCCGAGGGGCTGGCTTAAAAAGGGTTCTCGTAAAAACTTGGACGTACTGCCCCTTTATTTAGACGCGCCTTTCTAAATTACAATTCTGTTCTACACGTGTACCGTACAATCGAGTTCGGCTTTCCAAGGCCGACGGTTTTTCACCTGATAAACTATAGTCGAATTTGAACACGTTCGATATTCCCTGTTCCATTACAATTACCATGATAATATCCCTTTAAAGAACAAAATGTATAACAAAAATTGCATAACGTCAGGGTAGGAAAAAGATGGGAGAAGGNAGATCATCTTCAGGGCCTGGGATTTACAAACATTGTTTACATTTAACAAATACATGTAGAATGTGGAAAAAAGTGAATTTATACAATGCAAAATATATTTTTTATATCATTCAAAGTATTTCTGCGCAGTCAAAGTGTGTTTTCTGTGTAATTGTGTCATTCTTGCGTGCCGTGTTGAGAGTTCCAGTGAGGTTTTGCTATTTTGTGTTTATATACGTTGGATTTTGAAGGGGTGGGGCAGGAAGTCGGTATAAAAAAGGCATTTTCGTATAAGGCGTCGGTTTTTTAACAATGTTTGTAAATCCCAGGCCCTGAAGATGATCTCAATAAAGATCGAAACGTTGGCACGATAAAAAAATGTTTTTCTTAAACCTACATCACACCAGACCGCTTCTCAGGATTTCTAAATAATTATCGATTAACACTCTGTTGTTTGTTTGCACATGCCGTTCAATAGTCCATCAACAGAAAGGGAAAGGGAGAGAGGAGAGAGTGAGAGGAGAGAGGAAGAGAGAGAGAGTGTTAGAGAGGATAGATAGATAGATAGATAGAGAGAAAGAGAGAGGGATAAAAAAAGAGAGATAGACATACACATATTGTATAGATTGAGTGATTAATTGATTTGACAAATACAACTAATAAGGAAGGGAAAGAAAGGGGGAGAAAGAGAGTGAATGAGGGAGAAAGGGAGAGAGAATAGTTAGTGAAAATCAAAACAAAAAAATATCATTTATCTTTCTTCACTATATTTCTATGTTTACTGGATCGTTTATTTGTTATATTTTTTATATTGTTTTGTTATTTAGTCAGTAGTAAAGGTAGTTTTAATGTCCGAGGTCATTAAACTATTTTTTTACGAGGGTAATTCAATTATAAGTTGTATGACCCTCGGGGTGACGAAGTTTTTGAAAAAAGCCCATTTGTAAGCATGTAGATTCGAACTCTTGACCTTTACTTCACAGCCTAAACCGACGCCTTCTAAACTATTCTCTAAATTGTGGTTACGTGTTTCCAAAGTGGCAATAAAATCAGTGCGCTGTATAATGAACCCTGAATAGCGCCTGGCTTTGAAGAAAGTTATTTGGAAGTTGAAATGAAAATGCTTTCCGTATCAAGCCAAAAGTGTATCGATTGACCTATTTTAGTTCATTTACTACAGGTTGATGATTGCAGGTTAACTTCAATTTCAGAAATCCTTAAATATAAATAGCAATGTTGGTAAACATGTTTTGGCACCGCGGTTTGATAGCTAGCCAACAAACGTGTATCATGTCGGACAAGAAGAGGTAAAATATCGTTCTAGCGATGATAAGAGTGAAAAATTGGAAAGGTGAGCAAAGAGTAAAGATACAGGTCTCACTACTTGTGAGTTATGAATGTCGGGGGATCTTATCTGAGGATTAATAGCTGTGAAAGGTTGGAGAATATGCGGAAGGGTCAGCGGTTGTAAAGGAGACATAAGAACCCCACCCGCCATTATGGATGGCTCGAGTATGAATAGGGAACATACAGAATTAACATACACCTGGGATCTGAGAGCCTCACGGGGCGTAAAAATCCAGCAAATTAGACACATTACAAACTGCATAAAATTTACATTTTTAACAGTAGTGCATTAAAAAAGATGCATGTAAATAAAATATATTATTTGACAACATTTTTTGAGTAATTTGTAAAAACTATTCGATAAATGGTTACACATGTACAATTTGTATTATAAACTTTCATCATCAAGTAGTATGTGTTACAAATAAATTCTAAGTCTGACTGAAGAAGTAAACATTAAACAGAAAAAAAGAGAGCTGATTACAGTTCAAAAAAGCGATATTTTAAAAAAATGTCTCATAAATCAAACGGTTTTCTTTTTCCTCTTGGAACGAATAAAACATTCATCCTGTTCTTCATAAATTATATTAAATAACGACTGCCAGGGGCGTCGGTGGCCTCAACGGTTTAGGCGTTCACACGGCGTTCATCTCTGTAACGTCAAGGTCCCGGGTTCGAAACCAGCTGCCCTGCATTCGAACCCGTCATACCTACAAATGGGAGTTTTTTCAAAAACACTGGCACCTGTGTTGTTATGACCTTAGCTCTTGCAAACCCTCGTTAAAAGAAAGAAGGTTTTTTTAATGGCTTTATGTTCTAGCATATTAGCCAATGACAATGTTATCATGCGTATTCGTTTTGGGGGGAAAGGTATCGTGGAAAAAAGGCCAAAGGCGACGGCGGGAATTGAACTCACGACCGCGGGGTCTAAGAGCCGAGAGTCTCTCACGCTAACCACTCGGCGGTCCCCAACAAGGAGGTTCCAAAGGTCCAAAAATGTCTGGTAAGTAACACTCAAGCCAACTGGAAAAAACTAAACACCGACTATAGCCAGACAAAGAACATGATATACAAAAGTACAGCATGAATGAAAAATTTAAGACTACATACTTTATAAATTCAGTTGTAATGTTAAATTACAGAACCTACGTCAATTAATACAATAGTGTCAATGCGCGTTCACTTCTTAAAAGATTGGTTAGAAGATTAGAATTAGAGTAGCTGGACCATATACTGACATCCTTGAGAATTTATGGATTTGTAAAGGAAGACTAGGAAATACTTCCTAGGAAGGAGGGTTAAGGTCAGGATAGGTGAATATACAGGTGAAAATTAGGAGGTGCCGAAAATAAATTTGAGATTACATTTCATCAATATTTTCAGGCACTATCTTTTTCCTCTTAACGTCCACGATAAGTGACACAGCTGTACTCTGAGAAGGGAAAGATCACGGAGGAGACAAAGAGGTATATAGTGGTATAAGGTAGAAGGAGAGAGGACTGGCGTAATTTAATGAGGGATTCAACTTGTCAGAAAATTACTCAGTACATATCATTTCTCTTTTGATTGATTACGTTTTTTAAAATAATACATTACCTTTATTATCTATTCTTAATGTTACTACTTAGTTGTCAACTGTGCCAAAAATGCAATACACAAAAGCAATCGAAAAGTTTCATACTCTATCAGAATTTCCGTGCCTACCGTGTCGCATACAGAATTGTTGTGTACTAACTTTACAAACAATTCTAAAATTATGAAACTAAACTCAGCCTGCTTCATATCCCGCATATAGATTTGCAACATTTTTCTAAAAGAGACATAAACATTTTAACATAAAGGAAAAATGTGTGGTGTTTAGTGAACGTTAGTTAATCATGGCCGAAGGATAAAGAAATAAAAAAGATTATTGATACCATATTAATTATAGGAAACCAGCCACTTTAACATAGAACTAGAACATGAGCATCTCTAAGACGGTTTAGAATTGCAAAACAGAAAAAACACATTGGAAATGCAAACACATTCCGCCCTTGTAAAGAAGCCATCTCACAGATGCCAGGCAAATAAAAAGAAAGCACAAAAAGCAACAGGAAAAGCGCTACATACCAGAAATCGATCGTTATACACAGGCTATCTACGTGCTCTTTACATTCTATATAAAGACAATTGGTAAGAAATACTGAATGTGTAGTATTTGCTAAGAAATATACAAAACCCAGATCTACTTTTTGTTCAGACTGCTGCAAACTTGTGCCGTAGGCAAAAAGCATTGCGATTCATGTTTTAAGCAAATCATTTTATTTATATTTGTTTCAGTTCTAATGTGAAATTCAATTAATGAGTAGTTTTTTAATATTCAAAAATTTTGTAATGTTACTAACAAAACATTTCAAAAAGTCAAGAAATCCTACCATATATATTCATTATTTTTGAAATTTTTCGATTACAGTATGTTGACGTTTGTTATGGATGACTATGATATATTAATATAATATTAATACGATAAATTAATAAGATATATTAACCACATTTTAACGAAGCTCATCAAAAGTGTGTAGTTGAAGAAAAAACTAAGTACCACTTATTTCTTTGCCGTTTCGAGACTTTTTTGGTCCTTGTTTTCAGGAAAAAACGCCCAGAAATAATATAAAGGTATTACATATTAGTTTAATACGTCAAATAATTAACAGAATTTATTTAACAAGTAAAATTCTCTGGTGGAAGGCTAGTGTAGATTTAATAATTTTAGTGCGCAAAAAAGTTGGACCTAGGCGAATTCTTGTAGAATTCAGACGATTGTACAAAAACATTATCAAAGCAGCATTTTGTACTTCTGATAAACGATCAATTGGATAAGCTGCGAGACTGCAAATTTATCTCGACTTTGAACCTTAAAAACGGATTTTTTCATGTGCCGATCGAGGAACGTAGCCGCAAACATTTTGCATTTTTTACGCCTACTGGAAATTGTCAATTTTGCCGAGTGTCATTGTGAAACTTGTCACAAACATTTACCAGGACTTAATTTTGATGATGAACTTTGATTACATAGTGGTGCCAAAGACAAACGAAAAGGACGCGAAGTGAATACACGTTATACCTCACTGCAAACAATTTGGATTGGACATTAATTAGAAGAAGTGCCATTTTCTGAGGACTTCCATTGAATATCTGGGTCATCTAGTTAAAAACAATCGAGTTTCGCCTTCGCCTACCAAAACAGATGCAGGAAAGTTGGCAAAACCGATTTCGTTCCAGATTTTGATAAGCTTCCTTGGATTTACGGGTTATTTTCTCAAGTTTATTAAAGATTAGGCCCGAATCGCGCTACCATTGACTGAACTATTGAAGGGCAGCCCTAAGGGTGTATTGTCCTTAAATGCTATTCAGACGTGTTCCTTTGAACAACTGAAAGCTAAACTGAGTGAGTAACCAGTCCTGGCTTTGTACGATTCCCACTCGGAGACCGAAGTACATAACGGATGCAAAGAGGGCTTCGGCGCTGTACTTCAAAAGGACGCAGTCGACGTATACTTCCCTCCCGTTCACTTTATGGGCCGTAAGATAGATGATGCGCAGAACGTTATACTAGTTACGAATTAGAAGTTTTGGTCGTAATATATGCAATCAGGAAATTTCGAGTGTATTAAGTTCAAACGTGACGGATTGAGCGGCATTTCAGCAGACATTGGCCAAAAGTGAATCGGCACCTAAAGTGGCTCACCGGGCCTATATTATTCGATGACTTTGACTACACTATTGAACATAGAACCGGTGATAGGATGAAGCATTGCGATGAACTGAGTAGCAATCCGATTTGTCTACAAATATCCTGCAGTTTTAGAGAAAATTCGCAGTGCATAACAAAATGATAAGTACCTGGCAACCATTACAAAGCTCCTCGAAAGGTCGCCATTTGAAGACAACGTGTTAAAACGTGGGTGTTATACAGAATACAAGAGGGTGAAAAATTTTCAGTTGCACTTAGAGCAATATGGTTAGTTCTAGCAGTTTCGAGATGATCATGGTGAAGATCACTTTGGCGTGACAGAAACTATCAATATGCTTCAAAGAATTTATTTCATAGAAAACGATAGATCCAGAGTGGAGGACTTTATTCGAAATTGTGTTCCTTGTATTCTATCAGAACCCAAGCGCGGACGTGAGGAGAGTTACTTAATGTCATCGACAGAGGAGATTGTCTATTTCGTATGTACCATGTAGAGCACCGAGGCCCATTGTCATTGTCGCCCAAAGGTTACATTCAGCCAATGTAGAAAAACTCGCGAAAAAAATTTTTGGCAATCAGATTTCTCGTAACTGATAGGGGTATTGCTTTCACATCGCCTCAATTCGAAGTCTTTGGCCAAACGGAAGATATTCCATATGTACAAATAACAGGAGTTCCACGCGGCAATGGACAGGTTGAAAGTATACACGAGTTTTTA
Source organism: Cimex lectularius (assembly GCF_000648675.2). NCBI lineage: Eukaryota > Metazoa > Arthropoda > Insecta > Hemiptera > Cimicidae > Cimex > Cimex lectularius. The sequence continues at coordinate 1,369,633 of NW_019392659.1, read as the reverse complement.
TTCCCGTCCTGACAAAGTTATGCCTAGATGATATAAGCAAGAGGTACAAACATGTCGGAAAACTGCAGATGGCGATTAATGATTGTTTCCAACGGAATGTTGGTATGACACCCTTTAAGGTGCTATTCGGCACTGATATGAGGAGACGAAAATCACAAAACTGACGAAAGTAATTGACGAGGTACTGGCAGAATCACATGCATAAGAACGTGACGAACTGCTGTGGGAAGGAAGAACGCAGCTCTTAAAGGCTCAGCAGAAATAGTTAAAAACTTTCAATAATAGAGAAATCCGTCGAGATCGAACACGGTTGAAGAGTGGTTTGCAATAAAATGCACACAGTGTGCACCCTTGAGTTTTTCGATAGGTTCAAAACGATAGATACGAGCTGGAGACGATCAGCCGAACAAGAGGACCAAGGAAAATCTCTTCCAGTGCAGACTAAATAAAACCTTGCTCAGATCACGGAGACGAACACAGCTCAGACGACGAGGGCGATACAGTCAGAGCATTACAGCACCCTATTCATTCGAAGGAGTATGTCATCTCCAGGATGGCCGAATTGTTACGTGGACGCTTGCATCCATTGATCCCAGAGGGACAAACCAACTAGAGGAACAGCTGTCAGTTCGAGGTAGAAGGTTAATTTTACGTATTTAAAGGCTGTGTCGTGACTCGTTATATTTAATGGTCTATTGGCCAAATTACTTCTTTAAATTAATTAATTTTTTTATGTAAGGTTTTTTGTTGAAATGAAAAAGCTAGTGCCACGCGCGGGATTCAAACCCATGATCTTCGGCTAAATACGCCGCTGTTCTAACACTTGAGCTATCGTAAGTACAAGCATATTTCGATTTGAAAAATGGCAAAAAGGAGAGAAAATTCGAAAGGATGTAGGTTGTGATGGGGAATTGGTGTCCGAGTGGATCGAAGTCATAATAGCTCAAGTGGTAGAGCAGCGGCGTATTTAGCCGAAGGTCATGGGTTCGAATCCCGCTCTAGGGATTAGCTTTTTCATTTCAACGAAAAACCTTACATAAAAAGTACTTTTTTGTATTGCAAGTGTTTCCAACTAATGCTTCCTCCTGGCCTGTTGCACGCCATCAAATATCACATAATCGACAATGATCATTAGGTTCTCAAAAGACCATGGTATCAAAAATGGTAACTGTCCTCCACAGTAACTTTCGTTCACAAGAATAGAATATATAAACGATGATTTCTATTTAATTTTCAGGCAAAATTAAAATTGATATCTTCGACATAAAACAAAAAAATAGAGATTAAGCCAATTTTAGCCAATAGATTACCCTTGGCTCTGTTTTTAAGAAATAACTTAGTTCTTAAAATACGCTGATAAATAACAAAGAGTTTGTATTTTTGAGATCGAACTTGACATTAAGCATCACAAATATCTTTCATTCTGGATTCCAGTATATTATGTTCAAAACTTCTTCGCATATTGCCGAAATACATGCGTTTATACAACCAGCGTTTGCACAAGGATGTATATACTGTTTTTACAGTTAGGTAAAATTATTCTTTTGGGCATTCAACACTTCTTTTTTTAAATATTGCTAACTAATTTAAGACTACCATTCACAATTTAAGAAAGGGATTATTCTCCTGAGAGAAACAGTTACATATCTTCAACCCTTACTTCATTATTTATTAGAAATTAACTAAAGTTGATGGCAAACATTAAAACAAGCTAATCCCTTAATATTTTTTAAATTCATTAGTTTTCGTGGTCCGATTGACGAAATTTCGAATTTTCCCTCCTTTTTGGCATTGTCAAGGTTTTCCAAAAAGTGTTGGTGTCCGAATGGATCGAAGCCACGATAGCTCAAGTGGTAGAGCAGCGGCGTATTTAGCGGAGGGTCGCGTGGGTTCGAATCCTGGTCGTGACAGTGACTTTTTTATATCAACCAATAACTTCCATAAAGATTAATTAATTGCTAATAATTGCTAATTAATAAGCTCTATAGATTTTTTTAATACTCAGGTTTAAACTTATACAGAGGAAATATCACAAATCCAATTTGTCCTTATTTTCCCTGAAATGTATGAAAAATAGTTCTGAATAGTTGTTTTAAAAAATTCATCATTTCATAGGGACATTCCCCCGTAATATTGCATCGTATAAAAGGGAAAAGAGACGGCATCGAGGTTCAAGATGAAAGGCGGTAAAAAGATACGACCCGGCGGGCGATAAAATCGTTGGATTATATCAATCTTATACAAGAGTATTTAGGGGCCAGTAAAAAAAGCAATAATTTTTTTTTTACCTCCCGGCAGGATTTTTATTGGTTGAACTTGAACATGAAAAACATTTCGAAGACATTATTGTAATAATTAAATTTTGTTAATAGAATATAGACTTTCTTTTTAGAATTTTTCATAAATTATTTGTTTTGTTAGTATTTTATGATATAATGAAAAGTGATAATACTAGTGAAAAATTAGTATATATTACGACAGTGACATGACCAACCAAATTAACTAATACTGACGTTTTAAATCATAAAAATTGTTGAAAGAATACATGATTTATACAAACTATCGTCATTTTTATCCCTACGGAACTGATCAAAGGCATTTGCAGCATATATCACATGAAATTCGAAGACTTCAGACCTCCTAGAGGACAATTCTGTCGTCTAAATGTATTTCAATAACAATGATGAAAAAAAACATGATTTATACACAATATCGTCATTTTTATCCCTTCAGAACTGATTAACATGAAAAGTGTTGATTAACAATTAATCCAATTTCATTTAAATGAAGTTATTCATTATCTCTCAAAAAGTTCGATTTAGTAACTCAAAAAGAAATATTGGTTATTCCTTTATTTCCTTGTTCAAGAGCCTTGACAGAGAAATATTGCTGATATTTGATCCTAATCGATCATTCATATCTGTCTATTCGAACAAGTGTTCCGGCATTTCAAATTTTTCGTATGTCTTGCGACCTAACAGAAAAAGGTGTTTCAGTGAACTTACATATGCGCAAAAATGAATATGGTGAAATTCCAAAACGTGTCTGACAGAAAATCTTAGATTTACAGGAAAACGAAGAGAAAACAAGATGAATAATTGTTAATTTTATTCCACAGTGGTTTATACATTCGTACCAAAAAAGAGAATATCTTTGTTAATTTTGTGAACTTCCGTAAAGCGTTCATCCTCTTGAAAAATTAACATTGACTGATTATATTATAAAGGCTATTTATAATAAAATTACCACTCTAATTTTATAACATATGAAAGAGTCATGCAAGGTAAAATTTGAATCAGATTCTTCGTCCAGTTTTATAGCAGGCATTATAAACTATTAAAATTAATTTTATGTATTTTTATGTAAGGTCTTGGTTGAGAAAAAATTCGAACGTTTGCAGGTTGAGATGAAGAGCTGGTGTCAATTTCTTTCCCAGAAGTTCTAAGATTAGTAAAATATCCATTTACCTTTTCGTAGGCAACTGACCGAGTTACTTATTTCAATCAATTAATTAGTCTTTGTATGTAAGGTTTTTGTTGAGATAAGAAAGTCAGTGTCGCGAGCGGGAATCGAACCCACGACCTTCGGCTCAATACGCCGCTGATCTACCACTTCAGCTAATGTGACCTCGATCCAACAGGCAAGGTAAAGATGAGAAGTTAGTGTCCGAGTGGATCGAGGTCACGATAGCTGAAGTGGTAGAGCAGCGGCGTATTGACCCGAAGGTCGTGGGTTCGATTCCCGCTCGTGACACTGACTTTTTTATCTCAACAAAGACCTTACATACAAAGAATATTTAATTGATTGACAGAAGTAACTTAGTCAATTGACTACGAAAACGTAAATTAATATTTTACTAATCTTAGAACTTCTGGGAAAGAAATTGGAAACTAGCGAAATTTGATCATTCTACATAGATGCAAAGGATTTGGTGATTTGTGCTTATTCCAGGCATAATAACCAAAATAGGTTAGATAGCGTGCAGTGATATTACGAGCTCAATTAATATAATTAAATCGAAACTAATTGTTTTTAATAAGGGAGGTTAACTCAGCACATAAGTGTAAAAACTCTTAATTATAATAAATCTGATAGGAATTCTGGGATCAAGGATTTTAATCCAACTTCTCATAAACTATTCAAAAAATATTAGTCACGTATGCAGTGTTCTAACCATTAAGCCTTGAAGCATTGAAAAAAATTAACTCACTTTCGTTTTAATTTTGTTTCCTAACTTTCATTCCCAGGTATTTCAACTTATTAAAACGTTTTTTACTCGAATTTTGTTACAAGGACAAGAACATAATTAGCAGGAATGTATTAAATTCGATTTGAAGCATAATAGTTACAAAAAACCTAAAAAGCAGGTTGTGCTGATAAAAACAACTGAAGTTTCTTTTAATCACCCTTTAAATGTTTTAAATTGGAGTATTTATAGTAATCAAAAATATACATTTTTTTTAATAGATTCTGCAAGGGCAATTTTATCTCGTCGGCATGCGGTGTTCCATATAATTTTTTTTTAATTATTTTTTTTTTTACATCTGTATTGTTAGACGACAAGTAAAACATATAATATTTACATATAAACAATAATAACTGTAGCATGTATGGACACTTGACACAATGGACACAATGAACATTTCTAACAATAGTGCATAAAAAAATGCATGTAAATAAAATATATTAGTAGAATACTTTTTTGAGTAATTTGTAAAAACTAGTTGATAAATGGTTATACATGTACAATTTGTATTATAAACTTTCATAATCAAGTAGTATGTGTTACAAATTCTATGTCTGGCTGAAGATGTAAACATTAAACAGAAAAAAAGAGAGCTGTTTACAATTCAAAAAAGTCATATTTTCAGAAATATTTCTCATGAATTAAACAGTTTTTTTTTCCGCTTGGAACGAATAAAACATTCATCCTGTTCTTCATAAATTATATTAAATAACGACTGCCAGGGGCGTCGGTTGCCGCAAAAGTTAGGCATACAAATAAGCTTTTTTCAAAAACACCGTCGTGTTGATATAACCTCTGCTGTTGCGACCCTAGTGTAAAAAAAAATGGTAGCCGTTAGTATGATGATCCGTATGATGAGCGAGTTGGACTCCGACCTAGGAGACCGATGTCAAGTGTTAAGGTTGTCGCGGGGCCACCGACGCTTCAGCTTCTATTGGTATTATTAGGTAATGTGGTGGATTACAGGTTTTTGACTAAAGGGATCGGATGATGGGGTAGTTTGGAATGGAACGTTTTATAGCGGGATTGGGCTAGCTCGTTAACAAGAGAGACATTTAGGTCGGTATGGATGGTGTGATTGGATACATAGAAAGGGGCTTGTACTATTGTTCTGAGGATTTTAGATTGAAGGGATTGGATTCTCTTGAAGTTGGAACGCTTAGCAGTACCGTAAAGTTCAAGTCAGTATGTTCCAAATGGGGGCCAGGAGGGCAATGTAGTTTTCTTTTTTTAGTTCGTGAGAGTTTTGATCGTCTGTCGAGTAGCCGTGTAAGCATGAAAAATCGTATGTTACAGTCTGTGCGGTTATGTCGTGCATAGTAGCATCGTACATGGTTGCCAATTTGGATGGCAAAGTTGTGCAGGTATACTGGTGGTACCATTTTCTTGTTTAGGGTAAATATTATGTTCGTTGAATTGGTTTCGTTGATCTTGATTCTCCACTATCGGAGCCAGCATTGTAGGGTGTTTAGGTGATATTGGAAATTTCGGGAAACTGTGACAGGATCTTTATCAGGAGAAAGGATTGCGGTATCATCGGCAAAGGTGTAGGATTCCACATAAAACTTCCTAACTTCTCTGAATTTTAACAACGTTTAAGGTTCCTCACCATTCGAAACCAGCATCCCTTCTTTTTTCCGATGTCAACAATGTTTACATTTTATGCAATTACAAGTGAAAACTATCTGGAGGAAATAACCTGTCGAACATTTTATTTTATATCACCGTTTCTAAGTTATTTACGAAGACCAGATTGGTGCCGTTAAGTTGGCTTATGGGGTGCTCAAGTATCGTACATTCATCCGTGAATCAAATGATTCGTTTCAGAATTGTCAAAATGTAAGGATTTTCTCATAACAATTAATATTCGAGGATTTTAACGACTGGACTGGTTCTTTCAATGAAATTCTACCTTTTATTGGCTAATGTGTGTTATATAATAGTTTTTATCTTTGGACTCTCACATATAAATCTGTAGCTAGCAAATGTTTTATCCGTCTTTGGTCACAGCATTTGGAGTCAGTGTTCAATTGTAATTATGATCTACATTTTCATATACTTAGCGTATTGGCAAGTACAACATTCATTATCGAAGAGACAGTGAATTATAATACTAATAATTTGAATCTGTAACAAATAAAATGCTTATTTATATTAAAACTAATATTTTTTCCCATCCACCATTTCATGAAAAAGTATCTTTACTGACGACCATGGATAAATAATTTACTTGTCAAACTATGAAAGGGTTTAAGAGTACATTAAACGCCTTTATGGGCTCTCGTTTGAGAGGAGTTCATAAAGCAGGGGGCAGAATAACAAATATATCATCGATTCTCATATCCTATTCACAAAATGAAAACGAAAACAGTTAAAAAAGTTGCAGCATTTCCCTTTAATTTGTGTTTATGATCTCCGTAAAATATTTCTCTGATCTTCGTACAGGTTTTTCTAAAACAGCGTATTAAAACATAGAATATTTAACTTTAAAAATTATCTTGATATCAGCGTTAAAATCCACGTGATTTACTTTACATGAATGAGTAATAAATAGTCGAGTAATTTTCAGATTACTGTGTGTTAAGTTTGCCCTTGTATATATTTTTTCCTTTTTATATATCATGCTGAACCGGCACACGGACACTTATTGGGCCTGTTTTCACTCGTGGTTTTGTTGTTTAGAAAGAATCTCACTGAAGAGGGCGCAATGCCGAAACGCGTATGAATAACTCAAACCAAAAATCCTCGAGTGAAGACAGACCCAGTAAGTGGCCGTGTGAAGTATTATTTTGTTCTGCTTATTTATTGTTTGAATAGAGCTGATTATTTTTGTATAATAGATTGTGTGTGGGTTACGACATGCCCTGAATTTGACGTATTATTGCTAAGTTGATTAATTAAGAAATGGTAATTACCATTTATATGCAAATATTTTAGTATAAAAACAGAATGATCGTATGCGTGAGTTGAAACCAGAATGCTAATGAACACTCCTACATTTTTTAAATCATATTTAATTGTATAACGGTCAATACAAAAACAAATTAATATGTGGATTTTAGCTGGTCTTCTTAACCAATGTAACCATTTTTAGTTGCTTTATATCGATGTCCTAGAGACATCCACTCATCTTCACTACCTACGATCTGTCAAATTTTCCTCGTTTTTGCCAATGTTGAAATATCTTGTCATCATAGAATTCTCGGTAACATACATATTTGCCACGGGGTACTGCTTGTGATGTACGGGTACCTCAATAATTATATTAATTTATATGTTTTAGCTGGACTTCTTAAAGAAAGTTAATATTTTTAGTTACTTTATATCGATGTCCTCGAGACATCAATTCATCTTCTCTACCTACGATCTTTCAAATTCTCCTATTTTTTTGCCAATGTTGAAATATCTTAGCTGGACTTCTTAACCAAAGTTACTATTTTTAGTTGCTTTATATCGATGTCCTCGAGACATCCACTCATCTTCACTACCTAGGATCGTTCAAATTCACCTATTTTTTTTTTTTTTTTTTTGCGGATGTTGAAATATCTTGTCATAATAGAATTCTCGGCAACATACACATTAGCCAGGGGGTACTGCTTGGGATGTACGGGTTTCGCAGTAACTATATTAATATATATTCACTAGTTTTCGTGGTCCGTTTGACCAATTAATATCTTTCAATTAATTAAGGTTTTTAATTGAGTTAAAAAGTCAATGTCACGAGCGGGAATCGAACCCACGACCTTTGGCTAGATACGTCTCTACTCTACCATCTGAGATATCGATCTACTCGGACACTAACTTCCCATCTCATCCGCACCTTTTGAATTTTTATTACATATGTTTTAGCTTGTCCTTTTAACGAATATAAATATTTTGAATTGATTTATTATGTTTATGCAAGGACCGAAGTCACTTTAGCTCAAGGGATAAAGCGCCGGTATGCTAAAACGGATATCGTGTGTTAGAGTCCCGCTCGTGGCACAAATTTTTCCATTCAACCATACTTTGCATAAAAAATAAATAAATTTAATTCGACAGCAATGTGATCAAATTTATTATCTAAATCCAAGTGGTGGGAGCTCAATCTCGTATGTCAAGCACGATGTCACATTTGATACGGAAATCGATTTCAATTGTTGCCCCTGGAAGTTTCTTCGATAATTGGAAACGACCAAGTATTGTGGAGCGTCCGCCATAGGCTAACCAGGGATGATGTATTAGGTTTCTTGGACACTTATGCTAGTTAGTGCTAGTAAGCCCCTTCTACATCAGCGTTATCGTAATATATTTTACACATTTCCTTTTTTTTACCAGGGGCATTTAGCATTTGTACAAGTTAAGGGCAATTTAATGCATACAAAGTTTTAAAAAGCTAACGTGAAGAAATTGTTATAAATAATGTAAAACCTAAAAACCTCTACATTGCAATTATAACAATTTAAACACAACACAATTTAAACGTAACACAATCCAAATAACAACAATTAACAACCATAACAAATAAATAATTATAACCAATGAACAGTCATGTAGTAATGCATTAACGAATAATTATAATATATACAGCATACTCACTTATGGAAAAGTCCACAGGCCGGGGAAAATTTCCCGATTCGCTGGAGGGCCAACCCCGGATGTGACACCCCAGCCATCCGATAAAAGTAAGGCAGCTCAGCCTTCAGGCACTAATACCACTGCTCTGTAAAAAGGAATAGATCGCCCTATACACATCCTCCCAGCTGAAAGGATTGCTGACTTTTCTCAGAATGTAGACCCTGTCAAGAAAGGCTGTCATTTTCCGGACAATCAAGGATTAAATGTTTTATGCTTTCAGGTTTATCGCAGGCCTCAGGTTTGGAGATGCCCTACAGTTTATTTTGTGAAGGGAGTCACCGCAGATGCGGTGGTCCGTGCAAATTCGAGTCACGAGACGGATAGAATATTTTGTAGGTCATTTCTGCCAAGTTAAGCCATGGGATGGGAAGCAGGTATGGGAACAACGATTTCTAGGATCTTCCCGCAGCTCCTGTGTAATTCCAGTTACGCCATACCATTGTTTGTTTATTGTGCGTTTCGCATGGATTTTTGATATTGTGGAACTCTCCGATCTTGGTTGCTTGTTTTGCTAGCCGGTCGAAAATTTCAATGTTCAACATTCCGTTATGTCCTCTGCTCCAGCAAAAAACCAGTCTTTTCGGAGAGACTATGTTATGAACCATGTTAACTGTTGTGTAACTAAATAGTCGCACTTCGCGTTTGGGTGGTATTTTTCATTTTACCTGTTTGAGCTCATGGGGTCTGAAATAATGAAGAAGCGTGGTGATGTAGTCCAGGGCTTTGACACGAGCGTACATTCCGGCCGTAAAAATAGACAGTTGACTGGGTAATGAGATCAATTTTTTGAATTTCAAGGATAAGTCGTACACGGCGTAGCCGACCTTTCCATGTATTACCGAGCCGTCCGTGAATACAAAGTGGTGGCTTCGTAGCAGTTTGTTCATTTCTGTCAAAAATATTTTGTTGGAAATATGTGGAGGATATGCTGTGTAATCTCTTAAATAGAGGGATGTCATTTTAGTGAAGATCTCAGGATATTCTATTTTAGATATCCGATAGCGCTGTACTATATTTTGCGATTCTGTTTTCTCAAGGTAATAACTTTCTAAAAATGTACTATTAACAGTAAAAATTTGCAACGTTCGTTAAGTGACACAACGTGAATCTTCCCTCCCCAACAATAATAGTGGAACGCCCTGTTTGAATAGAAGCTTTGTGATCCTTAGGAGAATTGAGAAAATCGCTAGTGATACTTTCAAAAGGTATACAATATCTGTAATCAATTGGCCTATTTGAATTCCCTTGGCCGTTGGAGCATTCAACACAATCACTTAGTCCGTGGAGAAAATATAGAGTCCTGGTAAACAACATTCTTTCTACTTACCGGCATATCGATTTGTGTCTACAGACATAAAATATGTACATAGAAAGATGGAATTAGTACAAGAGTGAGTAATCAGCATTTTTTCGAAAAGAAAGAAGGAAATAACGACGATAAAATTACATCAACCTCGCGCCTCCAGACCACTAATCACTAAAAATTCATGGACATATATGAAAAAATACACATCCTGCTTATTGAAAACTTTTTTAATGGCTTCGTGAATTTGCATATTAGACAGAATACGATTCCAATGATTGTTTTTTCATACATAGTTGGGGGAAGGGTAGTGTGAAAAAATGGCCGAGGGCGAACACAGGACCGCGGAGTCTACTAGACAATCACGCTGAAAACTCGGCTACCTCCCCCCCCCCGTGTTGAAAATGAAATGTGTGAATTTATACTTTTTTCAATTAAACGTTTCTACGTAATTTTTTTTATATAAAAGGACTACGTAGTAGCTGGATAATTTAAAAATTTGCTAAATTCACACTTTCTGAAGAGGTATCTATAATTTTCATTAGGACGTAAAATAGGGTTTGTTTATTTCTTTTTTTGGTAATTTGTAACCAGGCTATTTTCCACTTATCCATCCGATTTTAAGTAATCTGGTTAAATCGCCTGCCCCTTCTCAATCTCATCTGTTTGGCAATTATCCCTTAATTACTTTACTTCCAGGACCCATTATTTCTTAGAAGATAAGAAATAAATTTGTTCTCTAATACGAGTTATTTGTCTTTACGTTTAATAAGATGATTTAAAATCGTGTGCTCGTAAATAACATGAAACAACCGTTAGGAATTTAACTTTATTAATAATGTAGTCCTGTTGTTTATCACATTTTTAAAGGAGTGTGTGTTGTTTAGGACCGTTAATTACCTTGATTGAGTCTAAAATTTCTATCATTCCATAAATTCTTTTTTTCACTTCCTACGTGAATTTGTATATCTAAACAATCTTTATAAATCCAGAGCTCTGATGATGAACTCAATATAGATCGAAACGTTGGCACGATAAAGCAAACTTTCTAAACCTACGTCACACCAGACCGCATCTCACGATCTCCAAATAATCGTTTTTAAAGAAGTTGATGAATTTTGCAAAAAAATTGAACACCCAATTAAGATAATTTTAAGTTATATTTTAAATATTTACTGTATCAAAAATACGCAGTTGTTTGTAAATGTGAAGTAAACGCAAAAAAATTGGCGGGATGAAATAGTTGAGATATTGTAACTTTTGAGATAAGGGCATTAACACAGTTGTTCCCAAACGGAGTCGCATGGTGTAAACTTTTTCGGCTTTTCCCGGATTCTCTTTTTTCTCGTTCCAGAAAAGAATGAAACTTAATATTAATTACTTCAATGGGCCCGAACTTATGGCAATTAAGTTTACTGTAAAAGGCAGATATTATTTCCTCGTTGTGTATGATTCACATAAAGAAAACTGCTCTTGTCATTATAATTGTTAAAAAAATTTAACCTCTTTAATCCTATGCACGGTCGGTTTTAGATTTGCGCATAGAAAAAATTGTTCTTTCGTTAAGAAAAACAAAAGAAATTAAACCAAAAAAGTTAAAAAAAATTGCCACGATTTTAAGGCAAAATAATTTAAATTATATACATTATGTATTAAATTGAATGTTAATTGGCGACAAACAGCATTAAAAATAACATTGTGGAATTTCGAAAAATACGACAGATAATACCAGAAAACTTTGGCCAGCCTCATAGGAAACAACTAAGCTAAGTACCATCGGGTCTATCCTTTACATCTGATACACTTTCTAAGCCTTTTCGTGAACGATTAATAACACTATCTATTACAAATGTAATTAATCACCACAAAACTAAGACTAATTCGATAGTGAAACAAGATTGTTCACAATTGGGAGCAATAATAAGCGGATCTGGACTTGCTGCGAGCTAACTAGAGGTAGAAATTTCTCCTCTGTATAACAAATTTCACTTAGGAATATGAAAATCCAGCATGCGTTTAACGAAGAAAACGCGAAATCCTATATTTAATTATTTAATTAAAATTAATCAATATTGTGTTCATGCAAATGTAACTATACAGAAATATCAGTGTAACATTGCTCGAGGGCGCGATACCAACAGTTCTGCAACACTCGCAAGTCTTGCTGGTTTAGTATACAGTGCCGCCCATTACGAACCCAAGCAAACCTTGTCTTCTGAACATGTACTCAATAGGTCAATTTTGCATGGGCACTCAGGTTGCAAGAGGCGGATTTTGTCAAAAGATTATTTATGGATTTTATTAACATCAGACCTTATTAAACTATGGAGAAATGAAACAGACCACAATAGTTTAAGACAGACAACTGAAAAGTGATCAGTTACGTGTGGTTTCAAAACTGTAAGAGACGAGCAATTTTCACGTTCCCATGACTGACTTATCGAACATTTTTGGCCATTAGGGGATGTATAAAATTGCCACTCTAAAATTATGACAGTATGATTCACGCTTATCACATTATTGAATCGAAACATCATAAATCTTTAGAACTGAACACTACCAAGTAGTATCTTTAGCCCAACCGTAATTCTAATTTGGTTGATGATCAACATAATCGAAGAAATATACAGAAAACCCACTGCTACATCCAACATAATAAATGCACAATCCAACCACCCACACCAACACAAACTTTCAGCTCTGAGACACATGATACACAGACTAAAAACAATCCCCCTCAACACCGAAAACTACAACAAAGAACTGCAAACAATAACAAACATTGCAATAAAAAACGGTTACAAAACAAACACCATACAGAAACTTCTAAAAAACAATACAGAACAACGAAACAAAGAAACACAAATCAACAACAAATGGACAACATTCACATACACAGGAAAAGAAACTTATTAACTAACAAATCTGTTCAACAAACTCGAACTGAAAACAGCACTAAGGACGAACAATAACACAGGTAAACTACTAAAAAGAAACATAGACACAACTAACCCGCTTGACAACAACGGTGTTTATGGCATCACATGTCAATGCGGATACACTTACAACGGACAGACTGGAAGGAAACTAAGAGTTCGATTCAAAGAACATCTTAGATCCTTCAGGGAAAATGACAGAAAATCAAATTACGTCACACACTTAATACACTACAACCACGAACCAAACACAATAGAAACAAGCATGACATTAATACACAACGCACAAAAAGAAAACTAAACAGAAAACTAAACATACTGGAGAACCTCGAGATATACAAACAAATAACACACAAAGACGGAAAACTTATAAACGCACAAACAAACTCACAATCACACACCACCTTCACACCACTAAAAACACTTCATAACAAAAAACGAAAACGTTCAGAAGAAAAAAACATCACAACCAACACCAGGAAAAAACAAAAACCCAACAACGCACAAATAATAACTGACAATGGAAATAACTGACAATGGAAATAACCGCCACCAAGACCGAGCAACGAGCACGGAGACCACGCCCCCTAACGCAACGCCCCCAGCGACAAGCAACGGACGCAATACTTTATAAACCCACTCAGACTAAATGACAGACAGTTTTTCACTGAAGATGGCGTAATGCCGAAACGCGTTTGAATAACTCAAACAAAAAAAACAAAACGCGCCAGTGAAGACAGACCCAGTAGTGCCCGTGTGCCGGTTCAACATGAGTTCGCCAACTCGCAGATCAAACCCCATCATCTACTAAAATCGGGCATATTAGTGTAATGGTAACGATCCACTTGAGAGTAAATGACGCAACAACCCTCTGTAGCAATTCTCAGGCATATGTCCATTTGAGAGTTGAATTTTTCAATCTCTGCTCTCGAGAGTTTCTCACGAGCTATTCTCCAGCAACTTTCTCGCGAGAACTCTCAAGACAGTGTCTTGATCTTCCTTTGGACAATTTATTTGCTTCCTCATAAGGCAAAATTCCTTCTTATACTAGCATACAAGTTAGGGTTTATGTTATCCTAGGTTTCGTGTATTTTGGGTGCATTTACCAATTTTGGTCGTGCCATTTTTCCATATTTACACTAATACTGAAATTATCAGAGGAATCACCCTGGAAAAGGATGAAGACCCAGCTTCTGTGGATCATAATTTTTTCAAAGAAATTTGTGGAATTTTTAAACTCGTTCCTATTAAATCAGCCCGAATCCTGGGTAAAATTGGTAATGAGACAGACCAAATTGTATGGATTTCCCCTCCACGGTCAGACAGGGAAGGTACACGATCTTTCGAGAAAGGGCAGACTTAAACAGGCATATGCGAGGTGTCAAGTTTCTTCAATTGGTAGTTCGGAACGAAAACTCTACCTGGCATGTGACATCACGGCTTTGTTTTCAGGATTCTACAGAACCTATCTACAATATCAATGCGGTTGATATTTCTTCGTTTATAGCAAAACCTCCGATCATCCGAGGTGATTTCGCGTCATTCATGCATCACTGGCTGTCCTACTTTGCCTATCTCATCTTTTTCGCATAAGAAATTCTGCCAGAGTTATCACATAAATTCATTTTTTTAAATTAGATTGTTCCTAGACATAAAAACGCATTTTTTTGTAATTGCGCGGTTCCTTTGTATATACATTATAATTAGAATGCAAAATATTATTCTTATATGTTCCTTGAATAAAGTAATTTATAGTACAATTTTTCATTTTGCCGCGTGCTAATACTTTTATCGTTGTCTGAGTGTCTCTTCTGGTTTCTAGTCAGCGGAACCACTTTCAATATATTTTTGGCACAAGCATTAATACCATGTATTTCTCCTCGAAAAACCAAAGTTTGGAGCTATATTTGCTTTTCTCCTGATTCCTCCTTACATTGTGTAATCTGTTAAAATTGTGTAGGATGTTGATAAGGATGTTTCTGGGATCATATTAGTCTCTATTTCCAAGGATGAGTATCTGATTTTATTTGTTATTGCTTTATACCTGAAACCCTTAGTATCGGTGTAATTCGTTTTACTTTTGAAGTCTGAAACCAGCTTATCATAGATTATCCTTTGAAAAATGCGTCCAACGGGAGTAAAGTTAATAGGGCGAAAACAGGTGGTAGGGGGTGAGCAATATATTTAAACATTTCTGCACGTTTAATTTTTGTGAGATTTTTTATTAAGCATGTCAGAATGCGCAGAAAAGACCCGTTCAAGTTCAGATATGAAAAAAATACCTCCCAACAAATGATGCTAAAAATTGTTGATAATCGTTTGTATGACGTCAAATTCTGGCGTTTAGATAATTGCCCTATTGATTAATTAACTAATTGCCCTACTGATTGTTCATGTTTGTCGGCCCATAAACCTCCCACATTATCCCATACATATATCATAGTCATGCCCATACGATGACCTAAGCTGTTATAACTATATACCTCTGTTGCGATTTTTTTTCAGAAGCAAAAATATAATCGGATAATGCATAACACAATAGTGCAGAAAGTAACACCATATCAGTTATTATCCTAAACTAATTTCGTCACAAACGTGCCTCGTAAAAAATACCTTATGATTAGGGCTGTGAAATATATGCATTTGCATATTTTTTCTGGTTAACTAAAACATACAGTTTTAACAAACTGTATATGTTTTGAAGCATTTGGAATCAATTTAAGCTATATTTGTGCATATATTGCCATCAATGCATATTTTTGCATAAACGGGTTGTAATTGCATATTGTTTTACATATCCGGCACATCGGTATTTGGCACGTCAAATTTTACTGCTTCTGAATAGGCAAAAAATATCCGAAAAAGTGCTACGGGTTCCCAGTCTTCCGTTTCCACATAATGAACGAGTTTGTGCTTGTTCAGTTGCTGCTCCTCCGCGAACTTTCGGTCGCCTTTGCTTCTCTTGGAACAGATGTAGAAAGGAATAGTGTTGTACCACTGTAAATGTTCTCTTGAAATAGTTCAATTGGATTCATGGAAATATTACAACCTCAGTTCTCTTCTTTACCTACCAACATACGAACATAGCTGTACCCAGTCTCTCATGCGTTCACGTTACATCGTGAAGCAGTATTCGTGTGTTGTGAACTGACTAGTCCTTAAATGCCGAAAGCCACCGCAAAGACGAATGATTTTTTTTCAAAAGTATGTGCGTGAATTTTCCAGTGAGACTTTTAAGGGCGATGCAGACGTTTTACACTGGTTTATTGGGACAAACCTGTATCATCAGCTACACGTTTTTTGGTAACAGAGCACATGAAAACAGTAAAACACAAGGGAAATATTGGGTTGTCCGGAAAATAATGCAGGATTTTAAGTTTTCATTAAAAAAAATCTATATAAAATATTCTGTTTACGTTTACAGGATTACTCATTTGTATGAATGTCAACACTTATTAATCCTCTTCCAAATGATATTGTTTGTTTACCTCTGTAGCATTCCGCTACTTGGAAATAATTCAGTCATCCTTATAATGTCAAAGCGAGAATTTCGTACGATTTTCTTTTACGAGTTTAAACTCGGCCGAAGCGGAGCCCAAACGGCTAGAAACATTAACCAAGTCTGGGGCGAGGGTTGTGTTAATGAGTGCACTGTGCAAAGGTGGTTTAAAAAATTTCGGGAGGGAGATTTCAGCCTTGAAGATGAAGAAGGTCGTGGAAGGCCTTCCTCTCTTAATGATGATGTTCTGCGATCAGTGGTGGAAGAAAACCCCAAAACAACTGTTCGAGAACTTGCAGAGCAACTCAAAGTCAGTAAAACGACCGTCGCTGACCACCTCAAGGCGATTGGAAAAGTGAAAAAACTCGAAAATTGGGTTCCACACTCATTAAACGATCGCCAAAAAATCAGCGCTTTGATGTTTGTGCATCACTTCTTTGTCGAAACAAAAATGACCCATTTCTGGCCAGAATTGTTACATGTGACGAAAAGTGGATTCTCTACGATAACACTAGACGTTCTGGACAGTGGCTCGACAAAGGAGAAGCTCCAAAGCCCCCAACTCATCAAAAAAAGGTAATGGTTACGGTATGGTGGGCTTCATTTGGTTTAATACACTACAGCTTCTTAAATCCTGGCGAAACCATCAATGCTGAATCATACTGTAACCAAATTAATACCATGCATCAGAAATTGGCAGTAATGAAGCCCTCTTTGGTCAATCGGAAAGGGCCCATTTTGTTGCATGACAACGCTCGACCACATGTGTCACGTGTAACGTCACAAAAATTATTGGAGCTTGGCTATGAAACTTTGCCTCACCCACCCTACTCTCCGGACCTCTCGCCTACTGACTACCATTTTTTTAGACACCTGGACCACTACTTACAACACATAATATTCAAAAATCAAACGGAACTGGAAAATGCATTTATTGACTTTATCAATTCTAAAAATTCTGAATTCTACTCAGACGGAATTAATAAGTTACCAACACGTTGGGAGAAATGTATTGAGAGTATGGGAAATTATTTTGATTAAAGAACATTGCTTTAAAGTAACTAGTTTCTTTTTTTTTGTTTAATACCAAAATCCTGCATTATTTTCCGGACAACCCAATAAAAGATGGAAGTCTAAGTTTCCACAAATTTTGTGACACAACTGGTCTGGAAAGTCTGGTCTCGATACCGATTTATGTCGTGCTTTAGTTAGAGCTGACCATCTATAAACTAAGCCACCCAGAATTCAAGGGTTTTTTGGAAAATGCAAAGGGAAAACCATTCCCCACGAAAGTTCCCTCAGGAAATCTCACCTGGATCTTAAATACAATGAAACACTCCATAAAATCAGAGACGTCATCGAAAATAGACCGATCTGGGTCTCGATGTATGAGACGGAGGATTTTTTAATTTTTTTTTTTTTAAATGCGCTTTTCTTTTTAAATAATAGCCATTCCTCTTGCCACTGTTTCTCTATTCAATACTTCAAAACTTTGAGGTTTCCTTATTTTTTCTCATGGTAGTTTCGCATAATTTCATTTTTAAATTGCAATTTTACCAAATATGTTTACATATATATGTGCATATTTGACTGTTTTTATCGCATATTAATCACAGATTAATATACAATATTCTAAATTTTTCATAAAAATTTGGCAGTAAAACATTTAGTTAAATAAATTGAATCTATAAAAGTTTAATTGTTTTAATTGAATTTTTTCCACTCTCGGGATTTTCCATTTGAGGGTTAAAGTACTCCTCTTCGTTTGTTGGCCAATTCTACACCAATGACTTGCCTAAGGTTTCCAACTCGGCCGAATCACCAAGTTTACCTCCCCTTCGCGAAAGGCGGAAGGGTGGGCGTTAGTTCATTAGACGTTCCTTGACCGCCCAACTCCCTAATTTCCATGAATTACACTGAGCCGAAACGGAACAGTTTAAAATAACACGTTTTCCTCTTTGTTCGTACTATTTGTTTGTCTTGCGTCCAGAGGTCTTATCTTCTCCAGGGGAAAAGGGCAACGGCCGAGAGTAGATTGACCTTTCATGGCAACTAATTTCACGGAATTAATCAAATGGATTTGAAAATGTCAAAACGAACTTTTATTTTGAATCTTTTCTCTTGTCCTTTTTTTCAAATCATCGAGGTAATCAAAAATTTTATTTCCACAAAGGTCATCAAACCATGATGATGTCTTTGAATATCATACAAAAAAAGAATAAAATAGCGCATTGCTTTTCGCACTGGGGTTAATCAGTTTACATGTTGTTTAGATAATTGTAGCAAGTGTTAAACTTGTTACAACAATTAACTACGATATAATACAATCATAATTTAGAACAGAAGTGTGGTTTATGTGGAGTAGCTTGAACTCACTAATATTACACCCACCCAAAATTTCAAAATTTTGTTCTCTCTCTCTCACCTCCTCCTCTCTTTCTCTCTCTCTCTCTCTCTCTCTCTCTCTCTCTCTCTCTCTCTAAAAATGTGTGCATTCTATGTAATCAAATTACATATATACATTCATTTTATAGGTTTGTTGAAATAAACTGGATTTGACAAAGCCAGGGTATAGGAATTTCTTCGGACAATTGATCCACAAAAGTCACTTGAAATTTGCCAGCATTTGCAATGTTTTTCCGTGAAGGGGAGAAAATATGCCAGTGAGATGCGCATGTTTGATTAAGTTCTCTCTTCTAAGTAAAAAATTCCGAAGTACAAATCTCTTCAAACCTACGCCCTCGATTAAAATAAACACTGGATGAAGGATAGGTCGGGTAGTTTGAACTTAGTGTATATTTTCCCCCTCACACTTGTAACGTTTAAAATTTAAATTTTAAAGGCAGTGCGCACTGGAGAAGGAGGTGATCGGCACAATACACTGGCTGATTAGTTTATTTTTTGGCTTCCTTTTGTTATTTTTGCTATACGAAAAACATTTTTTCCTTTATTGTAGGCAGGCGTATGCAGGATGTAAATAGTTTTCAAATCAATTATAAAAGTGTGTAGTGTTTAGTGACCGTCACCTTCAGGGTGGTTACTTCTTGAAAAAAAAAAGGTAACTGAAAAAACTTTTATAATTGATTATTCGGAGATCGTGAGATGCGGTTTGGTGTAAGGTAGGTTTTAGAAAAACATTTTCTTTATCATGCCAACGTTTCGACCTTTATTGAGATCATCTTTAGGGCCTGGGATTTAGAAACATTGTTTACATTTTACAAATACACGTAGGATGTGAAAAAATTAATTTATACAGTGGAAGAAATTTTAGATTAAAAAAATGAATTTATACAGTGCTAGAAAATTTTAGATTATAAAAAGTGAATTTATACAATGCTAGAAAATTTTAGATTCAAAAGAATGAATTTTTATAATTATAGAAAATTTTAGATAAAAATAACCAATTTATACAATGTTAGAAAATTTTAGATTCAATCAAAGTTTTTTGAATTTAAAATTGTCTACCATTGTATAAATTCACCTTTTTTAATCTAAAATTTTCTACCATTGTGTAAATTCATTTTTTTATCTGAAATTTCGACCATTGTATAAATTAATTTTTTATAACCTACATGTATTTGTAAAATTTAAACAATGTTTCTAAATCTCAGGACCTGAAGATGATCTCAATAAAGATCGAAACGTTGGCAAGATAAAAAAATGTTTTTCTAAAACCTACGTCACACCAGACCGCTTCTCCCAATCTCCGAATAATCAATTATAAAAGTTTTGTTCAATTATTTTTTTTCAAGAAACAACCACCCTGAAGTTCTCAATCCCTAAATTTCTTTAAAATACCCCATCCCTTTTTTATTTTATTTAAAAACATTGTTATGCAAAGGGTTAAAAAAGTGACCCCTTTTTTAATTACACTATGATTACCTTTTACTATTATAAGTGGTAACAGAGCAGCTAGTTCCCTTTTTTTTAATAGTCTTATTTCACTCAACGGCTTACGCAACTTGCACCGGTTGGAACACAAACGTACTATAATCAAATTTGAAGTGTTTTATTTATTATTTTTGGATTGGGTAGTTTAATTTTACAAAAACTGAAATAAAGGCACAGAAGAAAAGCGCATGTTCAAAACGTTACGCTATCTCTTTTCCTCAATTTGAGTCACACTATCTCTCTCCCTCACTCTCTCTCCCTCTCTCTCACTCTCTCTCTTTTTCTCTCTCTCTCTCTCTCTCTCTCTCTCTCTCTNATAATATATAAATGTAAAATACAGTGACGTAACCTCAGGATTATCACTTCAGATCACCTACGATTCTCCATGGCGGACTGTAACAGAAAGATAGGACGTAAGGTCGAAGGGACAGTTAGTCTCGCAGTTACGGGCAGAACAGAAACAAGTCAGGAAGCCGGGGAGTTTTGTCATCTGGAGACAATATCATAAGTGGGATGTATTCACATCCTCAGTAAGTTCAGCATACGACAGCATGAGGAGTCTTGAACAGAATTTCTGTGTACGCACAATGACATTTTCTCCAGTGTATGCTCAGTACTAGTTGACTTCGAGTAGTTGCTCAGCTAAGGTCTGTCTCGAGCAGTATATACACTAAACACTTGGTGGGATGGGTTCACATCCTCAGTAAGTTCAGCATAAGACAGCATGAAGAGTATTGAACAGAATTTCTGTGTACGCACAATGACATTTTCTCCAGTGTATGCTCAGTACGAGTTGACTTCGAGCAGTTGCTCAGCTGGGGTCTGTCTCGAGCAGTACTTATCCTCAGTGAGTTCAGCATAAGACAGCATATCCTCAATCACAGTTCCCGTTGCCACCTAATCCTATTACTGATAGGATAATATGGCTCTATTTGACAGAATTACCTATTAATTATGGGCTGAGTCCCCCGGTGCCCTTGACATTTCAACAAGTGAGTGCATAAGCATGGTATAGCCGTTACATTACATGGTCAGTGTGATTAGATTTGAGTGGCGATGTCCTTACACCACTCCCGAGCATGTTTTGCTCATGTATATAATTTTATGTAGTAATAGTGATTTGGTACACAATTGCTGCACCTGTTTTCGCTTTCAGCTGTTGACGTCGAGGACGACGATGTCATCAGGAAAGCCGTGTTGTAAATCACAGTGACGTAACCTCAAGATTATCAGTTGAGATCACCTACGATCCTCCCTGGCGGACAGTAACAGAAAGAGAGAACCTAAGGTTTGATGCCGGGAGTTTCGTCATCTTGAGACAACATATATATAGTTATTATACAGTTACTATTCTTAATATAACTTACATTCTTTAGAATTTGTGAGATAAAAGTTTAAAGAAGTGCGAAGGTAAATGGATTTTCTTCAAGCGATTATTCGTTTAATCCACGAAACTCACTTGAAATTTAGCCAGCTCTGCGGAGGGGTTACAAAGAGGGCGAGGGTTTGGACTCAAAAGAGCCCTCCTGGAGTTGAGTATTTAACAATTCAGTAATTCTGTCGGCTAAGGAATAATTGAGAGGCGAAGCCGGGCCGGTAATCTTTTAATTTGTCCTTTAAATCTTAATGAAGTGGAGAGAGAAGGGCTGACGTCGGAATCCTGAGGGGTGGAATGAACCAAGTGTGTCGTAGCCATGTCTTGTCGAAATTTCGATTAATTGAAAACGTGTAAGAAGTAACGCGTGACAATCGGCTTTTGTACCGGTTATAATGTAATAATATTTGAAGTGTAAAATTACTCAGAAATCGTGAGATGCGGTCTGGTGTGATGTAGGTTTCAGAAAAACATTTTCTTTATCGTGCCAACGTTTCGATCTTTATTGAGATCATCTTCAGAGCTCAAAGTGTTTGCCTTCTGTGTGATTTTGCCATTTTTGCGTGTCGTGTTGAGAGTGCCCACGACACGCAAGAATGGCACAATTACACAGAAGACAAACACTTTGAGCCCTGAAGACGATCTCAATAAAGATCGAAACGTTGGCACGATAAAGAAAATGTTTTTCTGAAACCAACATCACACCAAACCGCATCTCACGATTCCTGAATAATTATAGATTAACGGTCACTAATCACCATACATGTAAAATTACTTTTATTTTACTACATTTTGTACAACATTATTTAGTAGTTACTATCTATCGTTGTTATAAACAACTACTTACCAATTATTTAAATCTTCACATAAATCTGTAATCAATCTGAGCAATAAGTAAATTCATTTGTAGTTGTTTGTAAATTTTATTTATTAAAACTTGTCCACAGGCAACGTTTTCCCAAAACAAATAAAGTTTATAAATTTTTTATTTTAATTGGTCGACGGGACCACGAAAATAGTGAATTTATTTTATTTTAATGTTATTTATCAAGTTGTTAATTTCGAAAAATACAAATATCAAAATGAATTATCATTAAACAATCGGTTTTTTTTTATTGGGATGAATTATATATGAACAATATCAACCCTTGTTATAAAATTAGAAATATTATAAAGTACTGAATTTAAATAAATTTTAAAAAAATTGTTTTTTATATAAAATCTCAAAACACGTTTTTAAACTCAAAACTGAAAATTTTCTTTTTTAATCTCAATATATTAAAAAAAAAAATTTACAATGAAAAAATTAATTAAAAAATAAACTGTAATTCTCTTTCATTCAAAATATAATTATAAATCAAAATTTAATTTTGCTCTCTAATAAACAAACAAAATAGATTCTCTTCTTTTGAACGGGTAATTTTTTTTATGGCTCGCGTACTGCGTAGGACTACCCTCCTTTTCTTTTTTCTCTCGATCCTGTAGGTCCAGGACGGCAGCGTTGCTTGCCTTTGCTGTTGCGTGACACATTTTAAAGTAAATAGACAAAGTAGTAAATAAATCGCAAGGCTGATTTTTTCTCTATGTTTTTTAAGAGTTCAACACTTGATCACCAACCCTGGATTTAAAAGAAGAAAAACAAGTGAAGGGGATGAAGGAAGTTTATGGGCCGACAAACAGCTGAGGTCATCGCCGTCCCTCTGCGTGTTTTCCTTCTTATTCTCTTCTTTCGCGCGTATTTTTTTTAAACTCCAACCATTCGAGCGTCTCCATCTGGCTCTTTGATTTAAAATATATACTACGTTGATATCCTAGAATACTAGCCTCTCGTTCGTACCGAGAATGTTTGTGTTTGTTCAAATACAGAACAAAAATTAAACATAAAATACATATATGTACATCACCACAAACATAGATGTCTGGTCACATTCACATCCCCAGAGTACTCGATATTCTTCGGGGCGTGGTTAAACACCCTCCACTCTCGGTAATAAATTACTTTTAATTTCCAGACGTCAGACACTCACCCCAGAGTAGTCGATATTCCTCGGGGCATGGTTAAATCACCCCTTCCTTTCATGCTAATAAATTACATTCATTCAAATAAATTAACATAAAGTCAACGCAGACACAACACAAATACACATATAAAACAATATAAATTTAAAAATCACTGTAGCTTTGAGGTACCCCAACACCGATCTGTGCCCGCTGGCTTGCCCCAACACTACGCACAGGTCCGATGATATGCCAAAATATTGTCTATATACATCAAGCCTTCTTCAATTGAAAAGGTGCTCGACCGTTATTCTATCCTTGCATAACGGTCGCTTTCCGGCCGGAAGTTGCCGTGCGTTATTCTTGTATGACCTATGAGTAGTCTTGTCACTATGGCCTTTTCCCTTTTCGAACCGTTCTCCGTGGACCAGAGACAAACTACGTACTTAACCTGCCACAGTTTAGCAGGGTTATTTCTATTTGTACGAGCCCAACGGTTTTCCCATTCTCTTTTTACTGAATTTGAAATTATTAGTTTTAGGTCCGCTGGGCGTATAGGTTGAGAAACGCCGTGGGACCTTCCAGCGGCTTCTTTGGCCGCCCTGTCTGCTTCTTCGTTCCCAGCTATCCCTATGTGGCTAACACGACCTTCTTCCCAACTGCATCGATCCCTTTTAATCAACCAATAAAAAGTATAAATACGAAGTAACGCTTAAATCCTTGTGTACTGCTCAACATACACAATTTTCCGTTAATAATAGATCTGAAATTGTAAATTAATTCGGAATGTTTAAACAATTATGACTGCTTTTATTTTATAAACATGACATGGTTGAAATGTTGTTAATTTGTGCTGTTGAATTAATTGTAACCCCGATTTTTGAGTGAGACACTTTCTTAAATTACGAATTTTTCGTAGTCCATTTATGTTCCCCTGTAACAAAATCTTTAAATTATCAAAAACAAACAAAAAAAAACAAAGAGGAAATTGTTTCCCAATAAAAGGTAATATTACTGCAATTGAAACATAATTTCGGACGTCCAAGTAGATCCTCTATTCCAGTGATTAAATTCGTTTCGAAAGTAATAATCTGAATGACAGGGCCAGGTACAATTCAGATGGCACACTTTGAATACATTTGAAAAGAGATTAATTTGACAAAAATTGGCGACGTTTCTCTCATCCTCGTTCTCTTTTGAAGAACGCCTTCTTTTTGGCAGCCGGTAATCCTTATTAAGCCGCCTTTCTATCAGCCCTAATGATCTGTCGCGTGATTAATCATAAAGCCCACGTCTAAAATGATTAAGCCTCGGGGCAAATCTTGTCTCTTGCATGCAACACTTTCCCCGTTACCCGATCTTCAGAATGCGGAAAGTGATACATCCAACTTGTAAGGTATGATATATCTTCGTTTATTTCATAAAGTGATTCCTGGTTTTATTTTCTTATTAATACTGCGTATAATATGATTTTGCCTTTACTCCTTAATTTTAATTGTTTGTTTTTCAGTTCATTTACCATGAGGAAACATTTTTTTCTCGGGTAAACTCAATTTTAAAACTGTTATTCTGATTACCCTAGGGGATACGACCACTAGTGTTTCAGGTTAGGTTATTTAGTTTTTACCTGTTATTTTAACGAAAAACAATAAATCTTAATAATCATTAATTTCAATATATTATTAAAAATTTTACGAAACCTGTCGTATTCAGAATTGTAATTGTACCAGAAAAAGATTGTTCTTTTATTATACGGAGATCGTGAGATGAGGTCTGGTGAGACTTTTCCTTTATCGTGCCAACGTTTCGATCTTTATTGAGATCATCTTCAGGACTCAGTGTTTGTTTTCTGCATAACTGTGACTGGCACTCTCAACCCGACACACAAGAATGACCCACATTGTTGTTTTAATACATTTTCCGTGGCTTGAGTGAATAAATAAAATGAAGAAAATAATAAGAGTCACTAAATTAATAATTAAGTGTGTGCGTTTTAGTGAACATTAGTTAATGATTATTTGGGTTACGTCATACTTATTTGTTACTGGTGTGGGATCTTTAATTTTGGAAAAAGTGTGTGAATGGTTTTATAGATAGGCAATTTTCACTATAAAACAATTCACACACTTTCTTCCAAAATTCCAACTTCCTTCCAAACCTCTTCGAAATCCAACGTATTTAAAGAAAATACATCAATTTTTCACTGGCACTCTCAACACGGCATCGAATAATCACATCACAAAAGAAACATTTTGAGTGAGTTCAAATACTTTGATTGAGTCTAAAATTTCCAGCATTGTATAAATTCACTTTTTTCACATTTTACTTCTATTTCTACAATTTAAACAATGTTTATAAACCCCCTGAAGATGATCTCAATAAAGATCTAAAGGAAAAGGAATATATTTATTTAGAAATCGTGAGATGCGGTCTGGTTTGATGTAGGTTTCAGAAAAATATTTTCTTTATCGTGCCAACGTTTCGATCTTTATTGAGATCATCTTCAGGGCCTGGGATTTACAAACAGTGTTTACATATAACAATTACATTTTGGATGTGGAAAAAGTGAATTTATACAATGCGAAAAATATATTTTATATATTCAATAAAAGTATTTCTACTCACTCAAAGTGTTTGTCTTCTGTGTAATTGTGCCATACTTGCGTGTCGTGTCTGAATTGAATTTGAACAGATAACATGCCTACATCATCACATTACATTCCACACATCAAATATTTTTCACATAGTCTAATTTTCCAAAAATTTAGCCTTCCTTTTCCTATTTTATCCCTTTCTATATAATCCTGAAAGGATAATCTGGCCGAACCATTACCAACACATTGTTTCCCTTCGTCGAGTCTTTTCACCTCAAAGAAGCCGACGCCTTATACTTTTATATACCGACATCCTTCGCCACTCCTTCAAAATCCAATGTATATAAACACAAAATAGCAAAATCTCACTGAGTGAGTAGAAATACTTTGATTTAATATATAAAAAATATATTTTGCATTGTATAAATTCACTTTTTCCACATCCAAAATGTAATTATTATATGTGAACAATGTTTGTAAATCCCAGGCCCTGAAGATGATCTCAATAAAGATCGAAACGTTGGCACGATAAAGAACATGTTTTTCTGAAACCTGCATCACACCAGACCGCATCTCACGATTTGTCAATAAATATCGATTAATGGTCACTGATCACCACACATTTCTACACGAGAAAAAGAATATGTTTTCTAAAATCTACGTCACACCAGACCGCATCTTATGATCTCCAAATAATAATAAAGAATAAGTAAGAAAAGTTTAATCTTCACTAGTCTATAACATTTTTTCTTGGGATTTTTTTTATCCATTTACTTTATTATGTTGCCTAGGGTTCTCGTAAGCAAGTTTTCCTAATTGTCCATAATTTTATGAATAGAATAAACATAAATCGAAATGACACCTCTTCCCCACTTATCAATCGTACTTTTCCGTGTAATTGTGAAACGTCAACAATTTTTTAACAATACATCAGTATGTTCCAATTTTCATTGAAACTATTACCACTTTTCATTATTTTACGATAGTTTATATATGTAAAATTTAAGTAAGAATTTTAAAAAACCATATCAACTTTTCAAAAATTGGTTTTTCCTTTCTTCTTAATAATTAGAACATCTTGATAACCTGAATTAATTTTATGGCTCTAGGGATTTCAATTATCAAGTCAAATAAAAACCTGTTTAAAAAAACTTGAGTTTCCTTCCATTTTGTTGATGTTAATTTGTAATTAAAAAGAACAATTTGTGAAATCGTTATTTATTTGGGATAAAATTTATTGAAAAAGTGTTACGTTCTTATGACGCACAAAAACATCACAGGTTAAACACAAATTCGTTTTTTTACATTTTGTCGTTAGAATATGACTGTTCGTAATAAAATAGAGCTGGTTCGACCATGAGGCAGCGCGTGTGCCTCGTAAAGTTTAGCTCAATCAAAAGTAAGCGGATTGTCAAAAGTAAAATTCTGCGATAGGAACAGCGTACGATAAGGGTTAGTGTAGGTGAAAGAGTCCCGTAGGACTAGGAAATAGATGAATGTCGCGATGTTGAATATTACATGCATATTGCTGCTATCTAAGTGGCCGTCGTGCCAACCTTCCTTGAGGGTCCTTAGTAATAACTAAGTGAGTGAGTGGAGTTCCGTAATTACTCCATTCCCTCTAAGTAGGTTGGAAATTCTATGCATCCCATAAAACAGTACGTCACAATTGTTCGGTGACAGAGAAGTTGGTTTAATTCTTCGTCAGACATCTGCTTGCAGGTTTTTCCTCTGTCTTCAAATATCTTTGCCAGTATGACACCTAATCCAATCAAAAACAAATCAATTTGAAGAGGTTTCTCTTGGACCTCGGCCCAGGTTTATTTCTTATTCTTCTTCAACACATTGGATAATGGTGCACTAGCGTGTACCAAAGCACAAATCACCATGCACCAATACGTTAATCCCTACAACCTCCTAACTTGATGGACAGTACAAGGTTGAAGGTTATCTTACATAGGCTTACCCTTACCTCATCGATATGTAGGCCACTATACATAGTCAACATACTACAGTCATGGAAGGCGGGTACACAATTTTGGAATTTTCCCTCGAGCCCGGGTGGTAGGAATGGCGTTCCATTCGTTAGGCACTTGAAGGTCATCTCATCCTCCTAGAGGGACCGTAACGCAATACTTTGGTAATGCGGTGCTCAGACATTCTTGTTCTCAATCCTGGTCCTACGGCATATTTCCTACAGACCTCTCCTAACGCTTGAATGGGGGGGGGGGGTTTCCAGGGACAAAATAATGGTGTAACCTTGAGAGCGTGGCGAACTCTCTAAGGCACAAGCTGATTCGTATGACCCTGTGCACATGATCACCGTAAGTATCCCCCCCATGTGCATAGGGAATCATCTAGCGAAGGAAGCGTTAACCATCCGAGGATGCGAAGACTACAGATACAGAATCCCTCGAATATATATATAGTTAGCGGACGGCGGTTGTTTGATCAGTTTCACAGAGGGGTTACAATACCACATCATGTCTGCGCAGAAGGAGGAGGGTGCATAACCAACTGAACTACGTGGTAGCGCAAGAGTGTTCCAAGTTCCAAGTCAGGAATCATAGCGGCCAAAGGTGAGGCCCTGGCAGGTACTTAGAGAAGAGCCTATTGTTCGGTAGAGCCTTCATAGGTTTCCTTTACGGAAGGCAATGTTCCTCTAGGAGGGGGTGTTAGAAATTACACTATAAACAAAAACGCTACCGGAGCGGATCTGGTGGTCCCTCCGTTGGTGGGACCCTACACTCAGGCATAAAAGTTGTCTTCTCTATCTAGATATATATAGCACGATTTAGCATCTGATGCATTTCAGCACCAAGTGAACAGTTTTCAACTAGATTTGCAGCATAGTGTTGGGTGCCTAGATGTTTACCCACCCCCTTAGAAAGTGCAAGCGGGAGAAGTCACTATAGTCTGTGGATAAGTGGTTTCTTCACCAAACCACACAGGTTTGACACTGGACCACTTGTCAGCGAAGGTATGTCGCTCCTTTCTTAAGAATCTAAACGTGTGATACGTTAACGAACCTCATTGTCCTTCCGATGACATGGGGCTCCAAATGAGAAACATAGTAAATTAAATTATTTGTAGTCAACAAAATCATAAATTAAATGGAAAATTACTGGAAAAGACCAAGATACAGAATACATTAGGAAATTATAACTAGAAAAATTGGGGTAAGTTGAATGTAACCTTTTATGCACGATGGGTAGCCATGAACATTAAAATAAGGTTTAAATTGTACAAGTATCGTTTTTGATGACTAAAACGTGGTAAAATTTTCATAGCCAATTTGTCCGTATTATAAAGTGAACAACTTCATATTTTACAGGGCTCTACTGGTTGTAAAAACATATTAAAAAGTAGCAGTGTGCAAGAGGGGGAGGTTTACGAGGCTAATCCCCGGTTTGATTAAATCGTAAAACAATCCTTACACATATCGCAAAAAAACTGTAAATACATAGGCAATTAGAACAATGAGGAAAATAGTTAAAAATTGGAGTTTGAATGATGTGCTACTTAATTGGCTAAATAGAACTGATTTTTGAACAAAGTTTTTCTTCGCCTTT
The DNA here is from genome assembly GCF_000648675.2 of Cimex lectularius. Lineage (NCBI taxonomy): Eukaryota > Metazoa > Arthropoda > Insecta > Hemiptera > Cimicidae > Cimex > Cimex lectularius. Next base: position 1,339,602 of record NW_019392659.1, on the reverse strand, counting down.
TTAAAGGAAGACTCAATTCAATCGACCAATGTAGTTAAGGAATTAGGTTAAGGCTTCAATACTTGTGAAAACGAAAGCTCCAGTTTCTAGTACCTTCATCATCATCATCAACTTCATTTTCAACGTCGGTCATTTTTTTGTTATCTTTAATACTACAGTTCACACAGAACGGTACACAATCGTGAACTCTCAGGAGGGAGTCGGCATACCAAAAATGAGAAAAATTGCTATATTCTAAATATAAATTGCTTTCCAAATAGAAAATACACAGATTTAAAGTATAAATATAAATTATAGTTCGTAGGATCTGGAGTGATATCCAATGAATACTACAATATTGACACTAGGCAATCTTTAATGAACTACAAAACCGAACAAACGGACCAACCATTAAAACATATTGCCTTGTTCTTTTTAATATGGCCTGCGTGCTCTCCATATTGAATAACATCATAAATCAGTAAATAGATGCAATCCATAAGCGCGGGGAAATGCTGGAGAACAATAAAATATATGCTGAACGAAATCTCCAGGGGAATCACGTGTATTGTTCAGAATCATCCATTGTAATAAAACTGAAGCCAAGGTTCTTCTGTTTTCCAGTTAATGACGTGGGATACCAATCGATATGTGTATTTTCTTTCGATACCGAGTACTTTTGGTATCGAATAATGTCATTCGATACAAGTACTGTATCGAATACGTTTTGTAGTATCGGAAAATATACTCAAATAGATTTTTCATCGAGTGTTCAAGTTATATTGAATTGTTATTTTACGTTCAAAACTTAAATTTCATCAAACTGGGAGTTGACTAGTTACTGTTAGGAGCGCCCACAAGCGGCTTGTGTCAACAAAGTTAATTGAGATTTCAAATTGATGGTTGGTCACTTTTCTGGTGATTCTTTCCCGCGTCGCACTTCTCATTTTTAATTTCAGTCATTTTTTCCAAAATGATGTCGTCTTCAAGTACGTAAATAGTGTTCGCCTTCTTTCCCATAGATAATAGCTTATCATGTCTCCTTCCAAAAGTAAGGCATGAAGTTATTTTACTAAGAAAACTGAATCATCCGCATCTTGTAAACTGCGCGAAAATACGTATAATCTTTTCAAATAATTGAGAAGAAAATACCCGTTGATCAATTTTCTCAGAACAAGATAACGATAAAATTGAAATATCAAATTTGTTTGCAGATTTTCTTGTTCTTACCTACGTATGAAAAAACCACTGTAAGAAAAAATACTTAAAAATATGAAAAAACGGCAAATTTTTGTTGATTTAAACGTATGAGCGTATTTTACCCACAATTCGATAGTGAGCAAGTTGAACATTTATGAATTAACAACAAATTACTAATATGAGTAAGTACCCGTTTGTATTCAATAATTTCTGCCCATACTTGAGTAGTATCGAATATTTCTTTCGATCGAATATTTTCTGGTGTAGGACGTCACTACTTTCAGTAAGTCCAATTCAGCTTTAAGTCATAGGGGCAACATTAAAGCCAGGAACACACTTACCCGATGCTACGCCATGCGACGCTACCCGATGCTACCAGACGCCTTGCCACGTTTTGGTTGGGTGTGCCCATCTATCCGACGCAAGCACACGTCGCGTACAGTCCACAGCGTTTATCACAATAATCACTATCACAATCGTGAACATTAAGAACAAAATAGTGCATTTTGTTCTTAATGCACTATTTTGAGCAAAACCTTGTAATAAATTGTTAATTAAATTTTATGAGCACAACCATCTAATAAATTGTTGTTAAACTTAATTAATTCCTAACCATCATAATTAAACAGTGTTTATAAAAACTTATGCATTTTTTATCTCGTTTAATTTGGTTTACATTAAAACAACATGTATTGAATATAACGACAAAATTACATGTACTTAGTTTGAAATAAACTACAAAAAATATGAGTGTCCTGTTCTGATGCTACCCGACATTACAAAATGGTGTAATTTTACGAGCTAAACTATGAAATAAATTGTTAATTAAATTTTATTAGGAAAACCGTAAAATAAATTGTTCCGAAGCGAGTACAATAAATTGTTAGTTAAATTCATTGTATCAAAAAATCGTATTCTGGTGTTTTGATTATTTTTCTACCAAACCATTAAAATTAATTTTTTAAATAAAAACTTATTAATTTTTAATCAAATTTAATTTGGTTTATATTAAAATATGTATGTTGTAATCAATATAACGACAATAATACATGTAGTTTGAATAAAAATATGAGTGTCCGGTGCTTTTGTCTTCGTCTGTACTCGATTCGACCCGACGAAAATCTGGACAGTGGGGATCGCAGAGCGTCTGGTAGGTTAGCGTGGCATAGCATCGGGTAGACGTGCACGGCGGTAATGCAACCTTATGGAAATTCGGAGTTTGGATTTCCGTCGGGTAGCGTCGCATGGCGTAGCATCGGTAAGTGTGTTTCTGGCTTAATTGTTCGGTAACAAACTTCTTGAACATGATGACATTGCTGAAGGAATTTTAAGGCTTTTGAAATGTTCCGTCGGACATTTTACGGAGAGATTGTTTATAAGAACCTGTTTTGAACACTACAACTTCAATGTAGACGCAAAAGTGGCAGTTTATATATATATATATATATATATATATATATATATCACTATGTGTATAAAATAAATACAGAAAAGGAGAGCAAATAGTATAGACAATTGAATAAAAATCTGAAAATTTATCAGACCAGGAGGCAGTGAGGGGAGAAAACAGCCAGTGCTTTCTGAAAAATGATCTTTATGTAAATTTTAAAATGTCAACACAAAAATTGCAAATAAATTATCTATACCTTACATTTATAAATTCATCTAATTGTTTTTCCCTTGGTGGAAAATTTTAGAACTTAGGTGCGGTTGAATTCAATTGATCCCACTCGCTCTTTGTGTTTGCAACAACAACGGAATAATTAATGGGAATTAACAACAACGGGAAAACGGGGCAGGCGGTCAACCTATCGGGTTTTCATAGAAGTCATGCGGGCTTAGCAAGGAGAATGATTCGTTTATATTAACTAATATAAATATATAAAAGCCATTTTCACATTTAAAAAAGAGAATCAAAAGTTTAATTTAAAATATAAATATACACTATAATTAAACGAAAAACGTTCCATTCATGTTTTGTTTAAAAAATTTCAATCAGTTTTTCGCAATTACACAATATTCATTGGGTCATACAACGCGCAAGGTGGCGGTTTTTCTGAAAAAAAAAAACCCCGTTTGTAAGTATGTCGGGTTCGAATGCAGGGCTGCTGGATTCGAATCTGGGACCTTTACCGTGGTGAACGCCGTGTCAACGGCTAAAACTTTGCGGCCACCGACGCCCCTATTTGCAACTTTCTGGTTGGTTTCTAAGAAAATTAGTACAATTTTTTGTAACAACTATTTTTAATACACATGATTGTATATGTGAGAAAGAGAGACACCAGGCTACATATTTATTTTCACCGAATTTAATGAGATGTCGAAAAGAACACTACTAAACAAGCGTTCTTGTTAATAAATTGTGCGAACCAAAAAACAAAAACATATATCTTAAACAGGATTGCATCAAACAAAATTATGTGCATAAAAGTTATAAAATTTAAAACACACTTACGATAAAATAAGGTACTTTTAATAATTCGAATTTGTTTTAAACATAAAGAATTAATTAAGGTTTTTTGTTGGGATAAAAATTCACTAGCACGAGCGGGATTCGAATCCGCGATCTTCGGCTAGTACGCCGCTGCTGTACCACTTGAGCTATCGTGACTTCGATCCGCTCGGACACTTCCCATCTCAACCCCACCTTTTGAATTTTCCCTCCTTTTTGCCATTTTTCAAATGTCGTGTGATCTATTCGATTCTAGGTGACAAATGAAATGGCCACGGAGAGCTTTAGTGAAGATATATTTCATTTTACTTATTATATCCACTAGATTTCGTAGGCCGATTGACCAAATAAATGTTTCATTCAATTAATCTTTATGGTATTGGATGAGATAAAAAATGGCAAAAATGAGTAAAAATTCGAATGGTTGGGTTGATATGCGCAGTTGGTGTCCGAGTTGATCGAAGTCACCAAAACTCAAGTGGTTCGAGCAGCGGCAGATTGAGCCGAAGGCCGTGGGTTCGAATCCCGCTCGTGGGACTGACTTTTTTATCTCAACCAATACCTTACATAAACATCACTCCAAGCAGACGATAAAATATACTTAATACAATCCTTTTCTTATACTATATTTAAAAAATCGACCAATATCTATAAACTTTGATATACGAAAAAATGAGAAAAAAACAAGTTTTAAAATTCAAAAGATTTAACTTATGTTAAAAAATTTAGTCACTGCTTGTAGGGCCTATTGCAAGAATGCTCAATCTCGTAACTAATAATTTATCTTAACACCACCAAAAACTGGTTCATCAAAATCAATGTTCCAAAAAGTAGTTTCAATAACTGAGAAATCTTGTAAATTAACATTTTTTTTACAACTGTAGAGTTTGTTGACTATAAAAGCACTTTCCTTCATAATAAGACCGAGTGTTATCGTATATCGTCGTATATCGTATATATCATATAGCCCGAGTGCACACTAGATTTATGCTACCGAATCAAAACGGCAATTTATAACGAGAGTGAATTACTGTTAGTGGTCGTTTAAACGCAAACCGGAAAACATTTATCATAGGCTTGCCCGCGCGAGCATTAACATTTTGCTTCTAAAAGGTTAAAAAATATGTTTGCACCGACAAAAGTCGTATGTTTCAGTTAAGAACCAATTTTGGAAATGGATCGGCGTCGGTGTTAAAATAGAATTGTTGGGATGTTTCTGCCTACTACTAGTGGATTGGTTGTGAAAACAATAAATAAGAATGTGAACCGTTATGACGCCACTTTTCTATTTAATTGTATCGTGGGTTCAGCACTATCAATACACCGGTCTACTTTTTAGAAAACCCGGTGGATTTTCTATTGAAACAATGACACTATAAAACCAAAAAAAAACACGTGTTTAATATTTTTTAGTCTAGTTTCCAATTTTTATCTTTTTTTGTACAAAAATTATAAACAGTACCTCATGACCAGTTTAACTTCAAAATTTCACATGCGACGCTATACATCCTGACACATCATTTTAAAGGATTTTTATGTTGAAAACAATGGTGCAATCGGATTTAAAATTGGTCAAAAAATGACAAAATGATGGCAGGAAGAAACCGGCAGCGTAATTTAGACGAAGAGCTGATTATTTTACTGTATCCATTATATTTATTGGTCTATTGAACAAATTACCTCTTTCAATTAATTAATCGTTTTACGTATGGTATTGGTTGAAATGAAAAAGTTGGTGTCATGAGTGGGATTCGAACCCACGACCTTTGGCTCAATACGCCGCAGCGTTCTTCTAACCACTTGAGCTATCGTGACTTTGATCCACTCGGACACGAAGATCGTTGGTTCGAATCCCGCTCGTAACACTAACTTTGTCATTTCAATCTCATCTTGTCCAGCGACTGCGGGAGTGTGATTATGACAGGCTTTTAACATTCCTTGCACAAATGTCGATTTTGGAGGTTAAAGAAAAGTTTTTCCATACATCCTATGAATTAGTGAATCGAAGTTGACCTCTAGTAGCGTTCTAAACCGTTGGAATTTTTGAATGTGCGTAAGGGAAAATCAGAGAAATTCGTACTCTAGACATCATCAGGTGGGTCACAGTATCAATGTTTGGTGTGGACTTCTCAGAAATAAATTAATTGAGCTTTATTTCCACGAAAATAATTTAAATGGTGCTCAGTTCTTTAATTTTTTGTGGGAGGTTTTACCAACACTATTAGATTATGTTCCTCTAACAACAGAAAAAATGATTTTCCAGGTTGATGTATGCACTGCACATAATTATTTGCAGGTGAGACGTTATTTGAAACGTAACTTCAGGGATAGTTGGATGGGACCTCCTTGGCCAACCGATTTAACGTCACTTGACTATTTTCTGTGGGGCCATTTAAAAAACAGTGTCGACGCCAATCATAACTCAGCAACCTGAGATGAAGAACTGCGTCAAAGGATAGAAAGTGCTTGTCAATCCAACTTCCATATCTCCATCGCTCTGAGTACAGGTGAAGAGTATGTAAAAAGAACAAATCTTCGTATCTTTATTCAAGGCAGGCTGTTCGGACCTGAATTGTCAATAATAAATAGGAAACAAAATGAATGGGTGACATTTAGTGACCGTTAATTAATGATTATTTCGAGATCGTGAGATGCGCTCTGGTGTAACGTAGGTTTTAGAAAAACATTTTCTTTATCGTGCCAACGTTTCGATCTTTATTGAGATCATCTTCAGGGCTTAAAGTGTGGCCTCTCAACACGACACAGAAGAATGAAACATCTACTCACAAAACAATCAATTTGACCTCTGAAGATGATCTCAACAACGATCGAAACGATGGCACGATAAAAAAAAAAATATTTTTCTAAAACCTATGTAACAACAGACTGCAACTCTCGACCTCCAAATAAACAAAATGAATCTTTTTTCTCAAACTTTTTGCCAAAACTTTGTCATTTTAAGGCCAATTTAAAATCCGATTGCACCATTCTTGTCAGCGTAAAAAATCCATTAAAATGTTTTTCGGGCCCTATTAAAATATTCAAATTTAACCGGATGTACGTTACCAATTTCAAGGTATGTATGTCATTGGTTCAAGATAAATTCATCTAAAAAGTACACCTTGTAGAAAGTCACCAGAAGAAGTAACTATTTCAATTAACACGCCCGCAAGGATTATGAAGAAACATTTAATTAACGGTGACTTGTTTGGTAGATAAGGGGGTAATTTGTTTGTCTTGGACCGTACGTGCTTCTTGCAACAAAAACTCATTAAATTTTATTGCTGAAGAAACCTTAACCCCCCCCACTAATGAATATAATAAAACAATGAGCAAGTAACAGATAATCCGACAATTCTTGCATAAATTAAAGCAAACTACTTCTTAATGAAGTTTTCAACCCAAGAGCCGTTAAACGGTTTGGTAGTTTTTGTTTTATAAATTTTTATATATGGAATAGATCGGGATTAAGCAATAATTGTTTATAAAAATAAAATTACCTAAATAATTAATTTCTTTATTAAAAAATATAATCGGCTCTATTACATATTTAACCTGAAAATTATATTAAATTAAAGCTTTTAACGCCAAAGTTGTTTTGAGTTTCAATTAATTGAGGTTTATAGTTGAGATAAAAAAAGTCAGTGTGACGAGCGGGATTCGAACCCACGATCTTCGGCTAGATACGATGCTGCTCTACCACTTGAGCTATCATGACCTTGATCTACTCGGACACTAACTTCCCATCTCAACCCCACCTTTTCAATTTTCCCTCCTTTTTTTCAAATGTCGTGTAATCTAATAGATTAAATAGAGTTGACGACATTTGAAAAATGGCAAAAAGGAGGGAAAATTAAAATGGTGGGGTTGAGATGGGAAGTTAGTGTCCGAGAGGATCGAGGTCACGATAGCACAAGTGGTAGAGCAACCGTGTATCTAGCCGAAGATCTTGGGTTCGAATCCCGCTCGTCACACTGACGTTTTTATCTCAACTAAAAACCTCAATCAATTGAAAGATATTAATTGGTAAAGCGGACCACGAAAACTAGTGAATTTAATGGAGTTATTCTGAGTATTTAATTCTACATCGTCACAGCATTAGACGAAAATTCATGCTAAAAATGTTGTGAATAGTCCAAAAGACGATTTTTCTCAACGATAGGTTGCTGCTTTCTGGAGTATTCTTCACCTATTGGTACTTAAAGAGAGTTAGTGGTAGAAGTTTAGTGGTTGTAAAAAAAAAGTGGTTGGCAAGATGCTACCCCTTATCTGTAGATTCGTTTCGATGGCCGCTTTCTTCCCCAGCCTTTTTCAACATGGGCGAAAAAACCTTACAAAGTTTCAGTTCGTTTTCTTTGTGCAGGATTTTGTTTATAAATCTGTAAGTAAAAACAAACTAAATGTTTAAGAAACTATTTAAAAATAATTCGCATGTACTTTGCCTAGCTATAGTAAATGTTTTATTTACGAGGGACGAACAGGGTGATGGTTCCCGGATTGATACCAAAGTTTTTTTGGTGATTCTACAGTCTACTATTATCACACGTAACCGCCACATCTTGTAAATAGGCCCCAGTTTCGCCAAAATATTTCCGTTTTTTAATATTTTTATTTCTCCTTTTTTATGTAGATTGTAATAAAAATGTAGAAAAAGATTATCAAAACCAAAATTTATCAATAATCAAACAAATAATCCTAAAATTCCAATTTTTTTCATGTAAGCTATGTCATAAATTTTATATCACGAATCTAATATAAGATTTTGGTTTAGCAGCCTAGAGATCCTGCAATGTGAATTTTTGTTTGAATTTAAATTTATTGATTCTTTTGAATCTTAAAATTGATTTTTGATAAGTCATCATAATATCTGAGGACCTGTCTCCCCAACATACTTTTTTCACGAATTTGTTCTTTTTAACAAACTGGGGCCGTTGACCGGATTGTCACTAAGCTTTTGCGAACTATGTTTTCCTATGTGATGCATTTTTCATCACCTGTTCCCATCTATGAAGAAATATATTGTAAGAAAGACGACAGAGGAGTAAACAGCCAATTGAGATGCGATCAGTTCAATTCCTTTCACTGAGTTCGTTCCGGATATACGTAACGTACTTTTAGCCCAACCCAAACCTTTTGATGTAGTTTCCAATATTTGTATGAAAAACATTTAATATCCCGTAATTCTCGAATCATCAAAAAGAGATTTTTTTTAGTCTATACTTCAAGCTGTCGTTAACGTCAGAATTACATTAAATCCCTACTTACAATTTGTAGCTGTTGCATTGCTCACTTTTTGTAATTCTTAAATACCTTAAATGCGTTAAAATACATGATCACATACTAATTTATTTGTCCCGATCAAAGAATCTGAAAACAGACTAAGGAGAAATACAGCTTTTTGATTTCGGAGACAAATTAACAAAAATTTAAATATTGAGCTATTAATTCTATAATTGAAAAAGTGGCATTTCTTTCTTGCCAAACCATATAAACCTTCAGTAAAAATAATCAATCAAATATGCCAACGAATCAGAATGTTTTAAAAATACAACTGTCCAGAACTATTTGAAAAACAGTATTTTTGGAGAAACAGTTGTAATGGAACCTACGTCCAATTCTAAGCCAAGATCGATATCTCGTGTCAAAAATGTTATTTCACCATCGACGTAGAATAGTTTTTTGAAGGTAACATAGTTAAATCAAGTTGCAAAAAGTTTTTTTTTATTTTTTGCTATGTTGGTGCTTCGTGTTCTTGTTCTAAAGGTGGTCCTACTTTCTGTCTCATAGTGTTTTTATTTTTTTCTCTCTTTATAATGACGAAACTAAAAAGCTTTTTAAAGCAACGGAAGAATGTCTGAAAAATGTTGTTGGTTTTTCTACAAAATATACTCACGGATCCACTTCAACAACTTCACCACTAAGTAAAGAGCATTTTGTTTACGCGACTCTTTCTCCGTGTTCATCTTGGTTTTACTCAAGCTCGAAAAACCTTTAGCTTTTGGCGAAGATAGAATGAAAATTATTACGACAGCTCAAAAAAAGGGGGAAAATATAGAGGTTCTTGAATTATTTTTCGATTTAATAAAGGACTCCGTGAAATGTGCAAAATACGATAGCGAGGTTGTTTTGGCCGTAGAAGAGAGTTGAAATGGATTTCACTTTTATACTAACGCATGGGGAAAGAGTGAGGGTAGTGTGTTTTCATGGCATGTTGACCGAGGATGATCCACCCCCGTGCTTTGTGCCCAAAGGGTTAGTTACTGCAGTCAAATTATATGGTCAGAACATTTCCTCTCTTTATTTCATTTTTTTCAAAACAAAGCCCAAAATCTGGTGTTTGAAACATTTTTCCTATCCACATCCTATCAATAAGGAATATATTCGGGCAGGTGAAACACCCGGAACAACTAAGGAATTTCGATGAAGTATGAGAGGTGGTACAACAATACGAATGGAAGTAATATTTTTAAAAAATTTAAAAAAACAAATTATTTAAATAACAAAACTTGGAGTATTGTCTAAAAAGTTTATTTATACGGCGCAAGATACTAACACTACAAGTCTATAGTTTCGTTTGTTAATGTAGTGATGAAAACATATTGCTGTAGTATGTTTAAAACAACAGATTACATAGATACATAAAAAATATGTTTGAATATAATTATTCAGAAATTGTGAGATGCGGTCTGGTGTGATGTAGGTTTCAGAAAAACATTTTTTTATCGTGGACTGGCACTCTCAACACAACACGCAAGAATGGCACAATTACCCAGAAGACAAACACTTTGAGCCCTGAAGATGATCTCAATAAAGATCGAAACGTTGGCACGATAAAGAAAATGTTTTTCTGAAACCTACATCACACCAGAACGCATCTCACGATTTCTGAATAGTTATCGATTAACGGTCACTAATCACCACACATTTGAATATAATATTTCACGTTTATTTGTAAATCATTTTTTTTTAATAAATAACACGTGATGGAGGACTAAAAACCAGGGAAAAAAGTACTAGATCTGGAGAAATCTGAAAGATAACTTTCAAGACGAAATAAAAAACCGTACTTGCCTAGGAGTTACTCAAATGTTAGAAGGTTCTTTTATGTTCAACTATGCTATGTTTATTAATAAAACATTTAATATAAGTTGGATCTTAAAACAAAAATTAAAAATTCGATTTATTGTAAATGGCAGGCTGGAACGAGAGTATTGAAAGACTAAAAATACGCAAAACTACGGTGAGGCCATGGCCCGTGGAGAATTTGGAAAAGCGTAACAAAATAATATTAACAAGGTTGCGAATAGATCACACCCGTGTCACGTACGGTCACCTCTTAGCGGGTAGAAGTCGAAAACGCTGCCCACTCTGTGGAAACCCGGTGATGGTGAGCCACCTATTAGAGGAATGTTATAAATTAAGAGAATACCGAGATCGGTGTAACCTACCTCTAATCTGGAAATAGTAATTAATCATAACAGTCACTTCAAAGATAATCTTATTAGGTACTTAAAATTGATAAATGCGTATGGATACATATAACCAACCACAAGTGGTATATCTCCATTATGCAGTGTGAATTTATTTATTAGAGTGGGTGAACAGGTATGTCTGGGTGTGGCTGAGACTGAATATCGAATAGCTCACAGGCCCGCCAAATTTGTTTAGGTAATTATATATTTGTTGTGTGATGTGAGGGTTAGGTCACCGTTATCAAGGTTGTAGTAATACTACCGAGATGCTACGACCCAATATGAATGTATTTATTAGCGTGAATGTTTTGTGTAAATTGACGTGGATTTCGAGGATTATCGAGTACTCCATTAGCCCGACAAAAGGAAATTAGTCTAATGGATGAATGAAATTCTGTACATATTGTATGATTGTATTTATTAGCACGAATGGAAGTAGGATTGTGACTATCCTACCGACAATTTATTTAGACGTAGGGGCAGGACCTCAGTCGTGCACCTGTACTCTGAGCCCTGCCAGCTGTAGATTAGGTAATCATTTTCTTAGCGTGAGCGGGTATTGACTCTGTAAATATTGAAGTATTTTTAACAAACCACGTGTGGGATGGTAGGAGACGAGCCACAAGACACTCCTGTTTGGTCGGTAGGAAACACAATTTAAAGAAGAGATATAGTGAATGAGATAGAGATAAAGTTGAAATGAAACAAAGAAAAATGCGAGACGCTTATAAACGTGAGGTGCCGGCAATGACCCTAGTAGTTAGCCGGCCTGAAAAAAAATTAATATAAATATAAGGTATTAGGATATTTACTCTAAATAAATTATAATATCAAACAAACGCATTCTTTCAACAATTTAGCAGATGGATTCTTAGAAATTTTGATAAAAGTAATTTGTAATTTCGATAAATAAAGGTTTTTAATTATTTTAATTTCTTAAAGGCGGGTTGAAGGATCGACCTACTGTTAAACTAAGTGGAAAAAGTTCTTCGGTGAGGTCACAACAGGACGACAATTCTTTCGGTTTTTGCCGAGCTTTCGACGATTATATCGTCATCATAATGTTTATTATAGGAAAATATAGCAGTTAGAAAATGTAAATTTAGAAACAAAATTAAAAACAATTATATTCTGTTACTCTATGTCGACGAGTGTTAACAATCTTGGGGAAAACTTCATTTATAATAAGTTATTTAATTTGGTGAAGCTCAGCATCTACATATTAAAAAAGATAAAATATAGAATTCATTAAAAACAATAAAATCCACATGATATATTATTTCAAAAACAACGTGGTCGTATATAGCTTACCTCTGTTAATATACATATAAGTACATGCCTCTTTTCTTATTTTTTTCAGGTATATTTGGATGTCAAAGATGTTGCTTAATTAAGCTTTTTTTTTAAATGTACTATTGGGTTGTCCGGAAAATAATGCAGGATTTTAAGTTTTCATTAAAAAAAATCTATATAAAATATTCTGTTTACGTTTACAGGATTACTCATTTGTATGAATGTCAACACTTATTAATCCTCTTCCAAATGATATTGTTTGTTTACCTCTGTAGCATTCCGCTACTTGGAAATAATTCAGTCATCCTTATAATGTCAAAGCGAGAATTTCGTACGATTTTCTTTTACGAGTTTAAACTCGGCCGAAGCGGAGCCCAAACGGCTAGAAACATTAACCAAGTCTGGGGCGAGGGTTGTGTTAATGAGTGCACTGTGCAAAGGTGGTTTAAAAAATTTCGGGAGGGAGATTTCAGCCTTGAAGATGAAGAAGGTCGTGGAAGGCCTTCCTCTCTTAATGATGATGTTCTGCGATCAGTGGTGGAAGAAAACCCCAAAACAACTGTTCGAGAACTTGCAGAGCAACTCAAAGTCAGTAAAACGACCGTCGCTGACCACCTCAAGGCGATTGGAAAAGTGAAAAAACTCGAAAATTGGGTTCCACACTCATTAAACGATCGCCAAAAAATCAGCGCTTTGATGTTTGTGCATCACTTCTTTGTCGAAACAAAAATGACCCATTTCTGGCCAGAATTGTTACATGTGACGAAAAGTGGATTCTCTACGATAACACTAGACGTTCTGGACAGTGGCTCGACAAAGGAGAAGCTCCAAAGCCCCCAACTCATCAAAAAAAGGTAATGGTTACGGTATGGTGGGCTTCATTTGGTTTAATACACTACAGCTTCTTAAATCCTGGCGAAACCATCAATGCTGAATCATACTGTAACCAAATTAATACCATGCATCAGAAATTGGCAGTAATGAAGCCCTCTTTGGTCAATCGGAAAGGGCCCATTTTGTTGCATGACAACGCTCGACCACATGTGTCACGTGTAACGTCACAAAAATTATTGGAGCTTGGCTATGAAACTTTGCCTCACCCACCCTACTCTCCGGACCTCTCGCCTACTGACTACCATTTTTTTAGACACCTGGACCACTACTTACAACACATAATATTCAAAAATCAAACGGAACTGGAAAATGCATTTATTGACTTTATCAATTCTAAAAATTCTGAATTCTACTCAGACGGAATTAATAAGTTACCAACACGTTGGGAGAAATGTATTGAGATTATTTTGATTAAAGAACATTGCTTTAAAGTAACTAGTTTCTTTTTTTTTGTTTAATACCAAAATCCTGCATTATTTTCCGGACAACCCAATATATACAGGGAACTAAAATCAAGCGTTTTTATATAGTACAGTTTATTAAAAAACGCTTAATCAATCAACATCTGTGATATCCAAATGTACCAGGAAAAAGTAAGAAAAGAGGCGTTTAACGGAAAATTGTTGGAGTATGAGAATACAATTTTTTTTTAAATTTTGTTTCTAAATTGTACAATAATTTCTAACTGTTTTTCTGTAATAAACAGGCCTTGATGATGACAATATAATCGTCCAAAGCTCTGCAAAAAGACAGAATTGTCGTTCTGTTGTGACCTCACCGAAGATCTATTTTCCAAGTATTTTAATTTCTGTTGGAAAACCATCCGATCACACTCTACACCAATCCTTCTTTTTATTATTATTTTTACAACTACAATTTTTAGTCGTAACAATCTCGCGAACACAACGGCTTCAAAGGATTTCTAGGATTTCCAGTTGGGATAAGAAATCTGTCTTGGGCAAGTGGATAAGGGCGAACGTTAAATTTTTATAGAAATTTTTGTATGGGGATTTCATCATGTCAATACAAATAGGAGGTCATTGTGGATTGTTTGGTTTGAAACGTATACAGGTTAATTTTTTTTTTGGTATTTATGAATGCATGGAGTGGATTTTATAGGAGTTAGATTTTTTCGTTTAACCCTAATCCCCAATTCCGTCTTTTCCGCTGTGAATGGGGATTCAACGTTAGTCTTTTATCAATTTATAATCCCAAGCAGCGCACAATATACGAGGTAGGAAAAGGTTTTCCATTCGACTAGACAATATATCAACTGTATTTTCGGAGTGTGAACGTGATGTGGGTGGATTTAGATTCGTTAATTTTTATTCTCCATTTGCTAGACCAAGACAAGCTATGTTTTAGCTTGATATGGGTGTAATAAATAGCTAGGGAAGAACCAAGATTAGATAACAGAATTTGTCATCAGCAAAAGAGCATATTGTATTGGGAAGGAGAAATAAACAGGAATGTCGGTTGTGTGTATTTTGAATAGAAAGTGTCTTAGAATGCTGCGTTGGGTATACCAGCGTTAACAGTAATAGAAGAAGAAAACTCCTCGCGCGATGCGGTAGCACAGTTCTGTCAGGTTGAATTTTAATATTAAAAGGTCAAATTTGTTTATACCTAATCTATTGGCTCAATGTATATTTTGTACAGACAGCAATAAATAAAATTTAAAACATGTTGAAATGAGAATACTTGTTAACAACAATTCCGTGAGGATAACCATCTTTTACAAAAATTGAAAAAAATGCCTATCAAGGATTTTGTCTATCGTAGGATAGGAAAGTGACTAACAGGTCGGTAGGAGCTTGAATGTTGGGAAGATTTGTAAGATTGTGGAATGGAATGTATTGGGAAGTATGTTGTACTAAATACAGCGTTGTAGATGTATGTTCGTGTAAGTCCAATTTTTCATAAGATTGTATTACCCCCGTGCACATCTGCTCGATGACAAGCAACGCTACCCTATTTTAAGCTATGCGATTCCCACTTCCAGATTTTCGTCGGGTAGCATTGAGTACAGTCGAAGACAAAAGAACTGGACACTCAAATTTTTATTCAAACTACATGTATTATTTTCATTAAATTAATTACAACATACTTATTTTAATAATTTAAACCAAATTAATTGAGATCAAAAATTCATTAGTTTTTTTTAAAGTAATTTACCAGAATACCATATATTGATATAGTAAATTTAACTAAAAATTTATAACAGGGTTTTGCTTATAAAATTTAATTAACAGTTTATTTCATGGTTTTGCTCATAAATTACACTATTTTCGTCGAGTTGCGTCAGAACCGGACACTCATATTTTTTGTAGTTTATTTCAAACTATGTATATGTAATTACGTCGATATGTTGATTACAACATTCTTATTTTAATGTAAACCAAATTATCGAGATCAAAAATTCATGAGTTTTATAAAACTTATTATATTATACTTATTATTATAAGAAAAGTTATCAAAACACCGGAATAACTTTATTTAAAACAATTAAGTTTAACAAACAATTTATTAGGTGGTTGTGCTCATAAAATATAACTAACAATTTATTACATGGTTTTGTTCAAAATAGTGAGAGAACAAAAGAGGCGTTGCGAATGCGATACTGATTTGTGATACATGCTTTGTAACTAAAGGTGGCGTGCGCTTGACGTCCCATAGATGGCGCACCTTACCAAAAGTTGACGTCGGGTAGCGTCGGGTAAGTGTGTTCCCCGCCTAACTCTTATTACTAAAACTGGATATGGATAAATTGATGCCCATGAAAGCCTACGAGCCCTCTACAACCAATCATGTATAATGAAAAATAATTCACTTTTATTCTCCTGTAAGTTGGGACAGAACAGTTCTGAGGCCGTTTTTTATGTATACCAAGGTTTTCATAGAGTTTGGCACATTCTTTGTCATTCTTCACAGTTATCATATTTTTGGTTTTTCCAAGCCATTGATACATGCCCTATTAGGGTAGGTTCTAACTCATGTATACGCTGACATCCATTCCTCAAACCAACACCTTGAGCTCTCAATTTACTGTGATTCTTTCCACACCCTACCAGAACGAGGCAAGGCGTCGGGTAGCATCGGGTAGCGTCGCTTAGCGTTGCTTTGTGTATGTGTTTTCCCCGTTTGAAGCCCATGATCTTGACAAATGCGCGTGGCCGGTTATCTATGGATTTTCGGGAGCGGTGAGGGGGCGGTAAAATTACAAACACGTGGTCATTATCTCCCGGATCGGGGCGGCTATCTTTCCACCCTGGGCGACAGGAGAACGATGCCGGCCCGTCGTCAAATCCTGCACCAACCTCCATTAAAGGTACAGCTCGAGCCTCTTTATTCGTCTTATTTAATCAATTTCACTTTTTTTTTATTTTTGCTCGATTCATAACTACTATTAGTTACTAGTGACATATATAACTTTACGTGATAACTCCAAATACTTTTTAATGTAAAATAGGCAATGTTCAGAACAAAACAAATATATTACGACAAAAATTGAAGGAACGTTGAAGAAACGGCAGGAATTGAAGGAAGTAAAAACACGATCATAGAAATTGAAATTGTAAAATTAGTATAACAACATATGAAGACACACTCCTAATATTTTTCATGAAAAATATTGATTGTTTACTTTTTCATATTGCCACACGTCGAAAACAAATACAAAACAACTGGCAATAACAATGGGATAATAAAATCTACCAGTAGAGTAATAATAAGACTTCGGTAATGCGTTGCATGGTGAAATGTAACCTTTATTAACTGGTTCTTTTGACAAATATGCACTTAAGGAAAAAATTACTAATATTACTTTTTGTTAAGACATGAAATAAACAGAGAAAATCATGATAAAGTAATGTGATTGGTTACAGTTAATCGTAAAACATAGTTTTTGATATTGTTCTCAATTAAAGAAATATACAAAGTTCAATTATATGTCATTTGGGTTAGTCATTACATTAAAAAAGGACAAAAATAAGACGTTGACAATTCTCAGTGGGTTGCAAAATCTGGACGAAAAGTAACGGCCATCTTGACTTTCATAGCTTTCATAACTCTTAACGAAATCCCTCCTGGGTCTTAATAATGTCGAATGTGGCAGTGAGACTTAGCAAGTTGAAGCTAATTGGGTACCGGTAGTTTGTCACTTTCAGACTTGGAGCAAGTCCAATCCCCCCCCCCTCTTACAAATTCGACGGAATATGTCGGAGTTTTTGCCTGTAAGATAGGGGCCGATTTTGGCCGACGAACAAGTGAAAGCCTTTTCCGCTTTGCAAGCTTTTAAGGGCCTGCGGTAAATAAAATATTGCTGGATGAGCCGACTTTTCATCATCAGTTTTTTACAGCCCTCCAAGGATTTCAGGGCTGAAACGTGTCAAACAAGCCCGGAATATTAAGATTTACATTGTGTTTCGTCTTCAAGAAACCATCGTACCTTTTCTTAACTCATTTATTCAAGAAGAATTTATTTTTAAACATGGAGTACTTGATTATATTTCAACCCTCGAATTTCACCTCTTGCTTGAAAAAATCCTTTTTTAGCAATATTATATTTCGGTATTAATATATCTTGGTTTAATTTTTGATCATTTACTGTAACTGTAAATCCAGCTACTCGTTGGTTGACCAAGACGAAGGGGTATTACCTCTTTACAATGCATTTTTCCAAATGAATCATACATACGAATTCAACAGATATACAAGGATTTGAATCCAGAACCGCAAGTGTGGTAACAATTCGACTTTTTCTAGACCAACGAAACAACTGACAAACCACGAGTATCCGTACAGTTATCTACCAGGACTAGATTCGTAACTTGTAATTACTTCCATTAATTAGTTTTATAGGCCCGCTTTCCGTCCGACGTCACTATTGCCCCTAATTCTAAAAATAGTCCCTAATATCACAATAAGATTCTACTTTTGAAATATTCGGCTGAAAATGAACAGGAGATTCTCTCCAAAACGGCCGTATCGTCAGCATAGATGCGTATTTAAATCGAATTATCCATGACCAATAGCCCACTCTCTAACAGCTGCACTCCATGGTTTATAATAAGAAAGAATAGAAGAGGGCTCAGAAGGAATCCCTCACTAACCCTAAAACCACTAGCGTCATTTCGAGATTTTCCATACCAACGACTCAACACACAAACCAACCGTACCGATGATTACCAGGTTTAGATAGGTAAGTTGTAACTGCATCAATTTAATCAGCTTTGTAGGCCCTCTTAAGGTCTGATCTCATCGTGCTCCTATGCCTAAAAAATTGTAAGTCCCAAATCTCACATAAGATACTACTTTTGACATATCCAATTGAAAATGAATAGAAGAGGGCTCACAAGAAATCCCTATCGCCCGTGTTGACTATGAAAAGCTCCGAGCGATCCACTTTGCACCATATGTAGTCTCTGTAAGACGTAACTAAAGAAACAAGTTTAAGATGTAACTAAACAGTTTGTGTTCGCTGAACTAAATGCTTTTAGATATCAACAAATTTACGTAAATAATGTATGTGATTTTTGTGTTTAAAAGCCTGCTATAATGATTAACAACGTTTTTCATTCACTCACCAAATTTTGTTACATAATATTCATCCTTATTGATGTGAGTTTTAACCTAGCCATACCTGAAACAAAAGAGAAGAAAATGTTAATGACCAAAAAGTTTAATCTAGGTTATGAAAATTAATGATATTATAAGAAACATAGGAATGATAACAAATAGAAGAAAGTGAAGTGATTCCTGTCATACAAGAGCGAAATCGTTCATCTCCCTGTTGGGCGGTCACCGACGTGTGGACAGTTTCATATACCAATTTTTTTTTGGTTTTTAATTTCAATAAATTTTCCGTCGGTGGTCATAACTATAAACGCGTTGTTAACAAGGCGCTTATTACTGTAATGTTCCGGATTCGAATCCGTCAAATTGGCTTTTTACAAAAAACCGACTCCCCGAGGGTTGGTATGATCCCTCCGGTTGCGAACCCTCTTAAAAAAAATTAATTAATATGTACATATTCCAAATCCCTTGTGCAGATAACCTTTTGTTACTATCTGTGAAATTTAATTTTAAAAAATTACATTAAACAATTTTAGAAAACGAACGAAATAGCTTCGTTGTTATTTTTTAATGAAAATGGTGTTATCGTTTTTCGAGGAAGTGTAATTTCGAAATTAACTACTCATTGAAGTGATGCGTTGTTTTTATTTTATTAATTAATTTGATTTTTCTTTTTATCTCGTTTTTGTTTAACTTTTGTATCTTTTGGATATGCAAGCGGATTTTACCTCTATATAATTTGTTTATGGATTTACTGCATTCATTTTACGCACATTTTCCTTACAATAAACTGAATCACGGTATTGTTCAAAAAGAAAATTCAGTTTTTACAACCAAGCTTTCGACCCATTTTCAGGAATCAAAAATAAAGCTATAACAATCCTTGAAAGCTTGTTGTTGTTTGTTTTGGTTTTCATTTGTGTTAAATTGTAAGATGCCAAAAGTTAATAATAATAAAAAATGAACCAACTTTATCATTCAAAAATATGCATGTACTATCTATGCACTAGAAAAGTACTAACAAATGACACGCTTCAATTCGTTCCGAGATACAGTTGTATCCTAACGTCCATGTATTGGTCTGATTTAATTAATGCTTATCTACGAATAAAAATACGTGTAAACAAAAAACGGCTGTTAAATTCATGGCTGCCATGTTGATTACCTACGCCCTAACGGATTGCAATGTGACTACATTTTCGACCTAACATCTAACATTGGCCCTGCCTTTTAGATCGAGCAATGTTACCTAGCCGATTCATAAAAGTCTACATCATCATTTTTTCAATCTAACAGGACCTAACGGAGTAAACACAAGGATCTATTTTAATCACCACATACTGGAGATGATTGACCCTCTACTTATCTAAAACATAAGCATGCGGGTATGTTGCAATTATTATTTTCCGTTTTAGTACGTAGAACCTCTTTTATTCTTCCATGGCAACTATCTTTGTGAATAGTGTAATTATTATAGCTGTACCAGTTCTGGATATATTTCAACTATCAGAAAAATGACCATAAATATTATTTTTTATTCTCTGTCTTGTTTATCCACGGTATTTATTTACGTATCTTCTTGTGTACATTGTCAGGCCCTGGAATGTTTTTATAACATTTTTTCCTATACAGAATGCATAAACTGACGCGCAGAGAAACAGAGTAAATTTGTCCCTTAACGACCAAATATGACAACTGGGATAATCTGAAGAAGTGTAGGTGGAAACGCTCCATTTTCCTCTTCCCATACGTGAACATGTGCCTGAAAGTGTTGAATAAGAAATCTTGTATTCTTTCGTATAATCGTTTAAAATAAATTTTCCCGTAGAATGATAATTAGCAAAAAAACCCCAAAAAACTCTCCCCTTCAACTGGTCGAGATTTACTGCACACAAAATGACTTTTTTTCACTTTATTTTTATTATAAATAAATCTTCGTATTTCTATCTTTTGAGAATAACAGTGTTTTTAAAGTGATTTTATTGTTAAAATGAACGTTATTAGGTAAAAGATTGTAACCATGATTTTTGTTCTCTAGTTGACTTATTTCCGTTATTGACTTGGTCGGATTCAGTCTTACAAATTTTTATTTTTATTTATAGCAAAAGGGGGACACTGTAAGAATTGCTTATATATCTTATATATTTTTCTTAACTATAAATAATTAATACTAATGTAGTTTTTGTTTTTGACTTAAATTTAATAGGAAAAAGGGAGGGTTTTAGCACGTCTGATTAATGTAGTAAAGAACAAATCATTAATACTTAATGACAATACATGCAACCTAATTCACATTCTTCCAACTTGTGGCATAGCAGAATGTAAATAGTCAATGAATAACAAGTTACATTTCGCTAGCAGTAAGTAAGCAGAAAGCACCTCAGAGATGAACGTTGTGATCTGGAGTCATGTTTTAGTCATGAAGTTTGGTTCCTGATAATTGCTGCGTGTACATAAAAAATTAACATTGAATCTTAAGAATAAGTGTAATTTTTTTAAAACTTTTAATGAGATTGATCACGATTTAAAAAAATATTATATGTTATTTTCATAACAAATTTAACAAAGTATTTTATATATGTAAAGTTAAGAGTCATCTCAGTTCGTTTAAACTTATTTTAATAACATTAAAAGTTTAAAGTTTTCTTTCGACATCAAGTACTAGATTGTATTTCAAAATTTCAATTTTTCTTTTATCAACGAAAAAGAGCAGTTTTATAATATTAGACAATTTTATATTTCTTCTTGGTAAAAAGAAAAAATTTAATTAGATCTCCACATTTTGCCATTTTAAGATTGTGATATTTAATAAAATAACAAATACAGCAACAAATATTTTTATGAAAAAATATTAGAAATTGCTGAAAATAATTTTTTTAATGCTTAATATAAAATAATAAACGATACATTTATATGCAAACATAAAACGGGTTTTAAAAGGGAAAACACACAACCTTAAGAATTGAATTTACCAAGAGCGTCCCACTTTGTATAGTTTTATATTATGATAAAACCACAGCGCAAAACATGTTAATATAGGCGAGGTTTGAACAAAAAGAGAGGAAAGTTTTATAAAGGCAAAATGCAAAAGTGTGATATGAGAAAAGTCCAGGGTTGTTTCTGCGATATTCAATCTCCCAAGGTGGATGCCTACCAGAATATTGGATATCAAGTGTCCACGAGTAAAATGTTGCCTGTTTGTACACCGGTGTCAAAATAATTTTCATTCAAATGCTTGGAACAAATACTCACACAGCACATAAACGTAGAAGCATTGAATCACATCTTCTTTGTCTCGACTATAATTTATTTTTATAGAAAAATACCAAGGATGGTAATTTTAACGTCAATGAAAATCCTATTGCAGCTGAATAATTAATAGTGAATTTAATGTAATTTTTAGTTCATTGAATAAATATTGCACTCGAAGGGGTAGTATCGATCTCAGAACTATCATTCTCAACATTTGTTCAAGGGCGCGACCCGGATAATGTTCTCAGAAAAATCTCGACAACAAAAAACTCTTTATACGAGTTGAGAATAAGTCATCATTAGATGATGCAAGGTTATAGCATTATTAGCAACAAATTTAAATTCATATTTTGCTTTAGGAAAAAATACGCCACCGAGTGGTTCTCTCATAAAGTAGGCACTATAAGGATCTGTTAAAATTTGTATCGGCAAATATTATGATAAAACAGCGGTATTAATATGCCATTGGGGGCGTCGGTGGCCGCAACGGCTTTAGCAGGGAACATTCTTACCAGAAGAAACGCTATGCGACGCTACCCGATGCGATTCGACGCCTTGTCACGTTTTGGTAGGGTGTGCACATCTATGCGACGTCAAGCGCACGCCACGTACAGTCACACAGCGTGTATCACAAATCAGCACCACAATCGCAACGAATCTTTTGTTCTTAATGCATTATTTTGAGCAAAACATGTAATAAATTGTTAGTTAAATTTTATGAGCACAATCATGTAATAAAATGTTTGTTAAACTTAATTGTTTTAAATAAAGTTGTTCCGCTGTTTTGATAAATTTTGTTCATAACAATCATTATTAAATGATTTTTGTAAAAACTCATGAATTTTTGATCTCGTTTAGTTTGGATTACATTAACATAAGAATGTCGTAAGTAATATAACGACAAAATATTAATATATACGACGCCAAGCTTACGCCATGTACAGTCACACAGCGTCTATCACAAATCGGTATCACAATCGCAACTCCTCTTTTGTTCTTAATGCATTATTTTGAGCAAAAATAAATTATTAGTTAAATTTTGTGAGCGCAACCATGGAATAAATTCTTTGTTATATTTAATTATTTTAAATAAAGTTATTTTGGTGTTTTGATAAATTTTCTGACTAACCATCATAATTAAATAATTTTTGTAAAATCTCACGAATTTTTGATCTCGTTTTATTTGGCTTACGTTAAAATAAGAAAGTTGTAATTAATGCAAAGATAATTAGAAAATTACTGTTTGAAACCCACTCCAAAATTTAGTGTTCTGACGATACTCGACGAAAATGTTGTAATTTTATGAGTAAAACCATGAGATAAATTGTTAGTTAAATTTTTTGAGCAAAACCGTGTAATAAATTGTTTGTTCTATTCATTATATCAAACAACGGCATTCCGGGGTTTTGATCAATTTTCTGCCAAACCATTAAAATTAAGTTGTTTTTTTAATAAAAACTAACAAAATTTTGATCTCGGTTAATTTGGTCCGTATTAAAATGAGTTTGTTGTAATTAATAATATAACGTCAATAATACATGTAGTCCCACCCTCCAGACACGACCATCGCGATCAGGCCCTCCGACGCCAAGCTAGTACGCATAGCAGGAAAGAACATGATAAAAGAAAGATGGCAGCGTCAGTGGGCCGGGTCGTCCGAGAAGCTTTTGCGTATCAAGAGCACGATTCGTAGATGGCCCCCCGAGAACCTGAGCAACAAGCAACAACAAGGAAGCGTCCTTACGCGATTAAGAATATGCCATATGCATTTGACACACGGGCGCCTGCTCTTGGGCCAAAGCCCTCGCAGGTGCCCCTTATGCAGAGAAAAATTGCTCGATGTGTCCCACATACTGGAAACGTGTCATGCCTTGGCTCCCTACAGGGAAAGTGTAAGCATGCCATCCAATCTGAAGATGGTACTCGAGCACTGCAGCGAGTTTCAGAGTCCCCTGTTTGTCTTATTTGTTGTATTTGTTTTTTTTTTTTTTGAGTGCATGTATTTATTAGCGTGAATGGCGAGGGGTGAGGGTGAAATATAACGTCATCATCGCCCCCAAGTGTGTGTTCGGGGTCGATGGCGGAATATTTATAAAAGTACTCCATCGACTCCAATCTAGATTAATTTGAGTATAGGTCGGGGGAGGAATATCAAGTAAAAAAAAAAATACATGTAGATTGAATAAAAATCTGAGTGTCCGGTTCTTTTTTTCTTCGATTGGACTTGATGCTACGCGACGAAAATCAAGAAAGTGGGGATCGCAGAGCGTAGAGTAGGGTAGCGTTGCGTGGCTTCGAACAGATGTGCTCGGGGTAATACAATCTTATGGAAAAATGGAGTTCAAAAGGCTTTAGGCGTTGACACGGCACTCATAACTGTAAGGTAATGGACCCGGGTTCGAATTCATCGGCCCTGTATTCCAACCCGACATTTTTACAAATGGGTTTTTTTCACCAACACCCTGAGGGACGATATGACCTTTGTTGTTGCAAATACTCGTTAAAAAAATTCTATTATCACAATATGGTCGGTAAAACATATACACCTTATTTGTAGTTGAATTTGTCTACCCTTTGAAAAAAAGTAAAGTGTAAATTAATAATTAGAATTCATTCACCATTCGTGTTAATTCTGAAATCAAATTGTAAATAATTCTGGTTATAGTATGTAGCCTAGTTTCTATTGTTTTTAATATTAAAAATTTTGAATGAAATATATGGTGTTTATTTTATGTGTGTGTCTACTTCTTAACAATGTATTAAGAAAACGATTTTAGAAGCCATTTCGGTATATCAGCACTTTGTCGGTGCTTTTATAGTGTTTTAAACGTATTGCTTTTCATTTTATCTCTTGTATAGCTGTGTATTTGTGACAGGACCCAGATAAATGATCCTGGTAAGGTTCAACATACAATATGATATGTTTTCTTCCTCTGTCGCCGAGTTCGTTCCATTCAATGGGCCGACAACGGTTAAATAGGGAAACCGTTCCAAATCTGCATGATCTATATTTCAGGGCCGCTTTTGTTTTACGAAACTCGAAAACCAAGGAGTGGATGGGTTCGGGCGTAAGAAAGAACGCTCCTGAATCAGGCGGGGCAGAGGGCGAAACGCCATTTATCTTTATACACGAGACTTCTTTGTATCTTCTTCCGTCCAATTACACCCCCATTTCCGTTATATCTTTTTTTACTGTTTTCTTACCAGGCCTAGGTGGTTTTATCTCAATTTTTCTCCACGGGACCGTGGCGCTTTAGATAAAGGACGCGCCGATCCGGGAAATTCCCTGACTTCCGAGAAGTGATGTGTACAATATAAATCAGAATACATTATGTAATATTATCGTCGCTGGCAAGCATAAACTCTCTTTTATTTCAAATTGAATTTTACGAGTAATTAGATGATATTATTTTTTATATCTTTAGAAAATAATTTGTTTCCTGAGGAAACTAATGATCTACTTATTTATGAAAGCTCCAATCCACACATGCACGTACACATATACCACTTGTGTAGAGTTGAGCTTTTCTTCTCGCAATCCATCGGCAATTCCAGCTTTTGCAAATTGCAATAAAAGGCCTCGATACCACCCAACTTATCCGTCCAGCCTCTGAGGCTCCAGGAGCTATCACCTAGGTCAATTCTACCCCTAACACAATCAGTTTCTAAAACCATTAACACTCTCAGTCATACTTAAATAAAATCTTGCTTATTGACCTAACCATTCAGTTTGGGTGGTGGAATACTCGATATTCCTCTATCATCAACACATAATATAACCAATCTAATTGAGGGTCGATGTGGTACTGGATAATCCGCCAGTACACATTCACGCCAATAAATACATTCTCTCTCAACACTTACTTGGAGGCACAACTATAAACGTAAATGGCACAATTACACAGAAGACAAACACTTTGAGTGAGTAGAAATACTTTGATTGAATATATATAATACACATATATATATACAGGGTGAATTGCTACTCGTGCTACAAACTTCTCCAGTAGATTCTTCACCCTAAAATGAACAAAAAAGTTCATATTGTCCATGGTCNGCATTGTATAAATTCACTTTTCCACATCCAAAATGTAATTGTTATATGTAAACAATGTTTGTAAATCCCAGGCCCTGAAGATGAACTCAATAAAGATCGAAACGTTTGCACGATAAAGAAAATGTTTTTCTGAAACCTACATCACACCAGACTGCATCTCACGATTTCTAAATAAACCTCCTGAAAATTTTAAATTTTCACATTCATTACTTTAGACGCCGGCGGGAGACAGTACTGGATATCTACCCTCCAAATCCGGGAGCTACCAGGGACAGTTGCCGGCTGTTGCGTAAAGGATTTAGTGACAATAAATATTTAATAATTCGTTTAATAATTAACTTTATTAATTGACAATTTTTGATATAAATACCGAAACTAAAATCTGGCCAAGTTCACGAGAAAGAAATATGTATACATAGAGAGAGAGAGAGAGAGAGAGAGAGAGAGAGAGAGAGAGAGAGAGAGAGAGAGAGAGAGTGAGTGAGTGAGATAAGTTGATACACAATGTTAAAATGACAAAGAATACGTCTTGTGACGACTCACGAAAGTGAAGATCAGAAGATAAGTTCGTCCTTATCTTGATTGGAGTCTGGGAGCCACTCGCCGGACGAAGTCAAAGGTGGTTTCGTGTGTACCCGTCGGAAACCAGGGAGCGACTGACTGAAGACAGCTGATGTACATTCGTACGTACAGGTCGAAAACCAGGGTGCGACTGACAGTTTTTCGGACGTCTTGCTGAAAAATGACTGTTTCTCCCTCCAGCGTCTTAATTTGTAAATTTTCTGTTTTTTATAATTATTTTAAATGATAAATTTAAGATGATAAATGATAAAATTTTGAATTTACTTTTAATAAATAAAATTGTTTACGTTGGCGTAAACAGTGGATATAATAAATATTTTCTTTTTGTTTTCTTATTTTGCAATGTAATTTTCAAAATGAGCCAATTCTTACAAAAATAACATTGCTGGCGGATTGTTCTTGTTTGTTAGATATCCGGTACAGATTGCATAAACACGAAAGGGAAATATTTCGGAATTAATTAATTCGAAGCTAAGAAACGTTTACCTTATAAGAAAGGCGAAAAGGAAAAAAAATTAACGCTAATTCCTAGGTTATTACAAACCATGGACTGAATACAAATCAAACAAAGGATCATTAATATGTATCTAGCTGCTCTGAACTTGAATTCCGATTTCCCTAGAAGGAAATCGCGACTAATCGCTTTAGAATTTAGGAGATTGACAAAAATACGGTTATAAAAAAATGTCTGCTTTATAAGTTTTATGAATTAACCATATAGACGTCAGATGGAATTTTACATTCAAACACTTTCCATTTTTTTTTTTTTTTTTTTTTAATGAAACGGTTCTTAAATAACCGTGACAAGAGTCTTAATGGTGGAGAAATTAGTGCAAACAGAATACATTGGCAGTTTTATTTTTAATTGTGGAATTAAAATACTTTTACTCTATGCGTTTAAATGTGTGCTGATTAGTGACCGTTAATCGATAATTATTCAGAATTCGTGAGATGCGGTCTGGTGTGATGTAGGTTTCGGAAAACATATATAAACTTATTTCAAAGTCCAACATATATCAATATAAAATAGCAATATCTCACTGGCACGCTCAACACGACACGCAAGAATGGCACAATTACAGAAGACAAACACTTTGAGTGAGTAGAAATACTTTGATTGAATATAAAAAATATATTTTGCTTCGTATAAAGTCACTTTTTTCCACATCCTACATGTATTTGTTAAATTTATCGAAGTTTCTAAATCCCATGCCCTGAAGATGATCTCAATAAAGATCGAAACGTTGGCACGATAAAAAAAATGTTTTTCTGAAACCTACATCACACCAGACCGCATCTCACGATTTCTGAATATGCGTTTAGTTGATCCTATTAACCAAAGTACAATAAATAATTTAATCATTATGCAAAGTATTGTTGAGCTGAAAAATTGATGACACGGGACAAGAACCGAGTGTGACCGCTTTCAAAAGTCAGGATAGCTCATAAGTGAATGAAGCATTGAGGAATATGGAGGTCGTGGGTTCGCTTCTCGCTCGTGGCACTAACTTTCAAAATCAATAACTCTTTGCCAAATAACTGAATTCAAATTGCTTTAAATATATTGATTTTGATAGATTTGGATTGTTTCGTTTTAAAATGATACAGATTTGGTATCCTTTTTAAATATTGATGTGAAGTTAGATTTTGTTTCATCAATTTTCTAATAAAAAATTTTATGGAGTTTCTGTTCTCTGTTTATCGTTAGGAGTCAATTTGAAATATACTTTCAAGCTTTTACCTGTTTTATTCTGTCATCACAGCATTCGGTTCATAAAAATTTTAAAATCAGAGACTTTTAGTTTTTAATTTTTTACCTTGTTTATTTGTATCCTCTACGTGAATTCTACATATTAGAAATTGTTCTTAATGGAATAAACCTCCGGGCAAAACATTTACTCTACCGTCAGTTCTGCCCCGGAAAACATGTGTTTTGAGAAACCTGCCAATGTCGATGCTCAGTTTATTGTCGGTTTAACGGCGAGGAGATCTCATCGTTTGAGGCGACGTGGAGGATTCTTGAGATGGAGGTAATAAACAGGGCTTGAACAGTAGGATTACGATGGACTGAAAGATTAGAGAGAAAGTCCGATTTCAGTCCTAAATGTCCTCGTAGAATTCCAAATGGTATAATTTCTTCTTGTAGATTCTGTCATGAGTGAAAATCATTGTACTGTCTAAGTATAGCCTTAAGTATTTTACTTGAATAGATGTCGGTAGTTATTTACTACTAACGTAGTATAGACCGGGGCGAGGCAGTTTGTTTAACGAGAACGTAATTTGAGCATATTTGCCCTCGTTCAGTTTCAACTTCCACGTTTTGCACCAGCTCCACCAGATATAAACTTGTGGTATCGCCCATGTAGGCGGTAACGATGGTGTTGGGATGTATCGGCAAGTCTGCATTCTAAATAGGGTAGGACCAAGAATGTTTCTTTATGAGGAACACCTATTTGATTTTTAGGATTGATAATAAGGAGTGGGTAACAACTGTTTTTATTTTAAGAGCACGCCTTGTGCCAGATCCAGCAAAACCTTGGGCATCTCTTAAGCATGGAACACACTTAAGCGGGTAACCCACTATTCCGATGCAACGCTATGTATATTACCAATACTACTCTTTGAATAATCATAATTTATGTGTTTATTATCTGATGATAATGCCATTTAAAATCACTTAACTACCATCTAAACGTACAAAATTATAAATCGTTTAACAATATTTTTTTTTCCTTGATGGAACATATTATTCAAAGAAGAAACATTGAGATTATCCACAGGGAACCAGAGGCACTGAACACGGCCGCAACGAACAGGGAAAATAACCGTACGTAGCATTGCCATGTTTTGGTAATAAGCATATTGTAATTAATATAACGACAAAATAACATATACATAGGTTGAAATAAATTACAAAAAATATTAGTCTCCTGTTCTAACGCTACTCGATGAAAATGGTGTAATTTTATGAGCAAAACGGTGTAATAAATTATTTGTTAAATTCATTATATAAAAAAATAGTATTCCGGTGTTTTGATCAATTTTCTACCAAACCATTAAAATTGATTTTTTTAAATAAAAACTATCGAACTTTCGATCTCGGTTAATTTGGTTTGTATTAATATAAGTAAGTTTTAATTAATATAACGACAATAAGAATAAAAGAATAAGAACGACAAGTTTGAATTAAAAAAAAATGAGTGTGGTTCTTTTGTCTTCGACGGTACTCGATGCTACCCTACAAAAATCTGGACAGTGGGGATCGCATAGCGTTGAGTAGGGGAGTAGGGTAGTGTTGCATGGCATCGGGCAGATGTGCACGCGGGTAATACAGTTTTATGGAAAATTGGACTTTCCATTTGCATCGGGTAAGTGTGTTCCCCACATAAGAATACACTCGAACAATACTCTAAATCTACTAAATCAGAAAATAGTGTCAACATCCCTGAAACATTGCTCAATCGTAGAATGACGACGGCAAAAGCCGAATTGGTCTAAAGGAATGATATTTTGTACCTCCAGATTGGGTATTGGGCGAT
The DNA here is from genome assembly GCF_000648675.2 of Cimex lectularius. NCBI lineage: Eukaryota > Metazoa > Arthropoda > Insecta > Hemiptera > Cimicidae > Cimex > Cimex lectularius. Next base: position 1,309,308 of record NW_019392659.1, on the reverse strand, counting down.
TCAAAAGGAGTTTGGAATTACTAATGAAAGTAAAAAGTTTGTAGGATTCTAAGAGGATAGGTGGGACGTCTGTTGGTTTTAACTATGAGAGTGATTATGAATACTTTTATAGTAAAGGAATGTTAGTGGTTCGTAGGATTGAATGGTAAATTAAACTCCAAAAACCTGGATCTTTTTTTGAGATTTCGGAGAATGTGGAGGATGTATGATGGTTGTCCGAAAGATTTTTTATTTGGAGAATTGAGAATATAATTTTGTGTATAATAACAAGTTTATTTTAAGTTATTTTGTTGTTCAGAAAGAAAGAGATTTTTACAAATCATCAAATGTAGGAAATTTAGGAAAGGAATGTAAAAAATGTTCAACTAAAATATGACTTTATTGTTGATATAATATAAGTTGAAATATATGAGAGTTACGTGGTCTAATCGAGAAAATTTATTGTTGAATGTTGGTCTGTATTTGGTCATGTGGTGATATTTGTCCTTTTAGCATACCCGACGTGGTAGCATATTCCCAGGCTACGCGCGATTACCGGCGAGCCGGCACGTTGGGCTCATTATCCCAGATGTGATCATAGGTCGAGTTTAATTTCATCGGTTGCCTTTGCATGCTGCATAATGACTCATACCATTATGATTACAACCTTCGGCCTATCTGGTTTATATTATCACTAAAACTGTTCGTGACTACGAACAAATACGTTTCAAACGTCTTCACAATAAAGCTACAAATCTTAAATAAATGGTAAAATTGTTACCAAATTAGTTTTGTTTTAAACATGTTATGTACGTAAGTAATCCACATTAGGAAAATAATATCTTCAGGAATGTTTATACATATGTATATTGGGTTATTGTAATAATTTTCCTTTATGCTTATTTGCCTGACATAAAATCAACTTTAAATTATTTTTTATATAAATATATTGGACTACAGAACGTACAGAGAAAGAAATAATGTACACAAAAAAAAATTATAGTTAATAAATACTAGTAATCGTATTCGACACTCGCACATAATTATGATGGAATGTCCCACATAAAGTGGAACACTTAGTATCCCCAAATCTTGTCATGTGAAAACATTCTTATGTATATAATATAGGGCGCCGCGGTAGCCGAATGGTTAAGGCGTCAGACTCTCGGCTAGTAGATCCCGCGGTCTTGGGTTCGATCCCACCCGTCGCCTCTGGACTTTTTCTGACGCTTCCGCAATTGAAAAAACTTGGCACTCAACAATGGAAGGACCGAGATCATATCCCAGCGACCCTGAATTTCAGCCCAACCCCCTTCAAAAATGAGTTTCTTGGATGGAAGAACATCGGCACATCGGGGGCTCAATTTCACACTTGTGTTGCGACTTGTTTTGCGAGCCCCCAAAAATGGAGCCAGGGATAAAGTACAATATGCTGTAAGCTGCAGTGCTCAGGAGGGAACTCCTCCAGTAATCTATTGTTAACTCCACCATGAAAATCTATTTGTCGACCGATTAAGGATTTTGGGGTAATTGGATATATAAATCAAGAAGCTTTAGGTTTTACAGCACGGTTACCCAATCAAATTGTGATTCACAAACAACATCCTGGAACCTGGGAAACAACTATCAGCCTAAATCAAAGATTATGAATACACTTCTTCAATATAAAAATCGGTAGGAGATAGTTGCCAACGTTATATTGATAAATAGATGCGGAAGCTTAAAGTTTAAAAAGTAATAGAAATAATTTATCTTGGAAGTCTACGCGTTTTTGTAACCGTGCACTTGTAAAAAACTTTGAATTAATTCCTATTTTTTAAATTCGTATTAATGCGTTATGCTTTCTATAAAAGTATTGAGGCACTAAAGTTCTGATAAGTATGTACTAATATGGAGAAAATTTAATTTAGTGTTAGATAATTATAAGCATCATAAAAACCTAAAAAATTTGTTTTACAAATGTCATAATTTTGGTTCGTCAAAAATATAATTTCTTATACTGGGTGTTTCGCAATATGATGCGACAAAAAGGGCGATAGTAGTCTGTAAACACGGAAGAATGCCGCGAAAACGGATTTTTTACATCACTACATCAAAATGATACTATTTTTTATTTTTCGATATTTATCGGATTTATCAGACAGAAAAACGGATTTTCTCTGTTACGTATAAATTTTGGATAAAAATTTAAGTTGCTCATAAATCTGTGGTGTTTAGGGACCGTTCGTTAATGAATGTTTGGGGATCGTGCGGTGCGGTCTGATGTGACGAAAGTTATAGAAAAACATTTTCTTTATCGTGCCAACGTTTCGATCTTTAATTAAATCTATCTTCACTTCTCCAAAGTTTATTGCCGTCTGATGTTGATAAAATTCATAAAAAATATTTTGACCCATTGCATCCTGAGTGCCCATCTGCAAAACTCTAACATCTTGAGTACATCTTCAGACTACAAGGTTTGCTTGGGTTAGTAATGGGCGTCACTGTATACTAAACCCGCAAGACTTGTGAGTGTTGCAGAACTGTTGGTATTATGTTTACTAGCAATGTTACATTTATACTCATTTATATTTCTGTATATTTACATTTGCATGGACTCAATATAGATTAATTTTCACAAACTTCATTTGCCCTTAAAACACTTCTGATCCGTTAATGGACTTTATCGACTGATGTTCTTGATCGTCGTTCGCCATCTGGCTTGAAACTTTGCCTTTCATTGTGGACTTGATCTCAAACTTTGTCTTTGATTGAACAAGTCGTTAAAGTTTCTCATAAAATATAAGATTTCGCGTTTTCTTCGTTAAAAGATGCTGGACCTTAGGAAACTTCATATTCCGAAGGGAAATCTGGTCATGCAGAGGACAGATCTCTACCTCTAGTTACCTCGGAGCAACATAATATGTGACAATTTTATTCAACAATTGAGTTCAATAAATAAAAAAATCACATGTCAACAACATAACAATATAAGACTTGTCCCAATTGTTTTAAGAGTCTAATCACGTTTATTATTGCTTCCCATTGTGAAAAATTTTGTTTCAATATAAAATTTGTAAGGGGCGTTAATTTCGTGGTGATTAATCACATTTGTAATAGCGAGTGCTATTACTCTACTCTTCACTAAAAGGCTTAGAAAGTGTATCAGATTAAAGGCTGCCCTACGTTTGCTGGTATTGTCTGTCGAATTGTTCGAAATTCCACAATGTTATTTCTAATGCTGTTTGTGGCCATTTAAGATTCAATACAATACATAATGTATGTCACTTAAATTATATATAATAATATATTAGTAATATAACATTATTCAATTAAATTTATAATTTGGTTGAAAATTATGGCAATTTTTTTCTTTTTTAAAATTTGTTTTGTTTTTATCAACGAAAGAACAATTTTTTTATGTCCAAATCTAAAACCGACCCTGCAAAGGATTAAAGAGGTTACAATTTTATAACAATTATAATGACAAGAGCAGTTTTCTTTTTGTGAAATATACAATAATAGGAAGTAATATCTGGCTCTTACTGTAAATTTAATTGCGATTGGTTCAGGCCAATTGAATTAATTAATGTTAAGTGTCATCCTTTACGGGAACTGGAAAAAAGGGAGCCCGGGAAAATTTACACCATGGGACAATTGGTGTTAATGTGCTTATCTCTAAATTTACACTATCTCGTCTATCTCCCCTATTTTTTGTTTGCATTTACTTCACATTTACAAGCAACTGCATTAATAATATAGTATACATTTAAAATATATCTATGCTTAATAAGGTGTTCAATTTTTTTGCATAGTTCATCAACTTTTTTTTAACGATGGTTATATGGAGATCGTGAGAAGCGGTCTGATGTATGTTTAGAAAAAAATTTCTTTATCGTGCCACCGTTTCGATCTTTATTGAGATCATCATCAGGGCCTGGGATATATAAACATTGTTTAAACTATAGAAATACATTTAGGATGTGAAAAAAGTGAATTTATTCAATGCTAGAATTTTTAGATTCAATCAAAGTATTTGTACTCACTCAGTACCAATAAGCATCGACACACATGAATGAGACATGTACACAGAAAACAAACACTTTGAGCACTGATGATGATCCCAATACAGATTAAACCGTTGGCACGATAAAGAAAATGTTTTTCTACAACCTACATCATACAAAACCGCATCTCACGATCTCCAATCGTTGCACTTAAAAATTACGTTAAATTTTCCAGATAATGAGTCCGAATCTCCTTAACGCTTTCAGACATATAGCTGTTTTGCTGGCGGAAACCGACAAAGTTTAAACATTAAAAACTATTTAAAGAATTTCAAAATCTCTCTACAATTTCCTTATCTTAAAAAAATTAATTTCTAAATTTAAACAAATAATCTTCCTAAGTCCCACGTTTTTCAGCTGTGATGTGAAATTTTGGAGGTAAGCAAAAAGGAGCCAGTACAGAACAATAAAAAAAATAATTTGGATTTTTATGTTTGACTTGAGGCTGACAAACGGGGGCTAATTAGCGATAGAGAATTGAGGTGACGAAACACGAAAGGGTAACTGTTCGCGAGTCCCAACAGGACGATTTGGACTTATCTCAATGAAGATTTTTACTTGAGAGCAAGAGCCCCCCCCCACAACTCATTCAAATTTTTAACTTTTTTCAATAATAATCAATAAATAAAAATGTGAAAGATCGACTATTATTATCACAAAGATTCTTAAAATCTTGATGACAAGATTCGGATCTTACGAGTTACCAAACTAAAAATCACGGATCCGATCTTTCGCATAACGCAGAACGCGAAAACATGTTGACATTTCGAATTTAATATTGAAAGGGATTCAGCCTCTACTAATTTAGACTTTTAGCACCACCTTCATCTAAATTCTGATTATATAATATTTGTTTTCAAAAAATGGAATACATTCTCTTTTTCAACGTTGTTGCAAAGTTTACAAAGCAACTCATTTTTAAATGGTTAATAATTTCAATTAAACATAAAGGTTTAATTTTAGTAGATAAATCCTAAATACCTCCAAAGTTTTGTGTTAATAATAAAAGTTGGATTCAGGGAAACTGAAGAATTTTATTTTATTTACGTAACATACACATGGGAGATGGTTATACTTTATTTTAAAACTTGTCCCATATTTTTCCTTCTACCTTTCCTAGTGTAAGGGCTAGGTTGCTTTTCAGTTTTCCGTAGTTAATTAAATTTATTCAATATTATATTTGAAATATATTTTTTGCCAAAAATATCTTTCTATTAAATAAAAGCATAGATATTTGAATCATTTTGTTAGGATATTGATCAACTTTTCAGTAGGCGATTACAGTGGCACTTCAGAGTGTAAAATAGTTACTTCCATTAAGTCTCGAGATGGAGGAACCTTGCTGGGCTGAACTGAGGCAAGTTAAACAATAGGGGTATTCACGACCTTCGTGTTAACTCTGTTAAACTTGTTAGGTCCGGTTAGATCGAGAAAAATTAGAAGTAGACTTGTAAGACAGTCGACAGACAGACAGTCGATCTAACATGCCAGCGCTAATGTTAGGTGACAGGTCGAAAATGTAGTCACATTGCTATCCGTTAGGGCGTACGTAACCAACATGGCAGCCATGAATTTAGCAGCTGTTTTTTGTTTACACGTATTTTTATTCTTAAATACGTATTAATTAAATCAGGCCAAAACTTTTCTTTTTTAATTTCTGACCTGTCCTTATACTCTCCTTCGTAATAGTTGAAGTGGGATACAAGTCACGTATGTCGGCACGAATTGAAACGTGTCGTTTTGTAGTACTTTTGAGTGGATAGATAGCATTTTAAATTGCCAAAGTTGATTAATTTTCCTTTTTTATTAACATCTGGCTTTTTACAATTTAACACAAAAGAAAACTAAAACCAACAACTATAAGCCTTCAATGGCTGTTATAGCTTTATTTTTGGTTCTACCAGTCGCCACGCGCAGCATTGCGGAAAAATTAACGTTTAACATAAAGAAACGAAAGTTGCGTTCACGATTTTACTGGTCACTTTTCTATTCGAGTTAACATCTTGAAAATATGGTGAATACCCCTAATTTTTATAGGAAATATCTTGTCAATTTTTCAAATTTGATACACTGCTTACCTCCCCATACGGTCCTGCATAGCAAATGAAATCTCTGCATTACTATTTTCAAATTTTTTAATATTTCACGGTATTTTTTTCAAATTCTTGACTAAATGGAACTGATGATTTAATTTTTCTGATTTTTCTTTTTACACACAGAACATCACAACGTAACAACTCTTTTAGGACGAACATCTCCTTTTTTTGATCAACTTTTGTAAGAAATATTTAAGTTTTGAAATGCTACTATAGTTTGTCAGAAGAGTGTGTATATTCTGACTTTTTTACAATATTTCAGTAATTTTTCAAAGACATGCAAAACGTTATCATCTTTCGGCAAATTTTTCTCAAACCCTAATTGTTATTTTACAAACATGATTTTTTATTTTATTTAGCATTCATTTAAGTCCTACGAATTACCTCGTTGAGATTTTTTTAAAATACTGAATTGTTAATTTTTAGAATTGTTAAATTTGTGTGTATTTAATCTTTTCTACAGAAAAACATTTATTTCTGCGCTCCCTAGTGGTTTATTAAAACAAACCCCCCGTAATTCTCTACATTCCATCGCTCTAAATGGAAATGAAAAAAAATTTAAATTTAATGTAGGTTTTGGGAAAATAATGAACATTTTGAAAAAACAACTGTTCAGGAGATGGGATTTCTCTGAACGAGTTCGTTTTACTACGGTGGAATGTGGTTTTTGTCGCAGGACGGGTGGTGAGTTCCAAGTTCATTAAAACAGGAAAGACATACCAGATCACTTGATTCGCAACATGCAAAAAACTAATCATCTTCACTAATGCACTTTTAAAGCCAGAAATCTAATCGGCCCAGTTTCACTTGCAGAAATTTTATAGTTTAATATAAAATGATATTTAATATACACTGATAGACTAAATTAATGCGCGACCCAATTTATTTGGTTTAAAATTAACTCCATGATCTTTCTGTGCTAGTTACCAGTATCTAGAAGCTATCGTCATCAAAATAAACCACAACTAATAGTTTGTTTAGTCCTTTATTTACTTTTATATTCTTTAGTCCCATTTGCAAGTAAAATTATGCGATTCCATTTTGTTATGTGAAAGGATCGCTTTCAGCTAATCTTTTTCCTTCGTTAATTTTATTTGATTTTATTCTTATTCTTTAAGATTTTTTAATTCTACAGTCGAGCATTTCAGTGAGTATGAAATTGTCGGTATCATAACATTATTGGAGGGAGGGTACAGCCATCGAGAAGTCGCATGGAGGGTGAGTGTAAATCAATCTATAACAGGAAGGTTTCTTCAGCGTTTCAGAGAAACAGAACTGCAAACTAGAAATCCAGGACAGGATCGACCTAGATCTACGGGCCAGAGAGACGATAGATTCATTGCTCACAAAGTCTATGAAGCCGCAGCATTACGGGAAATTAGATAAGAAATCTGCCGAGATAAGTCCGAAATATATCCATTTCATACAGCCTGTAGGAAGAAATCTCAATGAAAGGGCCCGGCACCTGGCTCGTCGAGAAAGAAAAAAATTAATTCACTGCTGGTGGTCATTTCTTTCAAAACATTCAACCTCTTTCTTCGAATGAAAGAACCAGTTTCTGTCAGCCTCTGGTGGAGTCGTTGGAAGGTGCCATCTGCTGGACGTCTCAATGTGAAAAACGAGCTTGGTATTCTCCCTTGCGGCAGTAGCATTACCGTTGCAGTAACCGTAAATGAAATGCATATCAGCAAGATGTGCTTTAGGAAACAGGGGCATAATTTACATCGCCAACCTGAAGAAGATGTCAGCTGAGAACATAAAGCCAACTGATTGAATTGAACTTTAAAGAACCGACACGAAAGACAAGAGCCAGTCGGATTTCCTGGAAAAAATGAACGAGCTACCCTTCATCGACACCTGTTTTTTTCAACAAAATGCAAAATTTTTGGGTTTTCCAGAAGCGCAATCCAAAAAGGTATACCGCTGGAAGCTAATTGTATGGAGAAATTTTGAGGGAATTTGCAAACCTCCAGGAGTTACTAATCCAACATTATAAAAAAATTCCAAATTTCAACATTTTTGCTTTTTCTAATTTTTTATTGCAGAATTTTTTCATCAATTCTGCAATGTAAATGAATTTCCTTACATCAAATTTTACGTTCTTTCGGTTCGCATAAACCAGATTTTTTTTACAATCAGTAATTCTGAAGTTTATAAGCAATTTAGTGGACCTAAGTCGAAAAATTAAAAAACATCCAAAACCTGAAATTACTTTTTTATCGTTGAGATTTTGGCAAGGGTTTATAGGAGGTTTTTTGTTGCATATGGTGAGTAGAAACACCTCCAGAAATTTTCGACACTTATTAACAAAAATATCGTAAAATAATCACGAGCTCAACTTAAGATGGCCTAAAGAGGGGGTCTATTGATAGGAGGTTGAATTGAAATTTTTAACTTGTTTAGACGTAGATAAGTACGTTTAGACGTAACTTGTAAAATGTAAAATGAAAAGTAATTAGTTGTCGTTAACAGTATCTGTTTGTTAAATGTAACTTTATTTTTCCCTTAGGTTGCTCTTTGCTTTGTTCAACTTGACAAGTTAATTCTCAAAATAGAAAATGAAACTTGAAAAACGTGTACAAAACGCGGTCGCCGAGCCTTTAGGGCTTCCGTTTAGCGGATTTCACTCGTTAGCGGACCTAAATTCAAATACCGGTTTTGCTTTTAAATTTTCTCTGAGAATTGTAAATAAGGTATATTTATTAGAAGAGCGAATAATTATTTAACATTTGCTTTGTAGCAAAAGCATAATTCATCGCATAAAATTTACTCGTATTTACAATTAAAAAGGTTTTTTGTTAAGATAAAAAAGTCAGTGTCACGAGCGGGATTCGAACCCACGACCTTCAGTTCAATATTCGCTGCTCTACCACTTGAATTATCGTGACCTCGATCCACTGGGACGCTAACATCCCATCTCAACCCCACCTTTTGAATTTTCCTTCCTTTTTGCAATTCTTCAAATGTCGTGTAATATATTTGATTTTCGGCGACAAATGAAATGGCAATGTAGAGCTTTAGTGAAGTGTACTTCATGTTAACTTATTAAATTCACTAGTTTCGTGCTCCACTTGATCAATAAATATCTTTCAATTAATTAAGATTTTTAGTTAAGATAAATCGATGTCACGATAGCTCAAGTGGTAGAGCAGCGCCGTATCTAGCCGAAGATCGTGGGTTCGAATCCCGCTCGTGACACTGAATATTTTATCCTAACTAAAAACCTTAGATAATTGAAAGATATCATTTGGTCAAGCGGACCACGAAAACTACTGAATTTACAATTAAACATGATTTGTTTTACTATCGTTTGATATTTAGCATTATGTTATTATCTTATGTTTTATGTTTCAGCATTCGATGATAATTATGTTGTGTTAGAATATCGGGTTGTTGCTTTTTCTCAGAAAAGCCGCAAACCCGGTACTCGACTGGTTGACATGAACCCGATGGATGTCTTCATATGCCCAGTTGGTCGGGAGGACAACTGCGCGTCCGCGCCCTAGGCTAAAGTAGGTGGAATGAAGAGATGCTGTGAAATTTGAGGTATTGAGTTTAGTGACAACAACTAAATAAAGGAGCATCTTGGCTATGCGGAATATTTATGTCTGATGGAATCGTATCCGGTTAAATATTTTATGTTTTTGCCTTTACCTAGAGCTGCGTAGTTAGCATTTTCTTAGTTGTCTTTTAGCTGTATTTCAATTCAGACATTTTAATTTGCTGTTAATGACTTCATGTCAATCTTTTATGTTTGTACTGACAACAACCCACTGAAGTGAAACATAATAAGTTTCTGAAAGGATAGGCAGACCAAGATAACCAGTGGGCACAATAAACAAAATTTTTTCTAGACCGAAATTAAACAAAACCGCATCTTACGATCTCCAACTAATAACAATCAGTAACGTTTAAATTTAAAGATAAATGGCATCATTCGACCTCTCCCCATTTTAAAAATCATTGTTATCATGTCAAATGTTCCATAAAAATTAGTTAACACAGCACCCCGTCAGTTGAGTTAAAACCTTTGGTCCGGCAATCTTATCGACGGTAATAATAATTATTAATCCATTTATGTTTTAGTGGTCAATTGACCAAGTTACTTCCTTTAATTAATTATTCTTTTTATGCAAGGACTTGGTTGAGATAAAAAAAGTAAGTGTCACGAGCGAGATTAAAACCCACGACCTTCGGCTAGATAGTCGGCTAAATGTCACTCACGTGGCAGAGCAGCGGCGTATTTAGCCGAAGGTCGTGGGTTCGAACCCCGCTCGTGACACTGACATTTTTATCTCAACCAATACCTTAAATAAAAAGGATAATTAATATAATAATTATTGATTAGTTATTATTTGAAATGTTCAATCTAAATTCAAATTAAAAAGACAAATAAAATAAATGAAACAGAGATAATATTATAATAACTCTGTATCTATCGATTACCTGCGTACAAATCAATGGCCAGATGGTTTCATCGGTAAATCGAAATTCTCTTCAATAGGAATTTTGTCCGCAGTGGCGATAAACACTCCTTATTAACGGCTATAGTTGATTTAAGCCGATCATCCGTTGATTTTTTTTAATCTTTCAAAAGTTCATTTGGCCGGACGTTAAAATAAACAGAGTGCCATAATACGGTCCCGGGTAGAAAATTATATAGAACCGATGATATAATGGGGCAAAACTGTTTAGAACGAAACCCGAAGCCGACTCAAACCGGGATAAATAATTCATAGCCGACCGAAAGGCAAGTCCTGAAAAGGTCTGATGATATTCCTCGATGAGTTTTCTTAAAGTTTAAAAATTCCCAGACCCAGAAAGAGCTCAAAACGACCCTTTTAAATAATTATGGTGGCACCAAAGGATAGCTTAATTTATTGTTCATGAGCGTTGGGGTTCTTCTGGCATTAGGGATTTTGAACAGAGATTACCACTCGAAGTGAAATTAATATTACACAGTGCTAACTGTTTCATTATGACCAAATAAAATCCTTTTTCAAGCATGAATCATCTAAATTATTAGGCAAAAACAAACTTTCACAGTGGAAATGGGAAACAACCATCACTGAAAAATAAATAAAAACAATAAGCTCAACTAAAGCTTTAATGATCGTATAAATTCTGCAACTCCCCTCGCGTTATTTCTCCTATCCAACATAATGGGGTTCGGAAATTATTTTCACGATACAACCTATTAATACCCCCAGATTCGGAACATTAGTCCAAAATTTAACAGTCAAAGAAAATAAATTAATCAAACATAATAGGCGTATTCACAATCTTTGCAAGATGTTAACTCGTTCTTTTTTCTTTTCTTAGCATGATAAACGTTAATTTTTCCGCAATGCTGTGCGTCTCGATTGGTAGAACCTAACATAAAATTATAATTCTTGAGGGCTTATTGTTGTTTGTTTTGGTTTTATTTTGTATTAAATTATAAGGTGCCAGAAGTTAATAAAAAAGGAAAATTAATCAACTCATTCATTCAAAATGATATCTATGCATTCCAAAAGTACTAACAAATGACACGCTTCAATTCCTAACCTGTATCCATATGTCTAACTGCCTACTACTTTATAGGATAAAGGATGTATCTATTATCAATGAGAGTATAAGAATAGGTCAGAAATTAACAATAGAAATGTATTGGTCTGATTTAATTAATGCGTATTTGAGAACAAAAATACCTGTAAACAAAAAACAGCTGTAAAAATTCATGGCTGCCATGTTGGTTACCTACGCCCTAACGGATTCCAATGTGACTACATTTTCGACCTACCATACAACGTTGGCCCTGGCCAGAAGACATAAAACCATAACCAGTAAGAAATAAACTGTTATCTAGCAATTAGTTTTATTTATATTAACTTGACTTTACGTTTTAGCAAAGAACAAAGAAATGAAAAAGAAGAAAAATTCACTTGAATGTAGACATTCCTACTCAGAATTATAAATCCATCATTTGAATTACTTAGTAAAACGAACGAATTTTAATCAAGCTTATCTACATGAAAAAACTCACTTTTGAATAAAACATTGATGTTTTTTGTGCATACTTCTGTACATTGGAACAACGGTGGCGGGAATCCACGTGCATGTTTGAATCCAAGCATAGTTTTTCAAATTTGAAATGAGCGAGAGAAAGAGAGAGAGAGAGAGAGAGAGAGAGAGAGAGAGAGAGAGAGAGAGAGAGAGAGAGAGAGAGAGAGAGAGAGAGAGAGAGAGAGAGAGAGAGAGAGAGAGAGAGAGAGAGAGAGAGAGAGAGAGAGAGNGAGAGAGAGAGAGAGAGAGAGAGAGAGAGAGAGAGAGAGAGAGAGAGAGAGAGATTTGATTAATGAGCTATTTATTCTCGCAAAATTTGGTTTACATAAACCACTCTTACATTTAAAGAGATTTAAACATGGTTAGCAGAACTTATTATTTAGCACGCACAGACACTAAGTTTAAACCCTAGGTTAATAATTATTGTTATATTATTATTTTAAATTCACATATACACATTATATTTCACAATAAGACATCACAATCCACCTTATGGATTATGTGTTGTGATTAGTGACCGTTAATCGACAATTATTCAGAAATCGTGACATGCGGTCTGGTGTGATGTAGGTTTGAGAAAAACATTTTCTTTATCGTGCCAACATTTCTATCTTTATTGAGATCATCTTCAGGGCCTGGGATTTACAAACATTGTTTACATTTAACAAATAAAAAATAAAATATTAAATTCACTTTTCCACATCCTAAATGTATTTGTTAAATATAAACAATGTTTGTAAATCCCAGGCCCTGAAGATGATCTCAATAAAGATTGAAACGTTGGCACGATAAAGAAAATTTTTCTGAAACCTACATCACACCAGACCGCATCTCACGATTTCTGAATACTTATGGATTATCTCAAACGATTGGACTTCTTAAATTAATAAACTAAATTATCAATGAATAACTATTTGTATTTTTAGGAAAAGGTACTCTTATTAGTATTTGCCTAACAACCTTAGTCTATATTTATTTCTAAATCTACTGTGACTTGATAAATATATATTATATTTTATATATTATACTCTATGTATAATATCGCTTATTTACTCGTATTAATATTGTGTATACATTTATTTTTGTTATTAGTCATACGTTTAACTGGCAGACTGACAGACCCAACCAGCGAGGGTTATGCAAGGCGGCATAAGGCATACAACGGTTTTTATTTGGCTTGAATCTTTACATTTGGATTATCCAAGACGTCCTACTTTATAAATTGTCCTTCAGCTTACTGAAGTAAGAATAAGTTTACAAAGAGTTGGGCGTCGACCGGTTAGTCACATTCGGTAATTAATGGTTTGTCACAACGATTCTAAATCATTTCAAACAAAATCCCCGGGGACGAAACGATTGATGTTGACTAAAACTGGCATTTGGCGAAACGAATCAAAAATTTAACTTTTCGATACAAAAGAATGCAGACCGAATAAAAGAACCGATAAATACCGAAAGAGTTGTAGAGAATGGATAATGTAAATATTGTAATTAGCTAAACGTCCTAACTGTAAATTTCTGCGTTTAAAAGGGGTTGCTTTCTATTTACTAAGTGCATTCAAATGTTGGATTGTTTTGCGACGTGTGGATTTTGAAGCACATGCTGCCGCGATGAGATAGTGTGCCCTACTGGTTTTGTAATTAATTCATAATATTCTTGTGTGGTTTCTTTCTTGAGGTATATCGTGTGATGGACCTGTAATCGGGTAGATTGCGATCGGCCAAATTTGTTTAATCACTGAAGAAGGCAAAATGTCAAATGTCAAACAAAATTCTGATGCAAGAGAGTTTTCGGTAAGATAAAAATGTAATTATTCGTACTAACCAGGATGGCCTGGCTTGACATAGACTCGTGTGTCGTTTGATGCGATAACCGTCAGAACTGAATACCCCTTTGTGGTCCGTACTTTCATGAAAGAAACAGAAGTGTTATGGGATTTGTCGGTCGGCTTTTAAACGAACTCATCAAAGCGCTTTTGAAAGTAAGCCGCATGCCGGGAGGGTACGGAAGTTGACCCGACTCCGAACATGGCGCCCTTTGTTACTGTTTCAACTTGTATTTCCTGCTTCCTCTGTTACGCTCCACTTGCCTTTGATTTGTAAGTTGTAATTCATTTAAACGTTTCAGATAAAATTTCATTATAAGAGAATGGCGCGCTTGAGGCCCGATGAGCAAACTCTCACCTTTGGTATGCAATACTTAACCAGAAGTGTTCGTGCGGTTGTTTCATTTGTTATACATAGTTTTAATATCATTAAACAACATTTCTAGTTAAATAGAAATATTAGGTCATTACATCACGTAAAATCAAGAGAATAAATTCAAGAAGAAAAAGTGAGTTGAACAGTTCAATATAAATTATAAAATATTTTCTTTCTCAGGGCTTCAACACCCATAATTCATGCGTGCTTACTGCATGAACTTTAGCGCGGTACTAGGGCGGCAGAAGCAGTTCGTTAAATTTGCAATGTGTTCGGTGATGAAACATGCAGGCGCACTGCCCACAAGGTGGTTCAAAAAGTTTGCTTCTGGAAAAGAGCGGATTGAAGTTCTGTACTGTCTAGTATACATTCAGTCAAACCACATCGTTCCACGAGTACTCTCTTCGAGATTAACACGGAAACAGCGACCTTGGAGGCCCTCAGAACAGCCACTCGAGGGGGTTTCAACGCAACATAAAAAATGTGGAAAAGCGTTATGATGGTAGACATAACCGAAAAGGACTATAATGAAAGAAATGACAAGCCTATACCTCCACATGAACATCCTGAGCGAGCCGCTTCCGCGAGGCCGAACCCAGACGCAGTAATTAAAACAAAACTCTGGTAAAGAGCTCGCCAAGTGGAGTAGAGATGCTACCGTCTAAAAGACATCAGAAACCTCATAATTCGTCTATAAACCAAGAAGCTGCAACCGGCCAATTATTGCTTAGGAGCGGCAAACGAGCCAAGGCCCAGTCGGTAGACAATCTGTCTTGAACTGCGACGAATCGTCGAAAGATATCAAACATCATTCCACCCGACATGTCAGGAGCTAGCCAGTTTCCACTGGGATAGTGTAAAAGCTGTGATTTGGGAGAGATATATTGGTTGAAGTATATTCTAAAATATGGTATATGTGTGAGAGTTGAAAGCTCTATAACTATTAAAAAATTATTAAAATTCTAAGTGCTATTACAGTTGGATAGCAACTAGTTGTTTATCATATTTTTCGTAATTGGTTTTATTACGGTTATATTTTTTGTACACTTTAGGAGTATTCCTGATGTTTGTAAGATCTAACTCGTGTTACCACTAATAGAGAAATGTCCAGTAAGATCGTGAATGCCCCCTTCTTTCCTCAGCATGTTAAACGTTAATTTTTCCGCAATGCTGCGCGGGGCGATTGGTAGGACCAAAAATAGAGCTATAACAGTCCGTGAAGGCTTATTGTTATTTGTTTTGGTTTTTACACTATGTTAAATTGTAAGATGCCAGAAGTTAATAAAAAAGGAAAATTAATCAACTTTTTCATTCAAAATGCTATGCACTGGAAAAGTACTAACAAATACACGCTTTAATTCGTGCCGACATACCTAACTTGTATACTAACGTCTAACAGCCTCCAACTTTATAGGATATGGGATGTATCAATTATGAATGAGAGTATAAGGACAGGTCAGAAATTAACAAAGGAAATGTATTGGTCGGATTTAATTAATGCGCATTTAAGAATAAAAATACTTGTAAACAAAAAAAAAGCTGTTAAATTCATGGCTGCCATGTTGGTTACCTACGCCCTAACGGATAGCAATGTAACTACATTTTCGACCTAACACCTAACATTGGACCTGGCCTGTTAGATCGAGCAATGTTAACTAGCTGATTCTTAGAAGTCTACCTCATCATTTTTCTCAATCTAACAGGACATAACAGAATTAACACAAAGATCGTAAATACCTCTATTATAGGACAATTTTTGGTTGATGATAATTCCTGATAATGTTATGAATATCACTGCCGACATATTGATAAATCAAAGGAGGTTAATTTGGTAGGTATATTTGGAGTCTGTTTATGCTTGACCTCCTTCACTGTAATTTTAATTTGTGACTTCATTATACTTAAAACTGTAGGTTTATTGAAAATATAAATTAATATACTTATTAACTTTGTAAATTAATGATAGTTCTTAGCTTATGTCAAGAGATAATTTACTCCAAAGCTTGATATAGGAGGTGATTGTTTTCTTTCAAATTGGCCTTGGTGATAAGGAAATACCTATAGCTTTTATTCGGTCCACCCAGTGTGACCTTGCATTTAATAAGAGCAAATCAACATCGATGACGCTTCGGATTTAATTATTTTTCAGGCACTCTCGTCTGAAGGGATTGTATATCGATTTGTTAGGAATATTGGAATGACAGTATTCAATTGACCAAACTATATCTCCAAGTATTGATCCATTTATTGCAAAATTTCAAGTAAACTAACACTTGAAATGCGTCTGTCAACTCCAGTTTCCCGTGTTGATAATGAAACGATCCAGAATAGGTGTTCCAGGCGTATAATTAAACCGCATTTCTATCCCAACCGAATTGTTCGAAACGTTGCTTTATTTATTATATATGCTTATACACTTTCATATCCATATCAAATAATTATGTTCAACGGCTAGCATTCGCGCGCGTAGAGTTGTTTTATAAATGAAGAAATTGCTTTTTTAGATCTCAAATAACTAAACTAAAATTTAATTTAAAAGTAAACAATGATACCGTGTCAACTACTAAATCAAGAAGCACAATCGATGCCGTATTTGGTAGATACGTTAAGAAATTAGACCCCAAGAACTTTCATGTCATTTTTTACTCGTCACAAACCCATAACCTTTTTCTAGAATACGATGAACCATTAATGGTTATAAATTAAAATTTGAATGTTGATTCCAAACCAAACAGGTTCTAAAATGTGGACTTTTATCAGGAAGTTTCACTTGTGTAGTGTGTAGTGTGAAATACGGAGTTATTGGTCTTCTGTAATCGTTAACATAAATCTTTAGTAATGTAAAGTATTGGTAATGAAAAAATTAGTGTCACGAGCGGGATTCGAACTCAACTGGTAGAGCAGCGGCCTATTTATCCGAAGGTGGGTTCGAATCCCGTTCGTGTACTTTTTCATTTCAACCAATACTTTAGAGTAATTAATTGAAATAAGTTATTAGGTCAATCAGACAACGAAATGTAATGGATTTAGTAAATAAAACGAAGTATATCTTCACCAAACCTCTCCGTAGCCATTTATTTGTCGCCGAGAATCGAATCCTGATAACACATTTGAAAAGTGGCAAAAAGGAGGGAAAAATCGAAAGGTGGGTTGAGATGGGTTGGTATCCGAGTGGATCGAAGTCTCGATAGCTCAAGTGGTAGAGCAGCGGCGTATTTAGCCGAAGGTCGTGGGTTCGAATCGCGCCCTTGTCAGGCTCCTGCTGGGGTATTCCAGGGTATGTCCTCTCGCACGAAATAAATATGGCCAAGTCGATTTATGACCCAAAATGTAATTTAATAAGTCATCAACAAGGAAAGATAAATTTTACATAGTTGTTGTAAACCGTAACATCAACATTGAGGAGTTCTACTTTTTCAACTATCAGAAGCGTCCGTGCTTCTTTGTTTGTGAGGCCTACCTAAAAAGTTCAAACAGAACTATGCCAGCAAATAGATTTAATTTATGTTCTAAACACTTTATGGGCTCAACGCACGGTTTTATTGATATTATGCCTACATCCCTAGTTCTGAAGAGGAGAGGTTAAATGTTTTCTTTTTTTTCGCACGGAAAAGAAATTCAGTTTCGAGAGTTGAATCTACACCAAAATTACGCAATTAAAATTTGAAGCTTATAAAATAAGTACAGAATGGGAAAAATGATTGTTGCTAGTCTTAGTAATTATTAAGACAATATAATAATAAGATAAACCATTAATAATTGGTTGTTCGATAACCAACGTTTCAATAGGTTCTGTTAGTTTTTTGCTGTTACGAGTAATTTTGACTTATTGAGCTTTCAATCCATAAGTTCATATAGGGGGCTATACCTTGTCCATTATGTTAGCAGGGCTTTATTGCCTTTATGAAATGAACATGCTTGTCGCTTGGGACTTCGTAGGTGTAAGTAAAGCCTGTCAACCCTTGTCACTTGCACTTTGGGCCTGTTGCCGAGAGGCGCGCAGGGGGCCAACTGTTCGACGCCTTTTAAAAGCTCAAAAAGCGTCAATCCACCGTCAAAGAGATTTTCCTTGGCCAACAACATTGCTTTAATGAACCGTCGGCGAGACGTCTTCTTTTTCGTTAGACTACAGGAGAGGAAACGTCGAGGCGGTGTCGGTTTAGTTAGGAGCCCATTTAATTAAATTTAATTCTTTAGAATTTCGTTTCTCTCCTACGCCGGTTTTTCCAATTATAATAAGAAGATACAAGTCGTGCTGGAATTTAATTTAGACCTCATAAGTATACCTACGTGAAAAGTTTATTTTTGAAAATGACTCGCCTCCTTATTTATTTAGAAGAAAAAAAGCTAGACCTTCAACACGTAAATAAGTTTTGATCTTTTAAGAATTTTTAAGGAATAATGAGATGTGTATTTTTTTATTACAAATGAAAAAAGAACATCATACTAGAGCTTACTCACTTTCCTGGAAGGTTCTTTATAATAAAATCAATATTAGTATTCTTCCATTGTTAATAAATATTGGAAATATAAAATTTCAAAGTTATGCCTCCGTTCGGAAAAAATACGTATATCAATGAAAGATTTATCAAACTTGTAACAATATTGTTAACCGATTAATGCGTTTCGTCATCGCAAAGGTATGTTAAACCGGGGAACACACTTTCACGATTCATTTGTTATTATTTTTCGAGAGTATAGATAGCATTTTGATAGAAAAAGTTGATTAATTTTCCTTAACTTCTGGCAGGTTAATATTTAACACAAAAGAAAACCAAAATAAACAACAAGCCTTCAAGGACTGTTATAGCTTTATTTTTGGTTCCCCCAATCGCCACGCACAGCATTGCGGAAAAATTAACGTTTAACATGCTAAGAAAAAAGGGGGCGATCACGATCTTACAGGACATTTCTCTATTCCCGTTAACACGAGTCAACATCTTACAAACATCGTGAATACCCTTTTATTTTCTCGGTCCTCATTGTTAAATTTTCAACAAAACATACATCAGTTGGACACGCACGAGTACAAAATTCATTCAAGTATGTTAGACTTTAATGATATTTTTTTCCTGGAAGGCTGACTTGATATGGGGATTATAACGCATCCATTGAATGTCAGATACGCGTTTTTACCCTTGAGAGCGGGGTATAATATCGGGTCCAAAGGGGTTGTTTGGTCAACAGTATTTCAATATCCCTCGCCTGACAGATTTCTAGGGCCGGGACCGTCTCTAATGGGAGTTGTGCTGCCGCAAATTCAAATCACAATCCCAACAGGGCCGCTAGTCGGAAAACGTATTGATTAAAACACGTTGAGTTTAAGTTATGGCCCAAAAGGGTGGCTCATGTTAAATTATCGATAATACCACCAAAGAATAAGAGGGCGCTGGGAAAAATCGTGACAGTGAATTTCAAGCAGTGTTAAAACGTTAATTGTCCATCCCACGCGCTGAGCCCTAATAACTCAAATTTTACTTCAATTACCTTGACACTACAAGGAGCATGCACAAACTATTTTAATACTAAGTCTGTGATTACTTAAATTGTCCAAAACTCTATATTTTGATCAGTTTCTTACTCAGACGGTTTTTCTAAAGTTTCATTTTAATCAATTTGACAAGCATCGTGATTTAGAAAAAAAATATTCGTTCAAAAATAATTTTCTGGTCGCCTATCGGCCCTCCAATACGTCGTATGTTTTGCCTCGCAGTTCATGATAAAAAAGTGGTGCGACGGGGTGGTTAAGAGGGTAAGGAAAAAGCTTGAACAATCAAGACCATGTGCGGCCAGTTTAGCGAATGCACATATTTCATCATCTATTTGCAGCAAAGCGGTTTATCGGATCTCAAAATCAGTATTTAGGAACTACAACGAGATCTTCACGAATTTTAATTGTTCATCTATATAAAGGTTTTTTTAACTACATTTAACAAACGTTAGTTATCAATTTTTTAAAATTATTAGTTTATTTTATTTTTGTAAATAGAGTACTCTCTTGCTAATGTAAACTTTCTGGTAGTTTATACTTGCACGTTTACAAAGGAAATGTATTCTTCCTTATTTTTAAATCTTACTACAAAAAATATGCTGAGATTTAAAACACCCATTCGTCTTCCAGATATAATTTCAGCAATTATTAATTGAAAATGTCAATTGAGATATTTCTTCTAAACTATTTTTTGTCGTTATAACATAGGTCGATACGAAGAATGAACTTGGAGAAAAATCGACTGTTGTGGTGACGACGGTAATCAAAATATTTTGCAAAAAGGCCAAATTCTTCCTGGAAAATGCCAACCGATGGTGCTAAATGGCAAATTAAGTAAAAGCTCTTCGATTTAGATCGAAAGGAAAATAACCAAGCTAACTGAAAAGGTAAAATACCTAAGAGTAGTGTTGGCAGAAAAGTTAAGGCCCAAAAACTATAACATCATAATCACAGAAATGAGGAGATGCGTCTTGAGTCGAAGAGTGCTTTTGATTGTTTAAAAAATGTTCATACGTTCATTGCCATGTACGCAGGAACAGCTTGGAAAGAAAATTGCTAAGTAACAAGCATCCTCGAGCCGAGTCAAACAGTAGAACTCCTGAGAACGTCAAAAGCTTATAGGACAGCATCACTCACGCCGTACCCTTCTTCACCTCCGCTCCACCAATCGACATTGTCCTCCTCCCGATTGCAATGTGACAGCTAAAAGATAGAAAGGAGGCCACGGTAAACTTGGATACGGCAGAACGGTTAGAAGATGCCCCTAGGAAAATTCGTGACATTTCTACAGATTGCATAGGCAAATTGTGGCAGGAAAGCACCAAGGGAAGGTTAACCATAGAGTTTCTACCCGTAACCAGATTTCTAGATAATCCAAGTAATGATAAGACATTTACCTAGACCGGTTCTGTAGAGCAACCAGCTCACTATACCCCGACTGCGGAGTCGATGACAGACTGTTCAACAGTCACCTGTTTGATAGTACGAGGGAACCTTGAAAGCTGCTAATTCCGCCTCACTTGGGCACCGACCCTGAATGATCTAGTTAAAGAAACGAACACCTTTGAGGCGCCAAGCTATAGTCGACAAAGAAACTTGCTAATTGAGAGTTAAAGTGATAATTAAGATATATGTTAGATTTTAGCACTACCCTGAACTTTTAATCCAACACTTTTTACCAATAATACCCATATTTATTAAAATAAGTTTATTAGAAAATTCTTCGATAGGATGAACCAGTAAGGTGAAGACTTATTAGATTAGGTTTATACAATAGTTATTCAGAAATCGTGAGATGCGGTCTGGTGTGATGTAGGTTTCAGAAAAACATTATCTTTATCGTGCCAACGTTTCGATCTTTATTGAGATCATCTTCAGGGTCTGGGATATACAAACATTGTTTAAATTTAACAAATACATGTAGGATGTGTAAAAAAGTGAATTTATACAATGCAAAATATATTTTTTATATTAAATCAAAGTATTTCTACTCACTCAAAGTGTTTGTCTTCTGTGTAATTGTGCCATCCTTGCGTGTCGTGTTGAGAGTGCCAGTGAGATTTTGCTGTTTTATTTTTATATACGTTGGATTTTGAAGGGGTGGGGAAGGAAGTCGTTATAGTAAAAAGACATTTTTGTATAAGGCGTAGGCTTCTTTGAGGTGAAAAGAGCCGACGAAGGGAAACAATGTGTTGGTAATGGTTCTGCCAGATTATTCTTTCAGGATTATATAGAAAGGGAAAGCTGAATTGTTGGACAATTAGACTATGAGAAATATTTGACGTGTAGAATGTAATGATATATGTATGTTATCTATATTGAATTTGATTAATGATATTGGCGTAGCTGCGACGGAGTTTACATATATCTGTTCTGTAATTGATGCTGTGTTTATCTCGGTTGATCTAAACCATTTCTAAGAAATTACGTTTATGCTCGTTATGTTCTGTATGTAATATTTTTGGATTTTTGAAGTCGAAATTGAGTTGGTGTTCAAGATGGTGGGTAGCAAGTGCTGTAGGATTTTGCATAGGTTTTTTGCAAGCATAGATATGTTGCTTTACTCTCTTGTCCAGATATTGTGATGTAAGACCGATGTAAGTTGGCGGACACTATAAACAGTTGATCTTGTAGATTACGTCAGATTTATTTGTTATTTGTGTGGGATCTTTAATTTTGGAAAAAGTGTTGCGATTGTTTCATAATTTTTGAAAGCTATTTTGAAGATATCGGACGAGAGAAATGTGTTTAATTTATATGATAGGCCGTGGAGTGGGATCTTTAATTTTGGGAGTGTTTGGATTGTTTTATAATTTTCAAAAGCTATATTGAAGTTATCGGACGAGAGAAATGTGTTTATGTGATAGGCCTTGAATTAATGGTACTGAAATGCATGCTGGTTTGTTTGTATTTGATAGACTTAATGTAGTATTATTAGTAATAGTGGATGGTGTTAGTGTTGAGTTGTAGTTGTTGTCCACATCCTAAATGTATTTGTTAAATGTAAACTATGTTTGTAAATCCCAGGCTCTGAAGATGATCTCAATAAATATCGAAACGTTGGCACGATAAACAAAATGTTTTTCTGAACCTACATCACACCAGACCGCATCTCACGATTTCTGAATAATTATCGATTAACGGTCACTAATCACCACACATTTATACAATAGATTTAAATTAATAATAAGAAAAATCCATTTGATTTCGTGGTCCAATTGACCAAATAGCATCTTTCAAGTAATTAATCTTAATGTAAGGTATTGGTTGAGATAAAAAGAGAAATTGAACAACAAGCGGTAGAGCAACGACGTTTTTCGCCGAAGGTCGTGGGTTCGAATCCCTCTCACGACCGGCTTTTTTATCTCAACCAATACCTTACATAAAGATTATTTAATTGAAATAAAAAAAATGTTTACCCTCTATCCTTAGGCTTTCCTTTTATCGCACTGTCAAAGGAAGCCGACAAGTGCAATAAGATACCCCTAATTGTGCATACTATGAGAACTATTTTAGCGGCATTTATAGGTCGATTTAATTAATATTCACTCTTTTAATTCCTTTTGTCGCAGTATGTTTACTACGGTTCTTGTAATAAAACGTGAATCAGTTTCTGTTTGTTTTGTAGATAAAGTGTACAATAAAACTTAATGTAGTCTGCCAAAGAAGGGATAATTTATTAGGGATACTTTCTCAGCTCTTGGAAACAACTCAAATAAATGCCTTGTAAGATACCGATTTATTGTTGCATAAGTAAGTACTTCAATTCATGATTACTTGTGCTTATTCGAGTATCGGCACTTTCTAAAACGTGTATAACAAATGATCGTGGACATCTTTTTCTGACATTCCAGACTTTGCTTTTTCGATACCATATCGAATTTTTCACGTCAGTGGTTTCAAACTCATTTTCGATAAATCATTGATTGCAGTCAATCAGTTCAGAAGCTTATAAAAAAGAACGTACAATCGACTGATTTTCCCAATAGGCTTTAATAATGAAGAACTTCTTCTGAATCGAGTTAACTCCGTGTTTTATAATCAACATTTTATATGGGACCGTAATCTGCTTTGACTGTGTACTAGTTGATTTTCGATTATCTTTGTGAATTTCTGTTTCTTTTAATTTAAACGTTTGATAACATTCCTATATGGTTATGACTTTTTGAGAACAAACTAATATGCAGAGCGAATTAATAGGTAACGGCCAAATAATTTGTTTTTGAGTTAATCGGGTAGTGAAACGCTTTTCCGATGCATATCTGTTTTTGAAGTAGAACGTTTTTAAATTCATATTCGAAACATGGCGAACCTTAATAGAAATGTTTACAGTAAGGACATACTCTGTATCGTCTCGCCTTAATAGCTCCATAAATAATAGGCTCAATTGCGTAATAACGGTGACATTTTGTTGCTTATAATATGGTCAGCTCGGTGATATAACCCATGCTCGGAGGAGGCACAGTGCTGATTGGCCAAAACCCGCTTTCTGGCTTCTTTCCATTCCAAGAACCTCACGACTTCAATGTGGTAACGAGATGATTCGAATGTTTCTGTATATAGTTTGTAACGATCTGTCGATTTAACTAATAATAAGTTTATTTTGAATAATATTTCTTGTAAAAGCTCAAAATAAACATATAACAGTCTACAAAAATTTTATATGGTGGCCTCAGCCCCATGTAAAAGCCAGAATAAAATATAAANTTTTATATTTTATTTTTATATTTTATTCTTATTCAGTAAAATAGTTATGTTAATTAATAAAGATATAAAATGATGAAAGATGAAAATGTAAAATAATAAAATATTTTGTTTTATTTTTTTAAGTTAAACGTTTACTATAATTAGGAAAGATACAATTAATACGAACAATTTTCTTTAGAAATTAAAATAAAATACATTTGTGTTATTACAATTTTTAATAATTCGGTTTTAACTGCAAGAAGCAAAATAATATATTTTTCCTTTTTTTTTTCTTAACAAACAGGATAAATTTACTTGAAATTTTGTAAAATAAAATAAATCGAAATAAACAAAATGAATTTAACTACAATCACTCGAAGGAAATTAGGAATAGAAAAGAATGATCTTAAATACCTTGTGCGATTTCTAATTAGGTTGTTCCAACTCGGATTCAGGAGAGAGAGTCCCCGATCTCTCTGTCCCGTCGAACTCCTCTATGTTTATCTTTCTTTTATTTACATTGGTACCAACCTTTGAAAATTCTTATTAATGAATTTATTATTATTTTTATCTATTTTAGTTTAAATTATTAATTTAATTTTAATTAATTTAACTATTTTTGGGACATCTATTGTAAGAGATGTTACATATATATATATCGTTAGAAAGAGGATTATGACTTATGAGCCTCGCATAGGTACTCTGATAGAAATGATGAATGGTGGAGTGAGTGCGGAGTTCAATCCTTTTAAAAAGTTAGTTCCTACTCAAAGTAATTTGTTTTGCAACGATCCGGATTTCGAGCTTTTAGCTCTTCATCAGGTTGAAAGAGTTCTACAACCACGTCTCTCGACATGAATTGCAAAAGTGAACCCGCCGATACCCCCGCCAACGCGACGTTCCAATGAGAAGATTGTAGAACTTCTTCAACCTGATGATGAGCTAAAAGCTCGAAATCCGGATCGTTGCAAAACACTTACTGTGAGTAGGAACTTTCTTGTTATAAAGGATTATGTTCCCTCCGGTGACAAGCAAGCGAGACTCTGTATGGAAGATTACAATGGTGGAACGATGCGAATGAGTGAGGGCCTCTACGCCTACTTTCCATAGTGAAAGAGAGATACACATAAACCTCATACATCTGTCTGTACGTCTCCGAGCTCATGGATGTCAACAACGATGCGATGAATTTGAATGCACATATTTCAGTACAGCGGACAAAGTATTCAAAACTATATTCGAAGCCAATCTGAAGAAGAAAATAAACTTTGTTCTGGGGCTTAAACCCCTCTTGAATAAGAAAACTACACAATAACATAAAAATATGTACATTTTCAACATATTCTCAAAATTTAGTATATAAAAATAAAAGAGATAATTATGTTTAACAATATCGATGGTTAACATTAATTTTTCAATTATGGCGAGGGGTGCTCAGGAGGTAATCAAATAGTCGGGTCTAAAAGGTGGAAGAGGAAGGGGCGTGGCGAATAGACTGCGAAAGGGAATTCATGAGGCTAGATGAACGGATGAGGACGGAACGACTGAAAACATTTGTTCTCTAAAGCCTAAAGGTTAGGATATCATATATATATAAGGAGGGGAGTGGAAGAAATTGTTAGGTAAAGGAATGTGCCAAGGACGTATAGCCTTGGGTGGGAAGGGTATAAACACTTGAAGCTAAAGTACATATCAGTCCCGTGGGACCTTCTCGGAGAGACGAAAATGAAGTTTACAAAACAATTAAGCGCTTAAGTCCATCAGCAAGCTTCGTAAGTCCCTCGTACACCACATATCCATAGTAAATGTGTAGAAGAATAAGACAGGAAAGTAGGAGTTTACTGGTACTAATGGGAAGAAATTGACTGGCACGACGGAACTGATGGAGAGTGGAAAAGCAGCGGCGGGAGATATGAGAACTGTGAGGTTTCTAAGATATGGTCAGGTCCATTACAAATGACATAATTCTTGATAGTAGTACAGAAAGAAATCGGGCGATTGTTAATGGCAAACGCAGGGATAGAGGTAATAATTGGAGAAGAGGACGTATTGACCTAAGATTTTTCTACGAGTTAAATTAAGTTTAACGCCATTTAGTGGTCCAGGAACTAATTCAATTCTGTCCTTCTAAATTTTTACAATTGCAGCTTATAAGACAGCAAGTGGAAAATAGAAGTAAATTTGGGGGGGAAATAGAAAAAAATATGGGTTGCATATGGATGGTGGTAGCAATATTGTACGGAATTTGGAACGTCGTTAATGTTGCAACAAAAGAAAAGCATCGATACTTGAGGGACTCCAGAAGTAGGACTAGGATAGGGGCTTATTTGGGATGGATACTACTTCGGAACGATCTGAAAAGAACGATAGAAACCAGCTGAGGTCACTGCTGGAGAAGGATAACGTTTTGAGCTTAGCAAGGAGAAGGGAATGATCTACTGTATCCAATGCTTTAGAAAAGTCCGACAGGAACAGATAATTTTACATGTGCAATTTTACGTTGATCAATAGCCTTCTGTATGTCAGTGGAAATTTTTAGGACGGCGGATTGAGTGGAAAAGCCAGGACGAAAACCAGATTGGAGTGGGACAAGGAGATCTGTTTGGTCTATCTTGCCGCGTTTGAGATCGTCTTTTTATCGTCTCTGTTTATAGAGCTCAAAGTTTAGTGGCGCACGATAGCATAATAAACCATTCCGAGTATATGACGGTTAACGAAACTTAGTCGGATTGCGCGAACATTGGGTAGCTAAAAGCTTCGAAGTAACTAAAAGCAAATAATAACAAGCGCATAAATATTGAATCGATCGTCCTTCTAACTTGTCCGAAACACTGTCGGCCCGAGTTTCTGCAGCCGGAGGTTTGGTAAACTATAGAAACCACCAAACCTTAACAAGCTGCCCACAAATCATAGCCGATGCCGTCTTAAAATACATGACGGCGATATATTCCTGGAGGACGTAAAAATCGGAGTACATACGTTGTTAATCCGTGGTGCCGTGTATACATCACAAAACTTCAGACGAATATAAAATATTACGGAACTTAGGGACAGACTAGGGGAGTCCGATAGTTCTCCGAGCAAGGATCCACGATACCAGCTACTTCAAAAAAAAATTAAACCAATCTCATATCCCACAGAACCAACAGCATGGGATAATACCACTATCGATTTAGGTTCATCAGACCCATTACAGTTGATTTTATGCCATATGTCTTTTACTTTTCATATGACATGACATTTTTAAACTAAGGTGTCGTCAGATATTAGTCGCATTAAAAGTTATGTACCATGTCTGTTTTATGTTAAAATAAACCGATTGTATTGACCAAATTACTTATTTCAATTAATTAATCTTTTTATATAAGGCTTTTGGTTGAAATGAAAATGCTAGTGCCACGAGCGGGATTCGAACCCTAGGGAAAATTCGAAAGGTTGTAGGTTAAGATGGGGAGTTGGTGTCTGGGTGGATCGAAGTCACGATAGCTCAAGTGGTAGAGCAGCGGCGTATTTAGCCGAAGGTTGTGGGTTCGGATCACGCTTTTTCATTTTTTCAACTTTTTTTATTTAAACTAAAAACCTTAAATAAAACGAATAGTTAAAATAAACTTTGGTAGGCGCTCAATTTCTCGTTTCCATTTTAGTCTAATATGCCAAAACCGTTTCGCTGGCATAAATGTTTCACATTAAAGTTTGTTTAGCTCTACTTCTATTGAATAACATTGAATTTTGATAGGCGTTTCGTTTTAAAAAAAGTCTGTTTTTTTACTGTTTAAGCAACAATTTCATGTGTTATGGTATTTCAGAAATTTCCTTTGAACTTGATTCAAAGAGAGGCCAAAATGTTGCCTTCTTTGGAACCATTGTCTCACAATCTATTTCGTCCATTACAACCAATCTTTATTTATTTCATTTTTTCCATCATACCATGAATTATCAGATTGTAATTTTAAAAAACTGAATGGTATTTCTGGCAGCAACTTGAATCTGTGACAAAAATTTACACATTTGAAATCCAATTATTTTTCTGCTCCTAAGCTTTGTTAAAATATACCTACAATTATGCGCCAGTTGCGATGTATTGGAAAAATATTACGTTTAAAATGATGAAAGGTTTTAAAGAAAGGTGTGGCCAAATATGCAAACAAATCATCGGGACAAGCGATTTTTTGATCGAATTTTTTTCGTCGACGCCCAGATTATGTCACAGAAACATTACAACCGATCTCTCTTGCAGTAAGGAATTGAGAAAAGATTTTTTAGGGTGAAAGTAGTTTTTGACTAATAATCTATAAAAAAGAATAAGTTTTGAACTGGATAAGGAAGGTCGAGCTGAAAGTTCAATAAGGCAAGAACAAACTCACACCAAATGGTGTGTAAAAAGTGGATTATAAAAAGAATATAAATTTAAAAATCTATTATTAAAGGATGGCCTTTTCAACCGCAGTATAGTGTTACCTTCTTTGTTATAACTTTCAAGAAAAATATTTTTCAAGTTTGTAAAGTACAGTTTTTTGAGAATATAACATGTAAATGCTGGCAAAATATGTTATATTTTCTTTTATTATTAAAAAAAAGTATATATATGAAAGTCTAAAATGGGGACAGTGGTGTTATTTATGTAAGTAAATGGTCATCGGCGTGCTGAGCTTTAGTTATTATAACATCTTCAGGATAATAATGATCAATTAAAATTTACAACAGTTGAAGTTAACAAGCATTCTTTACAGGTCCTAGAATGGGAAATACATATTGTAAATACAAAAGTGTATGGACGTTATGAAGTTTAAAATTTTATGGACACATAAAAATTCCTTTATAATGTCCTCAAAACTTTGAATTTAACACATGTGTTTCTCATTCTAGGCCTGTAAAGATACTTGTTAAATTCAGCCTTATTATACTTTATATGACGAAAGTTAGGCATGTTTTTGGATTTTTTCATCCGATGATCATTTACCTGATCCTCATTCAAATACTTGTTATTTAATTTTGTCTGAAGTTAAATCTATGACGGGAACATTTTCTTAGGTAAAATAAATTAAATAATTATTAAGATTTAGACCTGATTGACATGTCGCACGACATATCGTCCAGTATAGAAGTTGTATCCTCAATCGAGGAGTCGTGATTTGCCGAGTCGAGGTTTTCAAACTCTTCGGTCGGAATCATCAGCTTTGAATCGAAATCCGGATTCACCACAATCTTCATCACAAGAACATTCGATTCCCAATTTTCAAAAATTATTTGAAGCACTTCATAAGCTTAGGACAATTTTCATTTTGTGTTAAAAAATGGTTGCAGCTTTATAAGAGGAAATATTAGATAAAAAAAAATCATTTTTTGCCTGATAAAACATTTGCTTCTTATATTTGACGAGTGCAATGTTTATTACAAGTTTTATTTTTTGAAGTAAGCGAAAAGTAGTTTCACTAACTGTGGTTTTATATCTATGGATGGTGTAGTGGAGTACTAACTGAATAAACTACATTTCCGCCTGATTGAAATCCATGGGTGTTATTGAAAATCTCATCTCGATTCCGGCACAGGTTCCGTCCGTATCCACGTTGTAGCCGGCAAAATGACATTATGTTCAGATTAACCGTTCGTAATTAATTTCGAAATTTCATTGTAGATAGTAATCACCGGGTCGGTTGGCGCTGGGTCAAACTAATGAATTCTCCCAGGGTAGATATGCCGCTAATAGCCGGTCATTCGACAAACGTGGCTAGGTTAAGGCCGCAAGTTGCAGTTGCTTTAATAAATGATAAATTACTGTTTTCCAATTATGTATAATTTTCAATACCTGACCATAAACCGTTTCGAAAGAAGGTGTACGAAGTTAAAGTATTTTTCTATAATGACAAAATTAGTCGAAATAAATGAGTAAAGTACGTGTAACTTAAATGGTTCAAAATGTAGATTTTTATACTTGAATCTGTAAATAAGGTTGTTATTACACGTAGTAATAATAATATGCAAAAACATCTGCAATAATTGTTTGCTCTATACATGGCATACATGTTGACGACTCTCCTTTTCAGGAACTTTAGCGCCAAAATATTTCATGAACAATTTGTTTCTCCGGCAGAAGAAGAAATTTTAATCCTTTTATTAAAAAGGGAGTTCCTACTAACAGTAAGCTGTTTTAAAACGATCTGGATTTCGAGTTTTTAGCTCATCATCAGGTTGAAAGAGTTCTACAACCACATCTCTCGACATGAGTTGCAAAAGTGAACTCGCCAACGTGACGTTCCAATAGGAAGCTGGTTTTTAATTATTTAATTTTGCACATGCGAGGGCATTATTACAGAAGTAAATATTATATTAGTAAATACTGTAAGAAAATAATTATAAATTGCTGATTAAAGATAAAAGATGAAAATTAAATTATAATAATACCTTAATAATAGATTAGTAAATTATGATAAAATTAATAACAATTAGATTAATTAATTTAATTTTTATTTAGAAATCGTGAGATGCGGTCTGGTATGATGTAGGTTTCAGAAAAACATTTTCGTTATCGTGGCAACGTTTCGATCTTTATTGAGATCATCTTCAGGGCCTGGGATTTACAAACATTACAATATTACAATTACATTTTGGATGTGGAAAAGTGAATTTACACAGTGCAAAATATATTTTATATATTCAATCAAAGTATTTCTACTCACTCAAAATGTTTGTCTTCTGTGTTATGGTGCCATTCTTCCGTGTAGTGTTGAGTGTGCCAGTGAGATTTTGCTGTTTTATTTTTATATGCGTTGGATTTTGAAGGGGTGGGGAAGGATGTCGGTATAGAAAAGACCTTCCTCACTAAATACGTTGATGATATATTGACAGCTGTTCCCACAGATCAAATTCAAACTACATTAAATCCATTTAATAGCTTTCTCCCACGCCTACAATTTACACATGGAATCGAAAACAACAAAAAAATACCATTTTTAGATCTCGTAATAAAACAACCAGATTAATCCCAGATTGGTATGAAAAACCAAGAAATACAGATCGCTACCTCAACTTTACGTCTCACCATCCTCTTCATACAATAATAAACACGGCCAAAGGGTT
Organism: Cimex lectularius; assembly: GCF_000648675.2. Lineage (NCBI taxonomy): Eukaryota > Metazoa > Arthropoda > Insecta > Hemiptera > Cimicidae > Cimex > Cimex lectularius. Next base: position 1,277,686 of record NW_019392659.1, on the reverse strand, counting down.
ACTTCACAGAATGATTACCTTAAGCCATGAATCCTTCCACCACAAAAACATAAAGATATCCTCCACAAAGAGATCCTCCATAACAACAATCTCTATCCTAAACACATAATTAACAGAATAATCAACAATTACAACTCAACACTAATCCACTATTACTAATAATACTACATTAAGTCTATCAAAAACAAACAAACCAGCACACATTCCAATATCATTTATTCAAGGCCTATCACATAAATTAAACACATTGCTCTCGTCCGATAACTTCAATATAGCTTTTAAAAATTATAAAACAATCCAAACCCTCCCAAAATTAATGATCCCACACCAATAACAAATAAATCTGACCTAATGTACAAGATCAACTGTTTAAACTGTCCGGCAACTTACATCCGTCTTACATCCCAATATCTGGACAAGAGAGTAAAGCAAGATATCTATGCTTGCAAAAAACCTATGCAAAATCCTGCAGCACTTGCTACCCCCATCTTGAACACCAACTCAATTTCGACTTCAAAAATCCAAAAATATTACATACAGAACAAAACAAACATAAACGTAATTTTTTAAAAATGGTTTATATCAACCGAGATAAACACAGCATCAATTACAGTAGAGATACATTCAATACAGATAACAGACCTATATCACCACATTACATTCTACACATCAAATATTTTTCACATGGTCTAATTTCCCAACAATTTAGCATCCTTTTCCTATTTATCCCTTTCTATATAATCCTGAAAGGATTATCTGGCCGAACCATTAGCAACATATTTTTTCCCTTCGTCGGCTCCTTTCACCTCAAAGAAGCCGACGCCTTATACAAAAATGTCTTTTCTATACCGACATCCTTCCCCACCCTTCAAAATCCAACGTATATAAACACAAAATAGCAAAAATCTTACTTGCACTCTCGACGCGACACGCAAGAATGACACAATTACACAGAAGACAAACACTTTGAGTGAGTAGAAATACTTTGATTGAATATATAAAAAATATATTTTGCATTGTATAAATTCACTTTTCCACATCCAAAATGTAATTGTAATATGTAAACAATGTTTGGAAATCCCAGGCCCTGAAGATGATCTCAATAAAGATCAAAACGTTGGAACGATAAAGAAAATGTTTTTCTGAAACCTACATCACACCAGACCGAATCTCACGATTTCTAAATAAATATCGATTAACGGTCACTAATCACCACACATTAATTTAATTATTGGGAGGTTTAATACTATTTATATTAATATTTAAAATGGAAGGTAGATCAACATCTATTATATTATTAACGCATTATCTCCATGTTCAATGTTACATTTTTTAAATTTCAAATTTCTCATACCAATCTAGTTCTCTCTCTCTCTCTCTCTCTCTCTCTCTCTCTCCATGTAACACTGATGTATTTAAATTTTAATTGCAATTATATTTTTCTTCTTTTAGATGATCTTTAAATTCCCAAAATTCGTTCGTTTAGGCAAGTGTTTTTTAACTCTCCTTTTCATTTATCTTCCGATTTGTCCCATATATTTAATGTCGCACTCATCACAATTAAGTTGGTAAACCTCGCTTTTTGTTAAGTTGTCTACCTTGTCTTTAGGGATGGTTAGAAAGAAGAAAGTTTATTATTAGTTAGTTATTAGTTTATGTTTGAATTTATCTTTCTATAAGAATTTTTTTTGTTTTATATCTATAAGGCTTTATTTAAATGTCAGAGGTGCACATATTATTTGTTTTCATTTTTAAAATTTTTTGCTTCCCTTTTTTTGTTCTTTCGTCAATTTCCTTATCCTTCTCTGTGCTTCGCAATGTGATCATAAAAACTCATTCTCATAGTCGATTGATATTGTTCAGAGAAAAGCGCACTGTTATGCAAAAAATCTGATTTTTCAAGGGAGTCAAAAACTGGTTAAGTTATAATTCGCGTGAATAATTTTTGCCAGTGTAGCCAGGTGCTCTTCTCGATGGTTTTGACAATAAATAACTATCGATTGCAACGGTAAGTCCTGAAGAGAAATTTATAGAGCTTATTTTTTCAGCGTTTGCATGCAATATCTAAATTAAAATCTCAATTTCTTCAGACACAGATCTGGGAATGTTGAAGCATAAATGAAGAATAAAAAAAAGGAAGAAATTATTAGTCTGAAAATTATAGTATGAATATCGATCACTATAGCGAAAAGTAAGTCGAAGTATTTGTAGAAGAAGTCTGGTGGGGTTGCATAAGCGTCGTGGATAACAATTGATTTAATTTAGTTTAAATATGTCAAAAATTTTAAAGGAAAATTTAAAAAAAATCTTTTGATGTGGAAAGAAAAATGGAAATGTACAAATTCCCCCATATACTCTTCTTCAAATTTCATGAACCTAACTTCAATAATAAGAATAAACACCCATTTCCAAATAACTTATTTCAATAAATTAATCTTTATGTAAGATATTGGTTCAGATAAAAAAAGCCAGTGTCACGAACGGGATTCGAACCGACGACCTTCGGATTAAATACGCCGCTGTTCTACCACTCGAACTATCGTGAATTCGATCCACTCGGACACCAACTTCCTATCTGAACCCCACCTCTCGAATTTTCCCTTCTTTTTGCCATTTTTTAAATGTCGTGTAATCTATTCGATTCTATTTGAATGAAATGGCCACGGAAAGCTCTTAGTGAAAATATACTTCGTTTTCTTATTAAATCCATTATATTTTGTGGTTGAATTGACCAAATAACTTCTTTCAATTAATTATTCTTTATGTAAAGTATTGGTTGGGATAAAAAATTCAGTGTCATGAGCGAGATTTGAACCCACGATCGTGGTCACGATATCTCCAGTGGTAGAGTAGCAGCGTATCTAGCCGAAGGTCGTGGGTTCGAATCCCGCTCGTTACACTTAATTTTTTATCTCAACCAATGCCTTACATAATGATTAATTAATAAGAAAAAAATTCAACGCTTAAACCTTCTGTAACCGCATTTTCTAACGACTTTTGTTCAATACATTTTTTATGTTGTAAAACGTTGAACAAATGGTAGTCGGTAGGCAACAGGTCTCGAGAATCGGGTGGGTGAGGCAGAACCTCATAGCCAAAATGCCACAGTTTTCATGTTGTCACATGTGTGACATGGGGTCGAAAGTTGTCGTATGACATAATCGGCCTTTAACGATTGACTAAAGGCCGCCTCAATAATGCCAATTTCTGGTTCAGTGCTTCAATTTGAGAGCAATACATTTCAACATTGATTGTTTCGCCAGGATTCTAGAAGCTGTTGTAAATTAGCCCAAATTAAACCTGCCATACAGTCACCATCAAATTTTTTTATGAATTTCGGGCTTTGGAAAATGTGGTGCTGTTTCTCCTTTGTCGAGCCACTGACCACTTTTCATCAGAAGTAACAATTCTGTCCAGGAAGGGTTGATTTCTTTTTGCGCAAACTTCATAACGATGATGTTTTTGCGGTAGCTTAATTAAGGAGGAACCCACTATTGAAGGTTTTTCACTTTTCCAATTGCCTTAAGGTGGTCAGTGACAGTCGGTACCTGAAAGATTCTTTGCAAGAATCTGGAACAGTTATTTTGGGATTTTCTTCGTCCAAAAGCTCGAAGAACATCATCATCTTGGGAAGAAATTCTTCCACGACCTACTTACCTTCAAGGGAAATGAAAATTTTTAAACCTTCTCTGAACGGTGCTTTCGCGCACACTACCATCACATCAAACTTTATTAACGTTTCTGGCCGTTTGGGCTCCGTTTCGACCCAGTTTAAAATCGTAAACCGAAATTCACGTGTTTACGTCTTAGGATAGACTGAATTATTCTGATGTAAGGAAATGCTACTGACGTAAAAAAAAAACCTAAAAACAAAAAAGAGGATTAAAAATTGGTTACATATGTTCAAGAGAATAATCCATCAATTGCAAACAAAAAATGAAAAAAATTACAGGGGCCTGGAAAGAAAACATGAAAACCTAAATTATTTTCTGGACAACCCAATAATAAAGGAAATAATAACAATATGTTTTTAAAAATTTTGGATTGGGAGGTTAGAATAAATCCAAATTCCTCCGGTATTGAATGAAAATGTAAAGAAATCAAATAAAAAATTCTTTTTTGGTCTGTGATTCTAATGAAACTGTGCTTGACTTTGGCCGTCAAAATCTGGCGTAAATTTACCGTTCCGTGAAAGGTTCCTATTCACAGGGCATAAAGCGTAAATCAGAGTCACATGTTTAATGAACCGACGGTCATAGGAAACAATTATACGCTCAAACACCCCCATTTTCTGAATATTTGAGCCCGGTATTGTGTCAAAACCATAACAATGGTAGAGCAAACCTCAGCCTGATATCGGCTTTCTCTAACACGACTACTCAGATTAATTCTCTTTTCCTTTACGCCGTAAGTAGACAATTTCAACTCCTTTTGTTCGTTACCATTAAGTTAAAAGACTACTTGGATTTAACGTCTAGCTGACTTGCGTCGTTTATCACCATCGATCTTGTAATAGTTTGTGAGAAAAGGTATTTAATAGTTTTTGAAACTAAGAGAACGTAATTTAAATACATTACACTGCAAAAAAAAAAATTATAAATAACACTAAATTCTTTAACTAAAAAAGTATTATTCGGAGATCGTGTGATGTAGGCTTTCAAAAAACATTTTCTTTATCGTGCCAACGTTTCGATCTTTATTGAGATCATCTTCAGTGTGTCATCCTTGTCTGTCGTGTTGAGAGAATATTTACACGGAAAATAAACACTTGGAACCTTGAAGATGATCTCAATAAAGATCGAAACGTTGGCACGATAAAGAAAATGTTTTTCTAAAACCTACGTCACATCAGACCGCATTTCGCGTGCTCCGAATAATCATTAACTAACGGTCACTAAACCACATAAAAAAAGAAAGGTGAAATTTGGTAATTCCGTATTCTTCTATGTACTGAACTATTCACTAAAAAAACAATACAGAAATTTCGTCCAATCCAATAAACTATCATGACCCTTTCATCATTAATGCGACATTTCTAACTTCTTGTTTCAAATTATCTTCAATTCATGCCCTCATCTTCCGTGTCGTTCGAATGGATTTTTTTCCGATTAAACGCAATTCTTTAATCTTTTGCCAAACCATCTCATACATATTCCTTCATTAATTTTCAATTTATCATGCGAAAATCTTACTAATGTTTTTATTGTTATTTCTATACTTCAAAATAAATTAGAGAGGTAAGTTTGATTTGTTAGAGAATTAATCAGGTTAATGATGCAGAATGCAATTTTTTTCGGTCTGTTATTCGTTTTTATTGAAATTGAGGACTTTTTTAAAATATACATTAAATTTATTGAAAGTTGGGGTCCGAGTGTATCGAAGTCACGATAGCACAAGTGGTAGAGCTGCCGCGTATGTAGCCGAAGGTCGTGGGTTCAAATCCTGCTCGCGACAGTGACTTTTTTATCTCGACCAATAACTTCCATAAAGATTAATTAATTTAAAGATGTTATTTAGTCAATCGGACCACGAAATCTAATGGATTTAATAAGAAAAATGAAGTATAACTTCATTAAAGCTCTTCGTGGCCATTTCATTTGTCGCCAAAAATCAAATGGATTACACGACATTTGAAAAATAGCAAAAAGGAGGGAAAATTCAAACGGTGGGTTGAGAGGAGAAGTTGATGTCCCAATGGATCGAAGTCACGATAGCTCAGTGGTTAGAGCAGCGAAGTATTGAGCCAAAGGTCGGGGGTTCAAATCCCGCTCGTGGCACCGACTTTTCAATCTCTACCAATACCTTACATAAAGATTAATTAATTGAAAGAGTTTATTTCGTAGATCGGACCATGAAATTTAATGCATTAAATTTATTGTATAAAAAGCGAATCATCCGTTGAATCCTTTCACATACACTGACTGTTGTTTAGCTGCCAAAAAACTAAAATACTTAAATATTGAAAAATCTCTGAAGAATGAAAAAACATCCCTGAGGTGTGGTGCCCATCATAAAACTGCCTCATTTAATAACCTTTCTAATGATATGCTTGATATTGACTTTTTTCGAGGAGTATAGTTGATCGAGTCCCAAAAATACGTATATCATCGTGTAATCAAGATTTTAAACGAAGAGGAAGATTTAATTAGTACTGACTACCGAAGTTATTTATTAAATGCAAATCTGAATATTTAACGAATGATTAATTTAAACAAATTAATACAGTTCAAGGCTTTTGAAGATAATTGCAGTTTGTTTATTGGAAAAAAATTGATTTTTAGATTGCTCCTACTACCACAAAAGTGTTTAATATTTAACAAGGCAAACCAAAAACTGCGAGAATTAATAATTTTCCATGTGAAAGGAAAAGGAATTGAATAAACATCTTAGAGAATGTGTGACACCCAAGAATGGCACACTGACGCAGAAAACAAACACTTTGAGTAAAAAGAGATACTTTGATTGAATATAAAAAATATATTTTTTTGCATTGTATAAATTCATTTTTTTCCACATCCTACATGTATTTGTTAAATTTAAACAATGTTTGTAAATCCCAGTCCCTGAAGATGATCTCAATAAAGATCGAAACGTTGGCACGATAAAGAAAATGTTTTTCTAAAACCTACATCACACCAGACCGCATCTCACGATTTCTGAATAATTATCGACTAACAGTCACTAATCACCACACAATTCTTCGAAGATCTTCCTTGTTGATATTTTTTACGATTGTGTCTTCGAAAGCGATCAGCTTATTCTAAAAAAATTAAAGTGGATTTAAAAAATCATGATAAAATATAGTTAAAAATACAGATAGTTATTGATATAAAGCTGTTTTTTTGTCTGAAAAGTTTTTCAGAATTTTAAAAAAATTTTACGAAAAAATTCCAAAATGGTATCTTTTAAAGAAAGTGAGTTAGAAAACTCGTTTTTCGAAATTGTACTAATTTTTCTTCGACCGACCTATTTTTTCTATCCCAGCAAATCGCCATGTGTAATATCAACATACCTGATCAATTTATACCATCGAAGATATAAAGTACAATGTGAATGCAGCTTAAAATCTGCTAGAACTGTTTAATTCTGTCAGTGAAATCAATCCCGAGGAGTAGTGGATTGTACTTCTAAACGACTGCTCATCTATATTAGTGAACAGTATTTAATTTGTTCACAAAATAAGTCACTCTGAACTTTAATAAGATAATTTTATAAAACTTATTAAATTGAGACAAAAAAAGAAGATTAATGCTGTATAATTCATTGAAAATAAATAATAATGAACTATTTCTATTATAATCAGCTTAAGAATATTTTCAGTTCTTTTATTGTCTCATAAAATGTTTAAAAAATTATATGCAGTATAGTATTTAAACCATTTTTATATAAAATTAATTTCGAGGAAAACTGACCTCCTTTTTATATGAGACGTGGTTTTCAGATATGCTGAAAAACAAACTATTGAATCAGAATACATACGGTTGAAATTTTCTCCGAGGAACCGCAGAGGAAAGAATCCTTATTTTCTTCAGACGTGACACAGATGGATGGATAGAAAGAGTGATGAACAGAAACAGGAAACGCTAAATTAGAACGTTTCAGTTCATAAAATTTATTTCCGTCAAATAAAAGCGTGGAAAATGAATCCATAGATAAAAATGTCTTCGTGTACTGTACACTTGTATAATTACAAATTTTGCTAATTACAGCTGAACAGTTTTTAAGTGGAAATTATTTCCAGCCAAAGTCATTCAAAACGTCGAATTAATCTGATAGCTCAAAACATTGAAAAAACCAAGAATTCATGAAAAATCGCATGATCACTCCTAACCAAATTTAGATGAACGGGGCAATTTAGGAACAATTATAAGTTTAGTAACTTTTTAAAAATAATTGATTTTTAGTCGGTACATGTTAAAATACATATTATAAATAAATTAAGGTGCTTAGTTGAGATAAAAAAGTCAGTGTCACGAGCGGGGTTCGAACCCACGATCTTCGGCTAGATACGACGCTGCTCTACCACTTGTGCTATTGTGACCTCGATCCACTAGGCCACTAACTTCCCATCTCAACCCCACCTTTTTGCCATTTTTTAACTAAAAACCTTATTATCTCAACTAAAAACTTTAATTAATTGAAAGATATTAATTAGTCAAGCGGACCACGAAAACTAGTGAATTATAAATAAATGCGCGTTCAGTTTTTATCTTCCTGTGTAGTCAGCACAACTCCGGAGAACAACGTTGAAAGAAACCAGAAAATGCTGGCACTTAATTTGAGCGATTAAGTGCCTAGGAGGTCTCGAGATCATCCAGGTTTTAGGCAGCGTGACAGTTTCAGGATGGGAAAGTGTAAGAGGGCATGAATAATCCCTGTCCCTCTAGTTTTTACTGTTTGTCATAACATACTGGACAAAGAATATGGAATGTTCGATAGTTGATATGAAGCGGATGAGTGGATTCGTCGTTCCTTTTTCCTTTTTCGTTTTTATTTTGCTAGAAGCCTCATATCTTGACGCTCAACACCTTGCTCAATATATGCAATCATAACCTATACGGTGTTGGACCTTCGGGTGGTCAAATGACGGATGAAACAAAAAGCAAGAGGACCGGATTCGCCCTCGTTTTTATCCCATGTAGATATTATAAAGTTTTAAATGTTTTAGTCGAATTTTCGTGTATAATTTTAATGTTAACTAGTTTGTGATCACAAAAAACCAGTACCTGAGTAAAGTTTTATGTTTTTACAGTTTTAAAATAGTAATGTAAGGATGAGTAGTTGAACCAGTCGTTCCTTTTTCGTTTTTATTTTGCTAGAACCTCATATCTTGTCGCTCAACACCTTGCTCAACATATGCAATCATAACCTATATGGTGTATGACAATTCATCTTTCTTGGAGATACCCCAAGGATGGTGATACAAGTCGTCGAAAGCTCGGTTGAACTGTTCTTTTTTTTTTTGTCATCCATCATTTGACCTCCCGAAGATCCAACTCGTAACATTAATAGTTGCAGGTCGATATCTTCAACTTCAAAATGATATTATGTCAAACATAACCAAAATTCCGGAACAAAATATTTTTGTTGTGTAGAAATAAAATTTGTAACATTTTTGTAAAATTTTATAACCAGCGTTTGTTTCTTTTCGCATACAGATAATGTATAATACGAAAATCTTATAGAAACTTCCTTTCCTAACATAAACGCTAATGCAGTACTTCCGAAGAAACACTTTTGATACCTTTCTTTTCAGCTCAAACATCCAGTTACATTAGGGGTATTCATGATCTTTGTTTTAACCCTGTTAACACAATTAGGTCCTGTTAGATCGAGAAAAATGATGACGTAGAGTTGTAAGAATCTGCTCGTTTATATTGGTCGATCTAATAGGCCAGGGCCAATGTTAGGTGTTAGGTCGAAAATGTAATCACCGTTAGGGCGTAGGTAACCAACATGGCAGCCATGAATTTAACAGCTGTTTTTTGTTTACACGTATTTTTGTTCTTCAATTAGCATTAATTAAATCAGACCAATACATTTGTTTTGTTAATTTCTGACCCGACTTTATACTCTCATTCATAATAGATACATCCCCGATCCTACAAAGTTGTAGGCTGTTAGACATTACGATACAAGTATGTCGGTAAGAATTGAAGCTCCTTTTTAAAACAGATGGTTCCTACTCACATTAAGTTGTTTCGCAACAATCCGGATTTCGAGCCCTTTACCTCATCGTCAGGTTGAAGGGTTTCCACAAACACGTCTCTCGACATGAATTGCAGAAGTGATACCCCCGCCAACGCGACGTTCCAATGAGGAGATGGGTTTTTAATGGCGCTCAATTTGAACGTGCGAAAAGCGGGAATTATAACACAAATAACAATTGTAATAGTAAATACTGTAAGAAATTAATTGTAAATGAGTGATTAAAGATAAAAATTAAAAAATAAATAAAAATAAAATAATTAGAATATTACCATAATTATATTAAATTATTATAAAATATAATAACAATTAGAATAATTAGTTTAATTATTTGGACGTTTAATATTATTTATATATATATTTAAAATGGGAGGTAGATCAAAATCAATCAAAAACCATAACCATGGTCTCAAAAGGCTGCTGGTTTCATTTGGCTCATAGACCGTATGTTAAAACTTCCATTATCTCCTGCTAACTATAAAAAAAATTAGATACTATTAAAACTAGAGCAAAAAACAACGGGTATCAAGAGATATTTATTGATAGGTTGCTAGTTAAAAGAATAAAAAAATTAACTTTAAACGAACCAACAATAGGACTCAGCCACCCCACCATAAATGAATCATTAGGTTTCTGTTGTTTGCCATACATTGGCGAATTATCGGTAAAAGTTATTAAAATTTTTAAACAACAAGGTTTTAGAATAGCTTATAGAATTACGTGGTCACTAAAAAACATCCTTTCAAAACCTAAAGACAAGGTAGACAACTTGACTAAAAGCGGGGTTTACGAACTCAATTGTAATGACTGTAATATTAAATATATAGGTCAAAGCGGTAGAGAAATAAAAACGAGTGTAAAAGAACATTTGCCTATGTCGAACAAATTTTCGGAATTCAAGGACCATGTAAAAGAAACAAAACATAATTTCAATTCAAATTTAAATACAGCAGTGTTACATAGTTTCAACAAAGGGAGAGAACTAGATTGGTTTGAGAAATTTGAAATTAAAAAATGTAAAATTGAACATGGTGAGAAATGCAATTATAATATAACAGATTTTGATCTACCTACCATTTTAAATATGTATATAAATAATATTAAACGTCCAAATAATTAAACTAATTATTCTAATTGTTATTATGTTTTATAATAGTTTAATAATATTAAGGTATTATTCTAATTATTTTATTTTTTATTTTTATATATTTTGTATTTTTTTATATTTTTTATCTTTAATCACTAATTTACAATTATTTTCTTACAGTATTTACTATTACAATTGTTATTTGTGTTATAATTCCCGCTTTTCGCACGTTCAAATTGAGCGCCATTAAAAATCCAGCTCCTCATTGGAACGTCGCGTTGGCGGGGGTATCAGCGGGTTCCCTTCTGCAATTAATGTCGAGAGACGTGATTGTGGAAACCCTTCAACCTGACGATGAGCTAAAGGGCTCGAAATTTGGATTGTTGCGAAACTACTTAATGTGAGTAGGAACCATCTTTTTTAAAAAGGACTGAACTCCACACTCACCCCATCAATTATAATTTCTACAATTGAAGCTTGTCATTTCTTAGCAATTTTCGACTGGATAGATAGCATTTTGAATGAAAGAGTTGACAAATTTTCCTTTTTTATTAACTTCTGGCATCTTTCAATTTAATACAAGAGAAAACAAAAACAAGCCTTCATAGACTGTTATAGCTTTGTTTTTGGATGTATCCTCGCACAGCATTGCGGAAAGATTAACGTTTAACATGCTAAGAAAAAATGGGCGTTCACGATCTTACTGGTCATTTCTCTATTCGAGTATCACGAGTTGACATCATACAAACATCGTGAGTTCACCTATCATTTCGGTTTTTCATAATTAATTACACAATAATAATCCTCAAACTTCATTTATTTTCAAACTGTATTTCAAAAATTTATAGATATCTGAGTGAGAGACCGAAAAAGAAACGCGATCGTTATGATGATCCAATTTTTGTTCTGATTTCTTATGTTTGCGATCATGTGCTTAACCACTGTTTAGTTAATTAACTAATTGCAAATTTTTTCTCACAATTTTTGCCCTTGTAAACGGAACCTGTCGCATCCATTCTTGAAGTAATAATAACTCATTGAAATTGGTGTGTCAACATTAATTTGTGTCGGTTGATATTAGATCGGTATCCCGGGCCGACCAGACGGGCGAATCGAATATCCAAAATAATCCATCCCTTAAACCTGGTCGGAGGAATGATAGGGAGAATTCCAAATGTCCACCCACCATTTGACATGGATCGCAATCGTCGCCGGTTCGACGATGTGACGGATGTCATAGTATGATCCCGAACCCGTCAATTAAACCAATATAATTTATGGGTTTTACAGGCATGTTTTGTTCTCTTGATTGATTGCCGACTGCTCGGAACGTTCATGGTTGCTTATTTGTTGTGGAGGATGTATTTCTCCCCGGTGTGAACACGAAATATCTCCCTGGGGGAATTTACATCAGACGAGCACACGCCGGGGTAATAACCAAATGCTATCCAATAGGGAAGGTTCTTTTTTCTGCGTTGATTGTCTAAGACGCCAGTTTTTTATTTTTTTGTCCTTTACACTTTACAACCCTCTTGGGTCTTCTGCCCGTGTAAATTATTCTCTAGTGAAAATAACAAAACTGTGAAAGTGTGTCAATTAAATGTTTTCTACATCCAATTATCTTGCTTAAATTTTAAAATAAATTACAGCAGGGCCAAATATAAAACCAGAAAAAACATTACAATGCAAATTTTTATTATTTTTTAAATATAAGAAATTTTTGTTAAGATACCATCCTTCATTTTTTCAAACTAAATGAAGCGTTATCCTGTTATGCTGAGAAAGTAAAATTCTAAAACATAAATATTTTAACGGTTTTAATAAACAAAATATCTTTAGCTAATGAAACATTGACAAAAAAGTAACACTGCCGCTTTTATGTATAACTAAAACTCAAATTTAATTATAGTTATCTTTGAGCCAACTCAATAAATGTTCACTGAACTCTAGTGCTTTTACCACCATGATTGAAAAACTATACTAGATAATAGTACGACATAAACGTATGTAGAATGGTTGCAATTATACAATAGTATAATTAATAAGATAAATTAAGGTTAGGTCAGTTGTTATAGTAAATGTACGTAGTTTGATAGAACAGTGAGACATAGGCGTAATATCGGTTTCTTCTTCATTTTTAATTGTGTCTGAAAGGCTCTATCTTTAAGAATGTATTTATTTGTTTGAAAGGTTAAGTATGGCGGAAAGTACCACAGGCTTGCAAAAGTATTAGGTTATATTTAAAATGTGCATATATCGTTGTGTTTTGGGTTAGTTGTGTGTTTGTGTGTGTGTTGCTATAATATAGATTGAATTAGGGTTCTTCACCACTTAAAAGAGGAGACGTTTACAGTAATGGATAGGGATAGGGATAGGGATAAGAGAGGCGCCCACAAGGCCTACTGCACGTCAACCTGAATAGATCTATCGTGCTCCTCTTTTATTTATAATTTACTGGCCAGCTTCAGGCTATTAGCCAGCCTCCACAGCTTTGCCAGCGATTCCTTGGTGTAGGATCTAGCTTGTCGTTCTTCTTGTCCTAGTTGCAAATACCTGCACCTCCATAGACCTTCACAGAAACATAAAATGTGTTCTGCGGTCTCCTCCTCTTCCTGGCAGTGCACTTGTCAGGTTACCCACAGGGACATCTTCCCTGTGGGCCCAGGGAAAGTCCGACCATCAACCCTGGTATCCAATGATGGAGGCAATATCCCTATTACCTTCCTTATCTTTCCTACCTTTCTTTTTCCTTCCGCAACCCTCCTACCCATCAGGCAACTGGTGCATCCGTAGGGAGTTGGTATGACCTCCCGGGTGGGCGATCATTCCACCTTAAAAATAATACTGAACCACGGGAGTGGAGTATCCAAGCGGATTACTAATTGAGGTTTGACTCGTGGTGGTCGTGGTTTGTAAACAAATTGTACCTTAGCTGGAGAGTACCGGCCAACCGGAGCCGGAGATAGAGTGCGTTCTCTTTCTTTCTGGGGGTTGTGAAAGGCATGGCTAAAAGGCTGTGCCTTTTTAGCGCACTTTTGAACATGGTTAGTATTACACTACCTCGCTAGCCAAGGAATGTGACAAGTCCATGCATGTAAAATCTTCCTGGTGTTTTTTCGAGAACACTAGGCGTCTGAGAAGTCCGGATGTTAAAGATTTCCATGTGTCTCAACACGGTAAAGATGGGAACATCTGCCTTGTCAAGCGTCCAACCAGAATCCTGGTTCGGTTGCGGCTGCCTTCCAGTAATTCTTTTGTAAGTTTTGCGGATGGTCCTTCTGTTAATCTCTCCGCGTGCTTCATACCTGTTGTGTTGTTCCACCAGGTTTTGACTCATTAAGGATCCATTTTAAGACGTATCCTCTTTTTTGTCAGGATGCTAGGCCGCAGTAGGTATCTGGGCCAATAGAATCTATGTTGGCTCCTTTTTTGGCCAACATGTCAAACTTTTCGTTGCCTCTATACCCCGAAGGTCCAGGGACCAATGCCAGGATGAGGTCATTAGTGTCGCTGACTTCCGTCGGGGCCTCTTTGCATTTCCAAACACTCATTGCCTTCGCCTCGCATATAAGAAATTTACAGCGTAATCTAGGATTTCCTAAACGAAGTAAAAGGACAGAAAATAGTTACCGTATAATAAAATAGTCATAAAATTGAAGTGAAAATGTACTGGTTCATAAAAGCGACTTGTTAAACAAAAATTGTGCTGTAAGTCAAGCGATGAAACACGTAACTCGACACGACATTAACCGAAGATCAGCTGTAGTTTAGAAGACGCTATATGTAAGACGTGTCCCACATTTTAATAAGAAAAACGTATATCGCCGAAGGGGTTACTAAGGAATTCTGTGCTATTAAGTGTAAAAAGACGCAGCAAAAGGAAAAATGCACGATAGCCAGGCCTATTAACATATTTGTTTGTCAGCAAAAGACAATACGAACATATAGACAATAAAAAGATTAGGATCTAGGGTTCCAGATTCCAATAGTTAAAAGAGAGCAGAAAACACATAATACACAACATAGGAAGAAAACTGGAAGCTGGCCCGTATTTAATACAAAGTCAGTTGAGAGCATTCTTTAATTCCATTAACTAAACTCTAGAACATCTCACATAGCAGATCAATCGTGTTCATTTAATAAGTTATATAAACGTTTCTCGGCTTCAGGCTTTGTTCAAATACCTATCTTCATAGCGAGGTAACAACGATTTCGAACATATTCGCTTTCATAAAGTTCCATAATGCTTTCGGTTTAAAGAATTCTAATAACATAAAAGAAATATTGCTGAGAGGAGGGTTTTATGTTTAGGAAGTTTAGGCGATAGGTACACCAATGTCCTCACATTACCAACTCGCACCAAATCTAACACTTGTTTTCTCCTTCAGAAAAATTCAACTAAACCTTCTCTACTACGGTGTTCGGATCCGACCCAGGTGAAATTTTTATGACGCGACACGGCCAACATATAGTGCGGTTCAATCTGTCATCCATGGGCACCTCCTCCTCAGTCGTGCGGAAGCCGTTGGCTCGATCACATCGATAAGATACGTACCGTTCTTCACTTATCATCAGGATCAGACCCAACTGTAGTAGAAATGTGTAGGTCAGATTCGACCCCACCGTAGTATAACTTGTGCTCTAGTAATTTTTATTATTTAACCGTTTTTACATTTAGCCATACCCTAACACGATACGGCCGACGATTCTCAAACATTTAGCCATTGTGTTGGCTAAGCCTTGGATGGAGAAAGGATTCAGTCTTCCGAAGAATCTAAGAGCGTCAGAGCGATGATAGGTGAACAGCTAGGCAACAAGCTAAAAAGACAGGAAGCATCTTTTGACAATAGTACGACCAAAAAAGGAGACGGTGCGACTTGTGCGTCATCGACAGGAAAGGAAACTCATATTGTGCATACCGTGAGAAATCGATGTGTGGGGAACATAAAGTTTTGATTTGCCCCGACTGTTCCTCGACCTACGATGAAGAAAGTTTGTGATTACGATTTTGAAATTTTCTGATGGTTCTGATTATTTTCTTGTCATTTCATGTTAATTTTTTATATTTTTGTATGACGTTCAAATTATGTATTTTCTAACAGAATTGTAATATTTTTTGAGTCTGAAACTGTAAGATTGATTTACCAGAACTGTGGTTACCATAACCGATTTTAATATGTAAATAAAAATTATATTTGATTGAAATGCTGTAAATTTTGTTATCCTCTTCCTTTACAGAAACATTAGTATCTATTTTCTACATGTTCAAAGCGTTTTTGGGGAAAAAATAGATCTGACCGAACAGTATTATATGAGTTATCTAATACACCGTAGTAGAGGTTGGTTAATAAGGAAGCTTGTAGATCATATCACTTGAATCAAGATGCTTTTCGGAAAACATTGGAATACGGCCAGATCCATCGAAACTTTCGATTAAATGATGTGAGATATTTTTCAGACAGTCGAGACAATGGAAAACCAACGAGTATACCTACTTTTATCATAATTTGGTCAGAATTAGTGAGTTAAAGTGCATTTCTAGCACTGTATTATTTGATTTAATAATTTAATGTAAAACAGATCTTAAGATTAAGTACAAATACTATGTCCAGGCCAGTCTCAAGATAAAGCATCTGTTCTGATATACGAGAAGAGGGAATACACCGTACTATGAAAATATAAAATAATTTTCCTACTTTACTCTAAAACTCAAATCGACAAATTATTGCTCTTTACTAACCTTGAGATGGCATATAAAGTGGGGAACTCACGTACCCGATGCAACGCTATGCGACGCTACCCGATGCTACCCGACTCAGTACCAACGCAACGCTACCCTCCACGATGCTCTGCAATCTCTACTGTCCAGATTTTCGCCGGGATAGCATTGAGTACAGTCGATCGACAAAACAACCGGACACTCATATTTTTTATTCAAACTGCATGAATTATTGTCGTTATATTTATTACAACATGCTAATTTTAATATAAATCAAATTAACCAAGATCAAAAATTTATTCGTTTTTATTTAAAACGAAATTAATTTTAATGGTTTGGTAGAAAATTGATCAAAACACCGGAATACAATTTTTTGGTATAATGAATTTAACTAACAATTTATTTCATGGTTTTGCTCATAAAATTACACCATTTTCGTCCAGTAGCGTCAGAACAGGACACTCATAATTTTTGTAGTTTATTTCAAACTAAGTATTTGTAATTTTGTCGTTATATTAATGACAACTTTCCTATTTTAATGTAAACCAGATTAAACGAGATTAAAAGTTGAAAAGGTTTTATGAACATTATCTAATTATGACGGTTAGGGAGAAAATTTATCAAAACACCCTAATAATATTATTTAAAACAATTAAGTTTAACAAACAATTTGTTTCATGGTTTTGCTCAAAATAATGCATTAAAAACAAAAGAGTCTTGCGATAGTGATAGTGATTATTGTGATACACGCTGCATGACTAAGTGCCATGCGCATAGATGTGCACAACCTATCAAAGCGAGAAAAGTCGTCGGGTAGCATCGCACAGCGTTGCATTGGGTAAGTGTGTTCCCCGCATTTTTTTATATATATATTTTTTTTTTAACGCAAAGGATTCCAAGGGTGGCTGATTGTACTTTCCATTAGTTGGTTAATGCCGATTTGTGTTAGACTTTTCTTGACTACTTCAATTACATCAAGTGTATACACCAATTTTTCGTCTATGACAATAAAATATTACATTTGTGATGTAAATGATCAGAGATTTCCGCCAGAATGACAATGCCGACATCATATAATATTATTTAAATCAAAATGATGTCAAACAGCACAGAATCATTTGTGAAAAGAGAAAGTAGTAGCAGGCTTAGAACGCATCCCTGCCAAGCCCATGTATGAATTATAAAACACTTGTTGCCCTCTTTTCGCCTTATAGAGGCTTAGGAGTCATATGAGTAGTCAATATGCGAAGTATGCGTTATTATTGTGAACTTTATAATGGGTTTTAGTGAACTCACCACTTTCACCTTCATCTTTTGTAACACGATGCTTCTCATTTATTGAGGTTCATATTTAACTTTTGAACATTTACAAGTTAAAGCATTCCTTGGTTAGTCATACCTGCAACATAAGGAAAGAAAACGTTAATTGCATGCAAGTTTAAGTCAAGTTATAAAAAATTGTAGATATTACTCGAAGCCTATATATGTATAAAGAGGAATTTGGTATGTTTCATATATATATAATTCTATACAGTTAGATTTTTATATGAGTTATATAAAAATATAAATAATATTAATTTACTGTGTTAGTTTTTGGTCATACCTACCTAGTCAGGGAAATGTATTAATACAAAAATAAATCATAAATCATTAACCGTATCATAAATTTGAACCATGATTTTTACTGATAGTGAAAGCTCAAATAATAGTTCTGACAAAGAAAACCAACGATCATATGCAAATCAAAATAATTGTAATATGTCGAGTTATAGGCTCATCACCATTCTTAAAAACAACTTCTATAGGATTTTTCATGGCTTCTAAATTTGCAAATACATTATGTAATTTATAATTGTTTCAGAGCAAGTTGTCCATAGCGTGTGCCTTTGCCATACATCGGTGGTTTAAACTTTTTAGATAATTATCTAAAAGTTTCGTAGTTAAAAAAAGTTTAATAATTGTATCTCTAAATTCCTTGTCAATGATAAATAATAAAATTGACAGTGATTAAACACATTTTCTATAGGACAGGTTAACGAGTTTCGAGAGCTCAGTGTTCAAGATAATGTTGTAATAACTCCATTAGATTTCGTGGTCCGATTGACCAAACCACATCTTTCAATTAATTAATCTTTATGTAAGGCATTGGTTGAGATAAAAAAGTCAGTCTCACGAGCGGGATTCGAAACCACGAACTTTCGCTAAATACGCCGCTATTCTACTACTTGAGCTATCGTGACTTCGATCCACTCGCACCCCAACTTTCAATAAAGTTAATGTATATTTTGCAAATGTCCTCAATTTCTATAAAAACGAATTACAGACCGAAAAAAATTGGCCTCTACCCTGCATCATTAACCTGATTAATTCTCTAACAAATCAAACTTACTTCTCCAATTTATTTAATATTAATATTTAATTTATTTATATAGAAATACCAGCAAAAACGTTAGTAAGATTTTCGCATGATAAATTGAAAATTAATGAAGGAATTTGTAGGAAATGGTTTGGCAAAAGGTTAAAGAAGGGCGTTTAATCGGGAAAAAATCCATTCGAACTACACGGAAGATGAGGGCAATTGAAGATAGTTTGAAACAAGAAGTTAGAAATGCCGCATTGATGATTGAAGGGTCATGATAGTTTATTGGATATTGATTGACGAAATTTCTGTATTGTTTTTTTTAGTGAATAACACTAACGTACCACCTCAACCCATATACGTATTTAGTCGAAGGTCGTAGGTTCGAATCCCGCTCATGGCACTGACTTTTTATCTCGACCAATATCTTACATAAAGATTAATTAATTGAAATTTGTAATAACTTTGTTTAGCATGATAATTATTTAATCTGTGGCAACGTGAACTTATCACCTTAAACCACGTTAAGATCTACAAATTAACATAATTAAGTTTTTAATGCAACGAAAATAAATTTGATTAAAACTTAAGTTTATGAATTTGTAGATATCTTTATGATGACAGTCAAATAGGTCCACAACTTGGCAGATAATTGAATTTGTCTTTTACCGATCCGAAAATTGTCAAAGCTTCGTCAATAATCTTACTTGCCAAAACGCCCTCAAAATTTCTTGTCTTCGTGTCAACTTCTGTATACTTTTCCATCTTGTAAAACTTCCAAGATTTAAATGAAAATGACCTCCTTGATACTTAATCCTTTGTAAGTGCCACCATTGGATGGTTTCCTTTATTATGATGCTCCGGGTAATGTGATGTGTGGGAAAAAAACATGTAGACACATATTTGTCTTTAATTTGAATTAATCCACTTCTATTCGTATCTATGTTTGCCAAACTAATCAGATACAAAGCAAATAATTACCTGATCTCTACAGATAGAACAGAGGTAATTGAATTGGGTAATGGAAGGGTTGTTTAGAATAGCGAGGAAATATCTCTAATCCAACACAGTGCCTTCATTGTTAAATATAAGCTTAACGATGTTATAATTTCAATAATGAAGGTATTTTCTTTACTTTATGACAGTATAAATGATAAAAAAGGATTGTATTTTTAAAAATAAATGTTTAATTGAGGAATATGTATATAAATATATGAAATAAATTAAATAATTAACAAATACATTCCTTATTATTCGTTATAGTTTATTTATTTTGTCAGAGAAACATCGCACATTTCGACTTCGGATTTTATCTAATTGGTCCGGCAAGTGACAGTTGGCAGCCAGAGGCATCGGTCCGGCAAGAAATAACTCCAATTTCGTAATATAGTCTGACAATTATTTGCTACGCTCAGCTGAGCTAAATATGGCAATTAAAAATTTCACGGGTTATTGTTCAATTTGAGAGACGCTTCCAATCCAGGATGAAGTCGTATTTGTGTCCCTTTGTGTCAAATATGATGGATTGTATTCGTCCGCGTAAAAAATTAATAATCCTTCATGCAATCCCAAATACAACATGAAGTTTAGAAATGTATTTTAAATGGATCAATTTGATTAAAAACATAAAATGATTTCTATGTTTAAAATGTTTTTTGTTTTGAAATGTATTGTGGCCTTACGTATGTCGTTAATTCTGGTGTTTGGTTGTGTTAATGTGACATTTGTGAAGTTAAAGTTGTTTTCGATGTGAGTAGTAACATTGTGTTGTCTTCATTTCAACAAAAACGTTCTCTGATTGATAGCCGATGCAAGTTTCTTTTCATTGTTGGCACTCTCAACACGACACACAAGAACGACACATCTACACAGAAAACAAACACTTTTAGCCCTGAAGATGATCTCAATAAACATCGAAACGTTGGCACGATAAAGAAAATGTTTTTTTAAAACCTACGTCACACCAGGCCGCATTTCAAGATCTCCAAATAATCATTCAAAAATAAATTGCTACACTGTTTAATATTAGCACAGTTTTGGAACAATGCACAATGCATTATATACCATTTCATAAAATACAAAAAAAGCTTACTTGCACTGATAAATATCAACAAGAATAGAAACGAAATTGTTTCGTTTGTACCTTTGTTTTCATTACAGAAAACTAAGCACTAGGCATCTGGGTTTGCTGAATATGAAGATATGGTATTGGCGAGAAATAAAATATTAATACTTTCAGGGTGCTGCTGTATCAATTTAATTTAATTAAGATTGCATTATTGCGGATTTAAAAGTAGATATACTAATGAAGGAAATTTTTCATGCTCATAAATAAAGTTAAAATGGGGCTAAAGATAAAGACATTTTACTCCAGACGAATAATTTTACATTTAAGACTAATTTACGAACAATAACTTGTAACTTGGGAAGACAAATCATCGTTGGCTAAATGGTTAGCGAAGCAGAGTAAATGACCTCGATTTATTGTATGTTTTAGACTTTTTAGTCCCAATTTACTCGTTTTAATTTTAAGTTTATTTTGAACGGTTGGCATGAATGTAACTGTAATTAAAATGATACAATTTGTGTATTTGTTTGAACATATATGTTCTACTAATCGACCGGTTTTATAATAATATGAAACGAAATGGGGAAGAAAAAATATCTATTCAGGAAATGCACGACAAGCACGAATAAATTATTTGATACAATAAATTCACTATTTTTCGGGGTCAGCTTGACCAATTAATATCATTCAATTAATTAAGGTTTTAAGTTAAGATAAATAAGTCAGTGTCACGAGCGAGATTCGAACCCAAGACCTTCTGCTTGATACGCTGCTACTCTACTACTTGACCAATCGTGACTTCGATCCACTCGGGCACTAACTTCCCATCTCAACCCCACCTTTGATAAATTGATGAAAGCACAAATTTGCTTATTTTTGGTAAAACTTAAGGCAAGTTTTTTGATTCAATGCAATTTTGCATTTTTATTATACATTGTTGAATATTGCCACATAACCTTTCACTTGAGATATTCTCAAAAATTATAAAATCTAACGATCCTATTGATATGTAAGTTTATTTGACCCATCCTCTGCAAAATATTATAAAGTATTAACAAAGGAGAAGAGTCTTTCGGGAGAAAATAAAATGCAATGATATGGTATGCAGATCGGATGAATTCTATGCAGACAATAAACAGAAAAGACAGTTCGTACAAAATATAACATAAGAAAAACAGAAAGCTTCTATAAATCATATTACACGTTCAAAATATCCACCTTCTTGAAAAATGCAAACAATATTTATTTCATTTTTAAAACCTGTTTGTTTTTCCTTATGTTAATATTGTCTTTTTTAGTCTTTTTCATTTACTTTGAATTACTTTCATTACTTTTTTTAACAGAAGTTTTTAAATCGTATTAAATAATTTTTAACAGTTTGTAATAAAAAAAATAATTTTTAGCTATCGTACATTAATTTTACATTCATCGTAACTAATCAACGTCATGCACAAATTATTGGCATAAAATGAAAATAATGACCGACATCCATTGACGAATACCGTTGAAAACAAGTAATTGTGCTCATTAAAAGGGGGAACTGTAAGTGCCATACATAGCAGTGTTTACAGAACCAAGAAAATGTACTTAAACTTTAGACAATAACTTTGCCAACTCGTAAAAGTTTACCTTCTAAGCGATTTTGCATTTTGTCTGTTTAAAGGTAACAATAAAACATCTTTATTTGTGTAATCAAATTTACAGTAGAATTAACATTTTGAGATGTTTAACGGTACGGGGAACAATATTGAACAATATTGTGAAATATTGAAATAATCTGAAAAGTGGAATATCTCCAATAGAAATGATAATCAGACAATGAACAATTAGATATGTTGGATTACCTGCTGAAGTAATGACGCTTATTTTCGGGACACCCTGGTACGCTCAAAACTTAAAGTGGTTCTGGATGTTTGCCTGCGAGTCGTTGAACTCATGCTGAACCGTCATTGGGTCACTTATTCATTCTAGGGTATGTTGAACCACTCAAACAAGTTACGGCATTGCGCCATCTTTAGTGAAAATCCGTCTTTCCCTTTGTCTGATTAGGGCTTACATGTCGTTGGGTCCGTCGGTTGTCACTAGGGGCGTTTGCGGTTGGGATCGAGTTCAGGGTGTTAATTGGTCGGTCTTGATGACGGTTATTTCTGTTTTGGTATATGTCCGTTGCCGGTTATTATTCATATGTTGTTAGTTGTTATTTATACATTTTTTCTATGTTGTTAACTTGTGAACGCTTGAATTTTTTTATTAAAAAGTGCTTTCTTTAGCTCATAGTGAGTTTCTCAATGAAGATGGCGCAATGCCAAAACGCGTAGTTCTACAAACCCGCAAAATGAATGAAGACCAACCCAATATGTGGCCCAATGCCAGTTCAGCATGATTCAGATAACAAGATCCAACGTGAGAGCACCGAAGACTACTCATCCTCAGAATAAGTTTACACAAAACAAAAGAAGAAATTAACACACTAAATATAAGAGTCAGCCAAAACTCGTGATTAACGAACCCACATTAAACTGATAAATACACTGCTACAGTTAGACTGTGTAACTCAGGGAATGATATTGCTCACTGTCACTAGCCAATCGGTCACTGGGATCTGAAAAACCTACGGAACATGAAGATACCTGTGGGAAAACCAAACATGCGCACATTCACTTTCTAGAATCCTTCTCATCACGAGGAAATTTGACTCCTCTCGCTTTTTATCGAATAAAGCGGGAACACACTTACCCGATACTACTCGACGTAAATTCAAATTCCAATTTTTCATAAGATTGTATTACCCCCCCCCCCCCGTGTATAACTGCCCGATGATATGTAATGCTAACCTACTCTACGTTCTGCGATCCCCACTGTCCAGATTTTCGTCAGGTAGATGTAGATGTAATTTTTCAAGGAATGGTATACTGCGCCCTTTAAGAGCTATTGTATCCCGCGTTTTCTGCCAAAAGAACAACGGTGAGTCCTATTTCATCAAGAAACTTTCAGTGGTTGAAGGTTTTCTATGGTCATATTATAGATCCCAAAACATTTCCTCCTGCGGACTAATGTAGCTCCGCAGTTTGTTAGTAAATGTGTTGGTGTCTCTTCTGCCTCCTTGCAGAATCTACATGTGCCATCTTGGATCGTTCCAATTTTCTCTAAGTGTCCATTTAATCTGCAGTGTCCTGTTAGGAATCTTGTTAGGATTCGCAGTCTGTTCCTGTTTCCTTCGACACATTCTGTGATTTCTTTCTTACCAAAATTGGTTAGAAGATTCTGGGATTGTCTATGTCCAATGAGTGAATTCCATTGTTCCTTCATTTTCTTTTTGTTTTCTGTCATTTTCGTCGGGTAGCATCGAGTACAATCGAAGACAAAAGAATCGGACACTCATATTTTTATTAAAACTACATGTATTATTGTCGTTATATTAATTACGACATACTTATTTTAATATAAACCAAATTAACCGAGATCAAAAATTCATTAGTTGTTTTTTTTAATGGTTTGGTAGAAAATTGATCAAAACACCGGAATACCATTTTTTGTTATAATGATTTAACTAACAATTTATTACACGGTTTTGCTTGTAAAATTTAACTAACGATTTATTTCATGTTTTGCTCATAAAATTACACCATTTTTGTCCAGAAGCGTCACAACAGGGCACTTATATTTTTTATAGTTTATTTCAAACTAAGTATATGTAATTTTGTCGTTATATTAATTACGACCTACCTATTTTAATGAAACCAAATTGAACGAGATAGAAAATTCCTGGGTTTTAATAAATACTATTTATATATGATGGCTAGGAAAAAAAATTAGAAGGTCCGAAGTATTCGTGTGTCGCATCTATTAGTACATTTCAGTTGTTTTCTAAAGTCCTGTACATTAGGCAAAACGAACTTATAACTTAGGAAAAAAATTTATAAAAATCACCGGAATAACTTTATTTAAAACAATTAAGTTTAACAAACAATTTATGACATGGTTGTGCACATAATCTTTAACTAACAAATTATGACATGGTTTTGTTCAAAATAATGCATTAAGAACAAAAGAGGCGTTGCGATTGCGATACTGATTCGTGTTACACGCTGACTGACTGTACGTGGAGTGCGCGTGACGTCGCATAGATGTGCACATCCTACCAAAACGTGACACGGCGTCGGGTAGCGTCGCATACCGCTGCATCGGGTGTGTTCCCCGTTTAAGGGAATGAGGCATTGAAAGAGGTTCCAATAATTCCAATCACAATTTTAAGTCTTATCCACTGAACAACTCGAAATGCCACTGCCTTGGCTCTGCTATCTCTGATGATGTTACTCCACTCACGTTCAGCATTGACAATTTGGTTGATGAAACATATATTTTTGTCGCCCGTCACAAACCAACAACTTCCCTTATTAGTACGGGTAGTACCATTGTTTTTCTCATTGTGACTTATTTTGTGAGGTGTTTTGAAATGTGTATTATTATTATCCCTTCTTCTTTTTTTTCAATAGTACACTTCACAAACCAACAGATAAAACTACGGAATCATTGTTATCAAAAAATGGATTATTACGTTTTTTCTTTGTATAACTTAATGTGTAATTTGTATTTTCAAGTAAAAATATTCACAAAATTTTACAAGAATAGCATAACACAAAGTTGAAAATTTAAAGGAAATAAGCATGAAGGGGATAAAAAGATAAAGACAGTAGGTAGTCGTAATTCAACGTTAATACCAGCAGAAAAAGGGTGACTTTTGTCCTTATCTCGCTGGCATAAACTTTTTATACTGCATTTTATTCTTTCACCCTTTCGTCCATCTTTATGAGAGAACCCAAATTTGGGGGTTCAACATCATATCTCCATAAAATTTATTCAATTGCGACGATCATTTACTTTATCTTGCTCGGTACGCGAGGATTCGATCCTACATTTTCACCTCGGCTCATCGTCATCGGGACTAATCCGGGTAAAGTAGATTTTCTAGTGTTGAGATCGACCGATATTACAAAAAGCCGGCATACCGCCTTCAAGGTAATACAATAAATTTATGACAAAAACCCATATTTGACTTTTTAGAAATAACTGTTTTGGTTTTCTGAACTACATCTCCGAGGTTTACAAAACAAATAATACAATAATAGATTATGCTAAATATTACATTGGTTCATATTCCTCTCATTTATTTCATATTTGCTTCTTTCGTGTTATTTGTGTTAAAGTGAATTTTGTGTATACAGACAAAAAAACCTTTGCATGTCGAAGTATACTTTGTAAAGAAAAAGGTTGCTTCATTATTTTCCGCTATCCGCTAATCCATATATCTTTCTTTTGAACGTTATGAACAACCGAGGACGACGTCACACCTGCTCTTTTACTCTGTTTTGTTTTGTATTGATCATGAAACGCAATGAACCGTATCAAAATATTCATTCATATATTCATTTATCATAATTACCTACAATAATAGGATTAAGAATAACAATGTGGAATATTTATGGGCCAACGGACAGCAGTTTTCATCGCCGGTACTCTGCGTGTTTTTATTTCTTTTTTTGGTCTTTCATACGTAGTTTTCAAGTCATTTGAGAGTCTTGATCAATTATCGAATAGATGGATTTGAACCTATTCAATTCTCAATAATATTTTAAATTCATTGAAATAAATTAGCAAACGCACTAATTATACGAACATAGTATTGTTCGTCCCCCAGAGTACAGAATATTCCTCGGGGCGGGTTGCACTGCATTCTCGCTAATAAATTACACATAGCCTATAGCACTGATGTACTCGAAGAGCGTTCTGTGCTCCAGGACTATGCACAGGTCCCACGATATATCATAATATTTTGTAAAAACATCAAGTTGAAAATGAGCTAACCGTTATTTTTCTTTGCATAACGGGCATCTACGCGATCGCTTTCTGATCAGAAGTAATTACCCATTAAAAATTGATACAGTCCAACATCAAAGAATGTTCTTTCCAGTTTATAATTTCAATTTGTGATGCTGAATGAATTCAATTATATAATTTTCCAAATAAAGAACTTTTACACCTTTGACCGTTCTACATTTGGCGTTATAGGTTAGTTAAATTGTTGAACTCAATTAAGTCATTTTAATCAACTTAGTCCTAATCGCGCGCAAATTTTTTCTCAGATTCGACCACTACAATTCCTAATGATATTCGTTACTAAACGCAAGGGAAAAAGTTCCGAGCCAATAGACATATGTTTCAGATATTATGTCCGTACAGTGGACAAAACTACTAATCTCAGCAGCAGAACAAGAGTCAATATAATGGTGACAATTCATCAACATTAATAAAAAAATTAACCGGGCTAGGATCACTTATTGGGTCGTTTTGACTCGCGGGTGTGTAGGCGGACCAATAAATTACCCAATGTTCAGCATGAGGTAACCGACTTATAGACCAACACTCATCAACAAATATTATTAAAACATGTGACAACCCTTAATTTGTTTGCTCGGTCACTGAGACCATTTGTTTGTTCTTTGTGCCTTTTTTTATTTGCCTCTTGTCTACATATTTAGATGTATTCAGCTATTAATTAGCTGAATAATAAACTAGCTAATAATAACTAGCTAGCAAGTAATTAATTGAAAGATGGTAATTGGTCAAGCGGTCCACGAAAACTCGTGAATTTAATAAGTTAAAACGAAGTATACCTTCAATAAAGCTCTCCGTGGCCATTTCATTTGTCGTCGAGAATCCAATCCGATTACACGACATTTGAAAAATGGCAAAAAGGAGGGAAAATTCAAAAGGCGTGGTTGAGATGGGAAGTTGGTGTCCGAGTGGATCCAGGTCACGATAGCTCAAGTGGTAGAACAGCGGCGTATTGAGCGGAAGGTCGTGGGTTCGATTCCCGCTCGTGACACTGACTTTATCTCAACTTACTTATTACATTGGAAAAGAAATGACATACAACGACTTTAAGAAACAATAATTATTTGTAAATTCAAGTTTTAAAATTTCAATTTAAATTAAACTGTTAGTATTACATTTTCTTGTAAAAGTGATTAATTTGGTATAAATGACGATTATAAGATTACAAATAACTATAGCTTGGATTTGGGACTTAATCCTTTAGAAATAAACTTTGAGGATCTCGTAGTTCCATCAAATTATTTGGTAGGTTGAACCTTTTCTGAAACTTTGATAAGGCCAACAAGCGGGGTCCAGTGTTCTCCCTCACAGTTCAAATAACGCGATTTCCATGTTGAATATTTCTATGTTCGTGAGAGAGTTTTTACTTCCTTCAATTCCTGTCGTTTCTTCCACGTTCCTTCAATTTTTGTCGTAATATATTTGTTTTGCTATGAACATTGTCTATTTTACATTAAAAAGTATTTGGAGTTATCACGTAAAGTTATCTATTCACTAGTAACTAATAGTAGTTACGAATCGAGAAAAAAAAAAAAAGTGAAATTTATTAAATAAGACGAATAAGGAGGTTCGGGCTGTACCTTTAATGGATGGTTAGTGCAGAATTGGACGACGGGCAGGCATCGGTCTCCTGTCGCCCAGGGAGGAAAGATAGCCGCCCCGATCTGGCAGATAATGACCACGTGTTTGTAATTTTACCGCCCCCTCACCGCTCCCGAAAATCCATAGATAACCGGCCACGCGCATTTGTCAAGATCATGACCTTCAAGCGGGGAACACACTTACCCGATGCGACCCGACGCCTTGCCACGTTTGGTAGGGTGTGCACATCTATGCGACGTCAAGCGCACGCCAGGTACAGTCACACAACGTGTATCACAAATCAGAATCACAGTCGCAACGCCTCTTTTGTTCTTAATGCACAATTTTGAGCAAAACCTTGTAATAAATTGTTAGTTACATTTTATGAGCACAACCATCCACGAAATTGTTTGTTAAACTTGTTTTAAATAAAGTTATTCCGGTTTTTTTTTGATAAATTTTATTCCTAACCATCATAATTAAATAATTTTTATAAAAACTAATGCATTTTTGATCTCGTTTAATTTGGTTTACATTAAAATAGGAATGCTGTAATTAATATTTTCTTTGGTGATTGATCAGCCTTCTCAGTTTAAATATATTTTTTTCTTTCCAAAAGGGAGATTGGGGATGAGGCCAGGAAGACAGAAACAACATTTATTTTCTTGTCGAGCTTTCGACAGAATATATCGCCTTCATCAGGACTCTGTTTAACAAATTGACATAAGTAAATTTACAAATATACAATTTTTAAATATTTCTTAATTACTAACTCGAAAAAAATCGTTATATTATGTGAACAGGTACATGTGTGGATAACGGATAGACGGTAGAGCCCATCTTCTATAAATGAAGGCAATAAATATTCCTAACGCGACAATATTGCCAACTGGCTCAATCTTCAATCTATAAAAAATAAAAAATTTCCTAACATTTTGGTTTCAAATAACACAAATTATACAATTAAAAGAAACTATAAATTAATTTGAAACAATTCTAAAAAAATTAATTATCACATATAAACATTCAGGTACATATTATACTATTAAAGCTATTGGTTAAGGATAGAACTATAAATTACATTTAGTTTTGATATATCTGTTCTAAGGTTACACGAATTACCATCTTTATGAATGTATAGCATCTCTTTAATCAAGCTATTACCTAAAAATTTTTTTTATCCATAATAGAAACATTGTTAAAATCAAACGTGTGGTTATATTTTTGACTATAAAATGTTGTGTTGGGAAAGAGCAGTCCCTTGCTTACTTACATCTCTAACGTCGTAGGCGTGTTGTCTACATCTGTTTTTCAATAATTGTTTAGTTTGACCATAATACACAGCAGTACATTTGTTACAACACAATTTATACACAACTGTGCTACACAGTTGTGTTGGCACTTTTGATTTCAATTTTGAAAAAATTATATTTCCCAAATTGTTCTTACATTTTAAGGATATCACAGTCGGTATATCACAGTTTGCAGTTCTATTTCTTACCATGGCAGAGAGCTTGTTAGTAATGCCCTTCACATATGTATAATTTAACGGTATTGTTAACAGGTACTACAATTTCATTACTTTCATTCTTATGTGTTAAAATTCTATCATTAATTAATTTATTTACAAGAGAGGTAGGATATTGATTTTTAACTAAAATATCTTTAACTAATGCTTTACATTCATAGAGGAATTGAGGGGAACTAAGTTTAAAAATTCTATCTGTTAGGTTGTATATTACATTTATTTTCAATTTAAAAGAGTGGAGGGAGTTATAATTTAGGATCCTGTCTGATGATGATTGTTTTTTTATACCATTTTGTAAGTATAATGTTATTATCCCTGAGTAACAAAACATCAAGGTATGGTCATTTTCCATCACATTCCGTTTCATGCAGTAATTAATATAACGTCTAAATTACATATACTTAGTTTGAAATAAACTACAAAATATATGTGTGTCCTGTTCTGACGCTACTCGACGAAAACGGTGTAATTTTATCAGCAAAACCAAGTAATAAATTGTTAGTTAAATTTATACCATTAAAAAATGGTATTTCAGTGTTTTGATCAATTTTGAACTCATTGAATTTGGTTTATATTAAAATAAGTATGTTGTAATTAATATAACGGCAATAATATATGTAGTTTGAAATGTAATATGAGTGTCCGGTTCTTTTGTCTTCAACTGTAGTCGATGCTACCCGACGAAAATCTGGACATTTGTGGGGATCGCAGAGCGTAAAGTAGAGTAGCGTTGCATAGAATCGAGCAGATGTGCATGGGGGTAATACAATCTTAAAGAAAATTGGACAGTGGAATTGAGTCGGGTAGCATCGGGCAGCGTCGCATAGCGTTGCATGTAAGTGAGTTCCCCGCTTTATCGTTTACTGCAACATGCCCTTTCGAAATTATTACCTGGCATAATTTCCATTCATAAAGTTATCACTAGGAACCTGGCCAAGAAGTATCGTTTATGACAAAAAAAATCTTTCGTTCATAAATCATATTTTATGTTTTCTAATTCACCTGAATTGGCATTTTTACTGGTAACTGTTTTTTGAATAAATGTGCCCAAAGAGTCTTTTATTTTTCGTCTTTTTTTGGTAGTCATAACAAGGTGAGTCTAAGACGCAATAGTTACTGGAAGGAAGTTTTCTCTTGTCAGTTCACTAGGTAGTTTGGCTTTTGCACTAAAAAAGACTGGTAGTTTGAAATCCGATTTGCAATGACAAGAACACAAGCACAGCACAGCGAAATGAATGTCCCACTTTTACATCAACAAGTACTGTCTTCCGTCCAGATGTATTAGCACGTCCGCCTTGGACGTCAATAACTTTTACTTACTTTTTCTTTTAATATATATATTCTTTTACTATTCTTTTACTTTAGATACTTTACTAAATTTTAATAAACTCTTTACTTACACTGTTTATAAGTGTATTATACTAAAAATTTTACAATATAATTTCTCTTATACATCAGTGTTTTACGTACTTCCAACAAACTAATTAACAGTTTAATTCAACATTAAGCAACACTACATAAAAAATGTACCATTACAAACAATGTGTGTTGATTAGCGACCGCTAATCGATATTTATTTATAAATCGTGAGATGCGGTCTGGTGTGATGTAGGATTCAGAAAAACATTTTTTTTTTTTCGTGCCAACGTTTCGATCTTTATTGAGATCTTCTTCAGGGCCTGGGATTTACAAACATTGTTTACATATTACAATGACATTTTGGATGTGGAAAAGTAAATTTATACAAAGCAAAATATATTTTATATATTCAATAGAAGAATTTCTACTCACTCAAAGTCTTTGTCTTCTGTGTACTTGTGCCATTCTTGCGTGTCATTAACGTTTTTTCATCTCAACTAAAAACCTTAATTAATTGATTTAATTGGTCAAGCGGACCACGAAATTAGTGAATTTATGGAAACGTTGGCGCGATAAAGAAAATGTTTTTCTGAAATCTTCAACACACCAGACCGCATCTCACGATTTCTAAATGAATTACAAACAATAACGGTTATACACCATACAAGGTTTGCCACACAAAGGGGAAAGGGGGGAAAAGGAAAAATGCAATAAACAATTCGACACTTACATTATTAGGGGCTTGCGATTTGTGTTAATCCTGTAAATACTGCTAAGCCATTAGATTAAGAAAAATATGGCGATGGCTTGTTACACTTGAGTTAAAATTGTTCGATGTGAGTTAGTAGGATATAATTGTTGAAAAATTTCTACCTTGGAAGCTATGATTCCATTACCAACAATAACAAACTTTCAAGGATTTTTACAGGAACATTTTTTGTTATACGGAAAAGATCCAGGATGTTAGAAATCACACAAGGAGCGTTCAACATCGTAGTGACCATTTTCAACCTGTATTAGCCAAGCGTTAACGTTTACCTAATGGTTTTTTCCTCCTTTTGTAAATCAAAAAACAACTAAAACTCTCTACCTTAAGGTTCCAACCCACTTCGCACCAGGTGACCAATGTGAACGCATTTCAACAAGTGTGCTGCACCTTAGCTCAAATTTTTCCACTTTTTAAAAGCTAAGATAAAAGAAGATGAATAATACTGTGAATAATTTATTAATACTGTAGATCATAAATGTTTAAAACATAAACCTCAACCCTTTGGAAGACGAAACATCTCATAATACAACATCACGAACAAATCGTCAATGTCAACAAAATACAGAAATTAAAACATTTCGTGTAATAAATTATTTTGTTAAATTAAATTCTATAAAAGCGTAATAAAACTATCCTCGTATCCCACGACATAATAATCGTGCCAATATCGCAATTCCAGTTTGCTGTAATTTTTAATGTCTTAAAGAACTGGGATGTCATCGTGGTTAGTTAAAGTTCCTTTAAGTTTGATAAGGCGTCAGATTTTCACTATATCCATTCACATCTCGATAATATTATCGCTCTAATTGTTTTAACATTTTTTTTATTTGAAAAACAACAGGGGTATTCACAATCTTTGTGTTAACTATTAGGTCCTGTTAGATCGAAATGATGACGTACACTTGTAAGAATCGGCTAGTTTAATTGCTCGATCTAACAGGCCAGGGCCAATGTTAGATGTTAGGTCGAAAATGTAGTCACTTTGCTATCCGTTAGGGCGGAGGTACCAACATGGCAGCCATGAATTTAACAGCTGTTTTTTTTTACACGTCTTCTTAACTGGTCAATAATTAATACCATATCAATACATTGTAAAGTTTTAGGCTGGTAGACGTTAAAATACAAGTTAGGTAAGTCGGCACGAACTGAAGCGTTTGATTTGTTAGTACTTTTCGAGTGCATATGTAGCAGTTTGAAAGGAAGAGTTGATTATTTTTCCTTTTTCTTACTTCTGGCATTTTACAATTTAACCCAAAACTAAACCAAAACAAACAACAACAAGCCTTCAAGGACTGTTATAGCTCAATTTTTGGTTCTGCCAATTTCCATGCGCAGCATTGCGGAAAAATTAACGTTTAACATGCCAAGAAAAGAAGGGGGTGATAACTATCTTACTGGACATTTCTCTATTCGATTTAACACGAGTTAACTTATGTTTTTACAAAAATCGTCAATACACTTTTATTTTCTCGGTCCTCATTTTTAAATTTTCAACAAAACATACATCAGTTGGACACGCACGCGTACGAAATTCATTCAAGCATGTTAGACTTTAATGATATTTTTTTAAACACCTAACGTCTTGCAGGTTATTTGGGCTTACGTCCCTGATACAAACAAAAACAAAAAGTTCATTGGGAAAAATTTCCATTATTCCAAAATTATTCATCAGGTGTCACACCCACATTCATGCTTTGATGACAGTAATCATTTTAAGAATGTTTAATTTCCGATATTATATTTTACGATAATTTGTTAAAGCATAGTACCTTATTTGTCACCTAACGCTTCAATGTCTTTTAGAAAAAAGTGGTGCAAGTAAAAATTAAACTTGATAAAACCAAATGTTGATTCATAAAACCTGGAAGGGTAAAGGGGAAAGTACCAAAATTGAAATGAATTTTCCCTCGACGTAAGGTTCAACGCGAAGTTATTAAATTTATACCCAGTGTTCGTCAGTTTGCCTATGGATACAATTGCTCAGCATGTTCTTTCTTTCTCTGGTCCCTGCTCAAGTATTCGACAGAAAATGGTTATATAAGCTTACCAGAATTCTTCACGTTACCTATTTTCTTATTATCTGCCTTATCCAGCCTTTCCTTTTTCGTCATACAAAGTGTCTTAGCTTGATCCACTTATCTTTTCTCTATACTCGTGGCATGCTCCTAACCTTTCAATCACTCAGATAACGTCAATGTCAACGTAAAGTGTCTCTACTTAATATTAATCTGAAAAAGAAATTTATTGAATTACTTCGTACAGACCGATGTCTACTACTTATGTTGGGAATCTTTCTAAAAAGCACATATTAAAATGTATTATCTCAGGCCTAAAAATTAAAAAAAAATTCCATCAATTTGGTTTTTACAATTGCTTCTCATCTGGCTAACAGCGTCATCGCGTATATGTCGCCTTCTCTTGAATCGGGCTGATTTCTGGGACGTAATCCGATGTTTTATCGCGTTTTGCGCCTGAGGCGAGGTGTTCATTCTCAATAATGTCCGTCTTTCCTTGTCAACCGTGCTATTCTACAGCTACCTCACTCACCGTACTGTCAATCCACTCTGCGCATGTTATCCTATTCATGCTGGTACTCCTCGGGGTAGTTTTCTGGCCCCCGCACTTTACCAATGGTACACAGCTTACATCCCATCATCAAACAACCTCTTTTACCATTTAGACAATACACCGGTCATCGTAAGTAGATGTAGATGTAACCGTAGTGGTGTAATATACTGCGCCCTTTAAGAGCTCCCCTTTTTTGTCTAGAGCACACCACTGAGTCCTATTTCATCAAGGAACTTGTTTAGGTTGATTAGTAGGTTTGGTTTCAATGGTTGAATCTCTTCTGTGGTCATATTGTACGTCCCAAAGCACTTCCTCATTCGGGCAATTAGAGCATCGCAGTTTGTTAGTAGGTTCGTTGGTGCCTCTTCTACCTCTTTGCAGAATCGGCATGTGCCGTCTTGGATTAGTCCAATCTTCTTTAAGTTTCCATTTAGCTTGAGTGTCCTGTTACGAATCCGATTAGAATTCGCAATTAATTCTTGCTTCCTTTGACATATTCTGTAATTTCTTTTCGTCAGAAATATGTTAGGAGATTCTTGGATTGCCTGTGTTCAATGAATGAATTCCATTGTTCCTTCATTTTCTTTTTGTCCTTCTGTCCGAGATACTCGTTGATGATGTGGGTTCCTAAGCCACAGAAGGATTCGGGTCCTATGACCAGTGTAGCAGATCGTTTCCTTGCAAGTGTGTCTGCTTTCTCGTTGCACTCCCATTTATCCTGGGACCCAGCAGAAATATGTTAAACCTAATATGTTAAATTTGGTTTTGCAGTTCAACAACATCTTTAAACTAATGATATTTTAGCTTAGTGCTTTAATAGCTGCTTGGCTATTTGGCATGATAGCTTGTTCTTGTTTTTGTACCTTTTAGTCATGTTGAATTGAGTACATCTCCGCTTGGAAGATACTGATGTATTTTCCCATGGGTTCTGAGTATTTGGTTCCAGGACAGAATACTCCTGCATACTGAACCTTCTTGGGTTTTAGATCCATCTGTGTACTCATCGCAAGTAACTTTGTAGTGTAAAAGCGTTAAATATTTTAAAAAAAATGTCTGTTCGTTGTAATACATTCTTTACATTCAGTATACTTTACATAAATCAGTGTTGTGACGAATATTATACTGCGATGACCAGAAGTAGTAGTGGTTCTTTACTGTTTTACGGTGATACATTGTGGGGGAAAATTGCGAACGGTATTTCTGAAAGAGACGTTAATGAAAGGAGTAATAACTTCCTCCAGTTTTTTAAACCAAGGGCCGACGTTTATTCAAAGTGTAGAATGCGAATTATGCCATCGTGTAAACAGGGTTTAATTACTCTTCGCCACGTTTTGCCGAACTGGCCGGTGTTAAATAGTGCTTGAAACTTAACAGCTCTAGCTTCAAAGTCCGCCTTAAGCGTTTATTTGAAAAGCTAGAAGCATTCCGACGTTTAATGTCCCTTCTCGCGGCTAACTACTTCCCTCCGTTTATTTTGTGACGACTTAAAACGCTCATAAAATATTTCAAAGAAGTAATTAAAGTATCCGTGGAAATAATTTACACCCATCTAGATAGACATTTTTTGTTATTTGCAGTAGATTACGAGTACATCCAAATTAGTAATATGAAATAATGAGATAAAACATATAAAACAAAATTAAAGCAATAGTGCAAAAAATAGCCATTTTCAGTACTCCAATGATCTTTAATTGTAGACTTTTCACAGTGTTAAAAATATCGACCACTTTTTCACTCATGAACACTTTAAATCAAGGTATGATCTTGAAGAAAAAACAAAATTCAGTTGTTACTGACAACAGTCATTGGGAATATTAGGTATATTATATATNTATATATATATATAAGGAATATTTCCTTCCGTCTTGAAGGAAATTTGAGAACACCTGTACAAAATTTATATAAGTCAACCTGTAGACATATTTTAGATTGTTTTGTCTCGATGATGATCTTAAAATAGGCCGAAAGCTTGGTAGTAACAACTGAATTAGTAAATTTATCTTCAAGACGAATCTTTGATTTAGAGTTTTCCTCAAAATTGTCTAAATTAATGTGTCAGTATCATTTTCACTATCATATCCGAGGATAACTCCAGGCCATCATCTTCAGTTATCTATGATAAATTTGAATGTGTTGAGTTATTGAAATTTTTGAACGGATTTCATCTTGGACGGATGAATTATATACGTGTAGTTTCGATTGATACATAAAATGGAGTATCAAGGATATTTCGTGGGCTAAAGGTTTGGGATGGGTTGGAAGTATGGATGCGTTGAAGCTTTTAATGCTTGGCTTAACCCAACATTTCCAGCCAGTGCTGCTGTTAGCAGCATTTTATTTTTGATAAGTTAGTTAGAGCGTTTGCCAAGAAGTAGTTCAAGAGCAATATATCAAGTTATAACTTCTTGTCGTTTAACTTGTGTTGAAGAATTCCAAGGAATCGCACCTTGTCCACAGTTGGGAGGGGATGTTTTTAATTGGAATGGAAGGGAGATTTTTTTGTCGAGATTGAAGGTAATGTGGGTGGATTTGTCTGATTGAATTAAATTTTATTCCTTTCTTTTCACGAAAACTTCTATAGTTTGAGGTGATGTTGAATGTTTCGAATGTAAATGAAAGGAGCGAAGTTAGGAGAGAGGATCGCTGTATCGTCAGCAAATGTGAGTTTGTGGTTTGAGGATGTAATACAATGTCAACTGGATAAAACTGTTATATTATGGCGGTCAGATCGCTACTCTGAGGAACAGATAAGGAGATGGATTGAGGGATGGAGAATGTGAGAAAGAGAGAGGAGTGAGAGTGAGAGAGTAAGAGAGAGACAAAGTGAGAGAGAGTGAGAGGGAAGGATGGAGAGGGAGAGAGAGAGAGCGAGAGAGAGAGAGACAGAGAGGGTGATAGTGAGGAAGAAAGAGAAAGAGCAGGAGATAGAGGGAGAAAGTGGAATATAAATAGAGGGAGAGAAAAAGAAAGAGAGGGAGTGAGAGAGAGAAAACAAAGAAAGAGAGAGCGAGTGAGAGTGAGAGAGTAAGAGAGAGACAAAGTGAGAGAGAGTGAGAGGGAAGGAGGGAGAGGGAGAGAGAGAGAGAGAGAGAGAGAGAGAAATAGAGACAGACAGACAGACAGACAGACAGATGGACAGACAGTCAGAGAGAGAAAGAACTATTTGTTTTATATGCAAGTGACTCCAGTTGGAAGAGTTTGCAGTTTCTTTAGGTTTTAAAATAAAACTGAGGATTAAATCCATTATCCCAGGACGATAGAAGATTATCTGTATAAGCCTGATATAGTCTGGCGGTCAGAGCGCTACCTGGGGAACGGATACGGAGATGGATTGAGGGATGGAGAGTGTGAGAAAGAATGAGAGTGATAGTAAGAGAGAAAGAGAAAAATAGGTAGAGGGGAGAGTGGGAGAGAGAGAAGAAAAGAAAAAGAGAAAGAGTGAGAGAGTGTGACAGAGAGGGAGCGAGAGTGACATGGAGAAAGAGAAAGAGAGAGTTATTTGTTTTAAAATACAAGTGATTCCTGTTCGAAGAGTTTGCAGTTTTTTAGGTTTTAAAATAAAAATGAGGATTAAATCCATTATCCCAGAAAATTTCCCAGAATGACAGACAATGAAGTTGTATGAATTTGGTCATACCTTTTGATTACCAAAACGTTTTTAAAAAATGGCAAAAAGTAGGGAAAATTCAAAAGGTGAGATTGAGATGGGAAGTTAGTGCCCGAGTGGATCGAGGTCACGATAGCTCAAGTGGTAGAGCAGCGGCCTATCTAGCCGAAGATCGTGGGTTCGAATCCCGCTCGTGCCATTGACTTTTTTTATCTCAACTAAAAACCTTAATTAATTGTAATATATTAATTGGTCAAGCGGACCACGAAATTAGTGAATTTAAGTTTTTAAAAACGATTTTGTGTTGTTTTCAGGAAGAAGAATATTCCATTGAAAATAAACAATACCATCAGAAATGTACCTTTTCATTTAACTAACAAAAGTAACTCAAGAGAATCCCTGTATATACTGTGATAAAACTGATTTTATAACTAACCTGAAATCAACAAGAAAAACAGATATGCGGTTTTGATTTTTCGATGTACCGATTATTAAATAAATAACTGTAAAACTAGTACCCAGTATTATTACTATTCTTATAAAGTGTAAACATTAAACGACATAGATTCTAGGTAATAATATTCAATGTTCATAAAAGCGTTAACGAAAAATAAAATCTATTTATTCTTTTGGGTGAGTCGGCGGTTGGAATGGGTAACTTTTTATTTTATTGTTAGTTTACTGTTATCCTTTTCTGTGTGCAAGAACCACGTACAAAACCCACGTTTGTAGATACCACACAAGTTATTGTGACTGTGTTTGGAATAATCAGATGAACATATATTATGTAATAAAACCATAACTTGGGCTAGTGAAACGTGACTTTTCTATTAATATTTTCGAGATTTTTTCATCATCGTTTCATAGAATTTGTTTTCCCTTTCTTTCCTGGAAGTTAAAAAACGTCAATTCTTGTTAGATTTTAATTGGAAAAAACAGTTTTAAAACTCTAAATCCATTCCATCGCAGAAAATTGGACGTCATATGTAATTTATCATGTTTTCCGAAGCTGTCCCGGCCGGGCGGTAACCAGATTTTAACATTAGCTGTCAAAAACTGTTGTCGATGGTAATTAGATGAATTATCCAGGATGGAAAAAATCGTGACATTTGTAGCGACAGAAAGATGGAGGCAGCCCGGTTTGCATGCCACATGACTTTCTGATCTGAAAATTACTTTCGTGCTCATTTCAAACCACTTGTTGCCTCTGCTAAAACAGTCCACTCGAGAATACCTCGAGGGCGAGGTAGCGATTCAAACAAAATCGACCCTGACTCCACGTGGCTGATTGCGACACCTGGACATGACAATTTTTACTGTACTTTTCGTCGGTTAATTCACAATGAATAACCATGTGCATAAAATTATATTGTTATTCTTTCACCTTGGTGATCTCCAAAAATTACTAACAAAGAAGGAAAGATTTAGAGATGAAGTAACCTGCACATTAGCTTTATAAAAAGCTGAAAATGTAAAAAGGTTGCATGCCAATTTTGTTCTGTAATGCAGTAAATAATAAGCCGAAGGTCGTGGGTTCGAAACTCGTTTGTGACACTAAATTTTCATCTCAACCAAAAACTTTAGATAAAAAGAATAATTCATTGGAATAATTAATATGGTCAATTATGACCATTAAGCCAATATGGATTAATGTAAGAAATAATTTGTAAATAAAAGTGTGTCTTCCGACTTTGAAAAAACGTTTTTTTGTTAATGGAGGTAAAATTTGAAAGGTGGGTTGAGATGGGAAGTCCGAGTGGATCTAAGTCACGATAGCTCAAGTGGTAGAGCAGCGGCGTATTTAGCCGAGGGTCGTGGGTTCGAATCCCGCTCATGGCACTGACTTTTTTATCTCAACCAATACCTTACATAATGATTAATTAATTTCAATAAGTTATTTCGTCAATCGGACCACGAAATCTAATGGATTTTTTTTGTTAATGTTGGCGTGTAAAATAAGTCTGTAGTATTTTTCAATCATTTCATTAGATCATATCTGTGCAAGCAATGGGTATTTAGACATTATTGTTTACACAATCTGAAAGGGTTTAGGTTAAGTGTTTTTATTT
Source organism: Cimex lectularius (assembly GCF_000648675.2). NCBI lineage: Eukaryota > Metazoa > Arthropoda > Insecta > Hemiptera > Cimicidae > Cimex > Cimex lectularius. Next base: position 1,237,369 of record NW_019392659.1, on the reverse strand, counting down.
GCTAATTTAGTTTGAGATCTCCTATTTTTTCAAGGTGTTTTGTTAATATAATGAAATAAAAAATAGTCAATTTTGTAATTTAGTGTTACTTTTACTGCATAGGAAATATGGCAGTTCGGAAAAAATGTGATTTGTACGATTGTGAAGCTTCAGAAGAAAGCACCGCCCGTTAGCTCGAAAGCAAAATTTTGATCTTGACAAGCAAAGCGTACTGGTTTTCCTTCACCAGTTGATGAAGAACAAATTTTGTCACCGGCACGAGTACACACACACACACACACACACACACACACACACACAGAGAGAGAGAGAGAGAGAGAGAGAGAGAGAGAGAGAGAGAGAGAGAGTGAGAGAGAGAGCGAATCTTGACGTATCTCATATAGGCATTTGAGAGCAGCTGGATTATTTGTCGGAACGTGTTGACAGAGAATTTATTGGACGGCATCTCCATATGCCACAGCTGCGCAATGTGAACAAGTCGTTTTTAAAATACATTGATAACGGGAGGAAAAGTGGCTTCGCTGTTACAATTATTAAAGAGGAAAATCGAGAAACCCAACGGCTCATATTGACAGCTCCAAAATCCAACATCCCCAGAAGGTAATAAGCATTTGGTTGGATTAGAAGGGGGTGGTTTATTATGAGCTCGTATTGCCCCATCAAACCGTTAATTCTGGTAGAAACTGCACATATTCTAGCGATTAAAGTCAACAATTGAATAATCGGAAGGGGTATGTTTTCCATCAGGAAAATGTTTGCTCCTTCAGATTTTCACTTACTCCAGGCTCTACAATACTACACCAATCGGAAAAAAGTGTACTGCTATAAGAACAGAGAAATAAATAGAAAACACATCGAGAAGTTAATCACTCAAAAATCTGGGAAGTACTCGGAGGACAGAATTACAAAATTACATGGAGGAAGTAGCAGGTAATTAAAAAGAAGGGTTCATATATTACGGGTATTCACGATCTTTGTATTAACCCTGTTAACTCTGTTAGGTCCTGTTAGATCGAGAAAAATGATGACGTAGAGGTGTAAGAATCGGCTAATAGACATTGCTTGATCTAACAGGCCCATGTTAGATGTTAGGTACACAATGCAGTCACATTGCTATCCGTCAGGGGGTAGGTAACCAACATGGCAGCCAGGAATTTAATAGCTGTTTTTTGTTTACACGTATTTTTATTCTTAAATATGTATTAATTAAATCACATAAATAAATTTCTTTTGTTAACTTCTCACCTGCCCTATATACTCTCATTCATAGTAGATCCATCCCCTATCCTACAAAGTTTTAGGCTGTTAGACGTTAGGATACATGTTAGGTATTTCGCCACGAATTGAAGGTTGTCATTTCTTAGTACTTTTCGGGTGCATACATAGCATTTATAATGAAAAAGTTGAATAATTTTCGTTATTTATTAACTACCATCTTACAATTTAACACAAAAGAAAACCAAAACAAACAACAATAAGCCTTCAAGGATTGTTATGGCTTTATTTTTGGTTCTTACAATCGCCACGCGCAGCATTGCGGAAAAATTGACGTTTAACATGCTAAGAAAAGAAGGGGACGTTCACGATCTTACTGGACATTTCACTATTCAAGTTGATACGAGTTAACATCTTACAAACATCGTGAATACCCCTATTGTTTACATCTGCCATTTACCATCGAAAATGTTATGAACTTAATTTGGGACCCCGTACTTTAAATAACACTTTTTATTCAATTTTGTCATCTTCGGTCAGAATATATTATGTATCTGTTCTTTTCTTCAGTCTTCCTTTGTTCGCTGGAGAGATCTACCAACACTATTTAATTTGAATTTTAATTTGCAGTTTTGGATTTACAAATAATAGGAAGACGTTAGGAAACCCCGGTTTTTATAAGTAAAATCATTTTCTTTCACCATTATATAGAGTTATGTTGAATTGATCAGCTTGGACATAGATATATCACGTTATCATAACTGGATGCTACTTTTGAATTTCAGTTGAATGTTTGGAATTTTAGTGTAAAAATAACGATCTGAAATATTAGTCTCAACTGGCCTAATTTATATATGGTCTTTCAATTGGACATATTGCACAATGCCCAACTATTTTCGTGCTTGGAAAAAATCGATACACTTTGTTCAAAGAATGCGGTGAGTCTATTGGAAAAGAAAAGTAGTTTTCACCGTTACAAAGGCGACATTTGTCTCTTGAAAAAGCCCAGCCTTAAATCGAACTGTCTTGAGAAAGGGTCTATGGGCAGACATTTGCCGCAAAACTCGTGTTGAATAGTGTATGGAAAGCCAAGGACAACTCCAGAGCTTGTACTGTATTTTTTTACACTGGGTTTCCTCGATCCAGAACGATTCGATTTGATAATTTAAGATATTGTATGAGCCATTTGTTATTAGTTAATAGCATCATCCAAAATTCTTTTTTTTTTTTTTTTTTTTTTTTACAATTATCAAGGAAAAATTAAAACGTAGCAGATTTGCAATTACGAGGTCGTACAAATCGCCAGGAGTTTTGATGTTTTTGAAAAAAAACCTATCTGGAAGTTTGTTGTTGGAAGTTTCTGGGTTTGATACATGGCCGCTTAGTTTAGAATCCGCGACTTCATTCGAGAAATGAAAGTAATTACAATAGTTCTGTCCTTAAAATAGAAACAAAAATAATATAAAATTATAACATATAAAATAAAAACAAAAATAATTGGAAAACGTAGAAGAAAGTAAACAAGAACTCTTACGTCTACAAATCATATTTGTGTCAACAACGGACTAAAAGGTTTATTAGATAAATCTAGTTTTAAAAATTATTTATCTAAATAAGAAACCAATTTAGCCGTAAAATCCATCCATAGGTATACCGGAAAAATATTAAAGCTTTTGAAAAAACGCTAACAGAAGAAGCAACTCTTGTAAATAAACTTCGATTAGACAAGTAATAATTAAATAACTAAAAAATGGCACACCAGAAGTACTTAAGACTTTTCCAATAACAGCACATCATCAACTAAGTCAAATCATTGGAGTCGATGATTAGTGATTACCTTAGTCTGGGGTATTTTCTGAAATCATAAACTACGATGGTATATTGAAATAAATACATTGAATAAAAGTTTGTTTTTTTGGTCATCGATTCTTTCATTTAATTACGGAATATTTATATTACATATCAGAGGAAAAAATACCTAAAGTGGATAGGTGTTTGATCTTTTTGATGTTTCAATTCAATTTGTAAATTCAAAATGCTTTAAACCGTAAGTTTCAAAGTTGTTAATCGATATCCATATTTGTAAAATAAAGTTTAAAAAAATCACGTCTTCCATGAGAAGCTCAGAGGGATGTGAATCACATTACAATATTGATATAATAATTTTTATTAAAATTCCAAATGCTATGGCGGGATTCGAACCAAGAAAAGCTAGCGAGGCAAATACTTTGTACCTACGCGGGCTATGATTTCCTACGTGTTAATACTTTCAGCGCGTTGTTTTCAGCGTAAAAAATCCTTTAAAATGATGTGTCAGGATGTATAGGTCCTATTTAAAATTTTGAAGTTGAACTGGGTCTGAGATATACTGTATAATTTTAAAATAAGGTGTGTAGAGATTAGCGACCGTTAATCGATAGTTATTCAGATATCGTGAGATGTGTCGGGTCTGAATGACATCGCCAACAATGAGAAGAAACTCGCTTCGGCCATCAATCAGAAAACTTTTTTGCTGAAATGCAGACAACACAAGGTATATCCTACTCACATCAAGAACAATTTCAACTTCACAAATGCCACACTAACACAGCCAAACGACCAGAATTAACGACATACATAAAGCCACAACAAATTTCAAACGAAACATTTTAAACATAGAAATCACCACGAGCATCAAAAACATCAAGGCATTGACACAAAAATTACACCAATTAAAACTCATTGCCGCCAACATAATACCTACAGACATTTTAAAAGAATTTTTTTAAAAGAATAAAAAGATGCATACAACGCCCACTTTGACCAAATTAAAAATAAACACATCAAAAAATGAAATAACTTAATCAACAAACAAACACCTTCTAACATAAACAAATGATTCCTAAACCTAACCAAAGCTAACATTCCTCCAGAAATCCAGAACTTCCTGTCACTTGGTCCCAAACATTCCATCCCTTACAACAAAACAGATTTTCCAACAGCTAAATTAATTACGGATGTAGACTATGCAATTCAAAAATGCACAAAAACGGAGGAAGAAAAAGACATAACACGCTCAAAATGCATTAACACAATAACAAATCACTTACAAACACCTCACTACAAATCAACACAACCTATCCCAACAAACATATACCAAAACCAAAAATATACCCGACCTCATCTCACGATATCTGAACAACTTTACAATAAAGACAAAATTTGAAACTATACTAAAAAATATTCAACACGTTTAATTTTTTTTTTTTTTGATTGCGGCATTGGTTCAAGAAAAATTCAGCCGGGCCATCGGAACTGGCTTTCTTTCTTTCGTTTTCTTTGAAATTCACCTTATCGTGTATTTTTATCAAACAATTATAATACTGTACACATTCAGAACATCAGTGTATTTTATTAGCAAAATCAGTGGAGATGGACGTTTCTACAACATTAGGGGTATTCACGATCTTTATGTTAACCCTGTAACTCTGTTAGGTCCTGTTAAATCAAGAAAAATTATGAAGTATATTTGTAAGAATCGGCTAGTTAACATTGCTCGATCTAACTGGCCAGGGCCAATGTTAAATGATAGGTCGAAAATGTAGTCGCATTGCTATCCGTTATGGCGTAGCTAACCAACATGGCAGCCATGAAATTAACAGCGGTTTTTTTACACGTATTTCTATTTTTAAACAAGCATTATTTAAAGCACACCAATAGATAAAGTTTAGGATACAAGTTAGGTATGTCGGCACGAATTGAAGCGTGACATTACTTTTCGAGAGATAAATATCATTTTGAATGAAAAAGTTGAATAATTTTCGTTTTTTATTAACTTCTGGTATCTTACAATTTAACACAAAACAAAACCAAAACAAACAACAACAAGCCTTCGAGGACTGTTATAGCTTTATTTTTGGTTCTACCAATCGCCACGCGCAGCATTGCGGAAAAATTGACGTTTAACATGATAAGAAAAGAAGGGGGCATACAGGATCTTACTGGACATGCCTGTATTCCAGTTAACACGAATTAATATCTTACAAACATCGTGAATACCCCTAATGTTTGTTTTCAACATTTTTCGAACTTAAGAATATCAAATATAGTTGGTTGAAACGTTCAGTGGTTTCCTTTTAGGCATTCATGTCAGACTCCTATGATAATTTGAACCCATATGTTTGTCATATTTCGCAGGATACGTCATAAACACTCAACTGTATTCGTATGAATAGTATTTGATTGGCATGAAATTATGCCCTTTTAAATAAATTTAAATTGAATACCTTTACAAGGTTCCATTTAAATGGTAGCAATTAAATATCGAACGGATAAGAATTTTGCTAATATATACTAATATGCTCTGCAGAAAATAAGGATATTTATATTAAAACTGTTCAATATTGTATTTTCAGTTTACTGAAAATGATTATTATAATCAAGTAATTACGTTTATTTGAACTTTTTGAAGTAAATCGCAAAAAGAGGTTTGTAAGTTATGCCAGCAAAATAAAATGAGCGGCATTTAGATGTCACCATTGCAATTGTGCGCGTTGGGCTTGTTATTCGGAATTTTAAAAAGCTCTTCTAAGCTTGGAATACACATAAAATAAAGTGTCGGAAAAATCCTTTAACGACACATTCAACTGCTAACGAGTTAAACTTTAAGCTATACAAGCCCATTCCAAGTTTTCTCGTTATTCATAAAATTTGTTATTCTACGCGACGGTATCTCGCAGAGAAGCTTATCATACGTTTTTCCTTGTAAATTTGGTATTTCTAGAAAAGGCCCCTGAGATAGTTTATATAAACGTCCTACGTTGCGCATGCCTTTTGAATTTCCAACGACTTGGACAAAATGGATTAAACCGTCTCAATCCGTGAACTCGGAAGCCTATTTAGCTTTTAGTATATAGTATAGCTAATCCGGACAATAAACAAAGTTGGGTTGACTTCCAAGCTATACCACATTATTCCGTGAGTGCTTCTTTGCGTTTAATTTTAATCCGCGGTTTGTGAAACTCCATTATTGATCGGATGAACAATTTCAACGAAAGCTCTCTTTGTGTAAAACTACTTTATAAGATTTTCTATTACGTTTCGAAACAATTACATAATTATACAGAACAATTATTAAACTGTGGTGTTGAACTGTCGTCCGCCTTTGTCATGGCGCTGCTATAAACATTCCATTGACAATATAAATTAATTCAAGTAATTGTGATTCACTCTTATTCATTCATAGCTATTTTCTATTTGCACAAAACGTTCACACAAGTGAGGCAATGGATTAACAGATTTTTCTATATCAATACATGAATTATATAATCAACAAAACTTACACCTTTCATTACTACATTAAAAGAGGTATGTACTTTACGTAAATGCATATGCCAACCATCTAAGAGAAAAATAAATCATTCAGATGAGATCAAATATAATCGAAGTTGGGGACCGCGGTAGCCGAGTGGTTAGCATGAGAGACTCTCACGCCGCGGTCGTGTGTTCGATTCCCACCGTCGCCTCTGGCCCTTTTTTCCCGATAACCCCCAATTTGAACAACATATATATAAGAATTCGTCATGGCTAATATGCAAAGATCATAAGGCCAAAAAAAAAATATATAATCTAAGTCAAAAATTTAATGACGAAGCCAGACTATTGCGCCTTTCAAACCCGGCCTGATATTCCTTGTTAGACGATTGCGACCTTCCCACGTATCAATTTATAAAGCAACACGACTTGGCAAATCAATAGTAGAATGAACAAAAGTGATCAACTATCTAAACAAAATTTTTTTAAAGTATTTAGTCGATTCTGTCCAGACTAGTTGACAAGTCAGACTTCCCCTGCATTATTGATGGCCTGTGGGTTGCGACCATTGACTTCACGCCGTCTTATAGCCGACATCATCTTTCTCCCTTTTCCTGTTTTTTCTTTTTTATTTAAATTTAACCTCGTTTGGCACGATCGACTCCGATCGTTCTAGGTTGCTTATCTGTCCCTGGTTGTTTTAGCTATCAGATCATAATCTTTTCTCGTTCACCTTCTGCACAGTCTTTCCTGTATGTTACGTGAAGCCGAAACAGCCGTGGAGAAAAGCAGAACTAAGTCAACTGGAGAATTTTGATAAGTTTAAAGCTGGGAACACACTTACCCGATTCTACCCGACGCAAATCCAAAGTCCGTTTTTCCATAAGATTGTATTACCCCCGTGCTGCCCGATGCTATACAACTCTACGCTACGCGATCCCCACTGTCCAGATTTTCGATGGGTAGCATCGAGTACAGTCGAAGATAAAACAACGGGATACTCATATTTTTATTCAAACTACATGTATTATTGTCGTTACATAAATTAGAACATGCTTATTTGAATATAAACCAAATTAGCCGAGATGAAAAATTCATAAGTTTTTATTAAAAAAATTAATGGTTTGGTAGAAAATTGATCAAAACACTGGAATACCATTTTTGATATAATGAATTTAACTAATAATTTATTACATGGTTTTGTTCATAAAATTACACCAATTTCGTCGAGTAGCGCAAGAACATGACACTCAAATTTTTGTAGTTCATTTCAAACTAATTATATTAATTTTGCAGTTATATTAATTTCAACGTACCTATTTTAATGTAAACTAAAGTAAACGAGATCAAAAATTCAAAAGTTTTTATAAAAATTATTTCATTATGACAATAAGGAAGAAAATTTATCAAAACACCGGAATAACTTTAGTTATACAATTAAGTTTAATAAACAATCTATTACATGGTTGTGCGCATAAAATTTAGCTAATAATTTATTTCATGGTTTTGCTCTAAACAAAATATTTTGTATATTAAGAACCAAAAAGTGGTTGCGATTGCGATACTGATTTGTGATATAAGTTGTACGTGGCGTGCGCTAGACGTAACATAGATGTGCACACCTTACCAAAACGTGGCAGGTCGTCGGGTAGCATCGGATAGCGTCGCATCGGGTAAATGTGTTCCCCGCTTAACTTGTACCCAAATTTTTCATACCAATAAACCTCACCAGTTGAAAACATTAACGGGTAATAAAAGAATGTCTAATATTGTTAAATTAGGCTAATTATTTATTCATTTATTTGTCATGGACATGACATGACTAAATGTATCGTCAGATAATAAAGAAATAAAGTAAATAAAATGTGTTGTTAATTGAATATGTGTCTAAATACAGTACAATTTGATGAAACCGATTCACTTTCTTAGTATAATGATCAAAACTGCTAGGAAAGAAAATAAAAGGATAGGAGAAGTAATAAGCTTACTGATGTCTAATATTCCAAACTATTCACGAAGGACCGGTTTGTCATGAGAACAGCCGTGTAGATTCGTTTCGATCGGATCAGGTAGCATTGCGTTGGAATTGCTTAAATAATATAATGAATTCTGTATTCACTACATTTTCTATTGTGTATACATTCCCTTTCTTTACCTACTTTTACAGCTGAAGATGGGTGTTGGTATGCGAAACTCATGAACCGGCGTAGGGTCACTTGATGGGTCCTTCTCCAAATCCTCGAGTATAGTCAGACCCAATAAGTGACCATATGCCGGTACATTTCGCGAATAACTTGTGAAAGGTTGCATAAATTAAAAACCATGAACACCGTTTAATTCAGCGATAAAACCCTTTGAAAAATTAACATTGATTAGTATATTGCTATTTGAAATAGTTAAGTTCCTATTTTGGAGGGAAGATGTAGTGTACACGTGTGCGATTTGTAACATGAGAGGGAACGGAGACATAATATACGTGTTTGTTGATTTATATGAGGACTTTTGATTGTATGATTGAACTTGTATTTTAAGCATGTGGAATCTTCTGTCTAGATATAGTCCTAAGTATGTGATTTGAATTGAAGTCGTATCACTTCGTTGTTGATGTACATGTGAACGTACACTGACATTTTTCTTATTTCAGACTTGTCCATTAATTTTGCATCAGTCTTCGATAAGCCAAGGTGTTCTTGGATTGGAAGTTGCTTGGATAGGATTCACGTTAAAGGACAAAATTACGATATCGTCAGACTGGGTGGAGATTGGAATGTGTTGGAGTGTGCAGGTAGGTGAGCAATGCATAGGACCAAGAATGCTCTATTTTAAGATGGCGACATGTACCGGTCTGATTTCCGAGAACTCCTTGACGCAACTCATTCTGCAAGAGCAGTACTATAGGTAGAAATTCAGGAGAAGGTAATGCTATACCCAATGAAGAGCCCCTGCACTGCATCTAAGGACGCACCCAAGAAATACTCATTGTTCTCTAGAGTAAAGAAGATGGTGTCTCAGACACCGAAACTGTTGGATCGTAGAAAGAAGCCGAATAGGTGAGAGGGAACATATATACATAATGAGCATCTGGATGAGAATTAATCTCTTTTAACGTAGTCTTTAGAACATTTTGGATATTGCAGTAAGAAAGCTGATGGCTCTTTAGGAGGATATGTTGCTGGGAGGTTTGTGGCCTTTAGTAACTAGAAGATCTATGGAATAATTCCATAAGAGACAGTAAGTGGCTTGTAGGATGGAACACAGCCTGTCATCTGCCGAAAGTTGAAGCCACAAACTACTCCAACAAAAATGTAAGATTGAAGCGTGTAATTGAAACTTAAAAGGTATAAAAATTTTAAAAATATACGAAAATAAGAACTACTCATATATTTACATTTGGTACATAATATACATCTGATTATTCATGCTCCCTGTCCATGAGGTCGCAATTTGCATAGAGCACAGATTAAAACCTCTCTTTCGGTCCAAGGAGTATGGTTGATGTAGAGCAGTTAGCAGTTAACTGAGAAACGAACTCAATGGCCGAAAGTTCAGTTTTAGGGTTTAACCTTTATTAAATTTATGGAGTACTGTAAATCCTCGTAAAGTAAATAAAAGGTTTGACTTTCGAACCGACAGCATTCTTCCCGATAATATTTGTCTATGAGCTGATGACCGTTAATTAAATGAGTACCCCTCTTGATTCCTCTTTTAAGACGGAATCGAAATCCCACTAGTATCTCACTGCCAAATTAATCCAGAGCTTGAAATAATTGTTGAAATAACTTCTTTGGTAATTTCCATGCCAGAATAGGAGAAAGGCGGTGAGCAGGCAAATTTAGAAATTTAATGCGATATCTGACATGAAGGCCGCAGGTAAAAAATTTACAAGAGAGGTCGAGCACTCAATCGATAACATGTAATTTGGTGTCATGGGGGGAAGCCCAAACAAACTTCTTAATAAAAAAAAAAAGGCACAAACCTTTCACCAGCATCTACCGTTGAAACGCACAACATTGAGCACCATAGCTTACAGCTCTGGAAACAGCTTTTAAAACAATTATGTTTGGCGGAAAGAGAGACATTAATTTTGTAAATAAATTCACTAGTTTTCGTGGTCCGCTTGACAAAACAATATCTTTCAATTAAGGTTTTTTTAGTTGAGATCAAAAAGTCAGTATCACGAGCGGGATTCGAACCCACTATCTTCGGCTTGATACGCCGCTGCTCTACCGCTTTTGAGCTATCGTGACCTCCATCCACTTGGACACTAACTTCTTATCTCATCCCCACCTTTTGAATTTTCCCTCCTTTTTGCCAATTTTCAAATGTCATGTATTCTATTTCATTCTCGGCAACAAATGAAATGGACAGCTTTAGTGAAGATATACTTCATTTTAACTTATTAAATTCACTAGTTTTCGTGGTCCGCTTGACCAATTACCATCTGTCAATTAATTAAATTTTCATCTTAACTAAACAAACCTTAATTAATTTGTTAATAAAGTCGCTCCAGAAAGTTTTAAAACTATTTTTTTGTAGTTGAATAACTGAAGTGTGCGTTGCATTCTGAATACTTCATGGCTCATATTACTAAATCTTGTTTCACAGTCTTGTACTTCAGTGTCATTTACCTGGTTATATTTCAGTGGTGACTATTTTTTCCAGTCAATAGATCAATGAGATCAAATGAAGGCACACGCATGGAATAGAATTTGTTAACGTTGGTATACGACCTCTGGGAGATTCCCCTCCTGATCATAATCACCGCGAGTCGTAAATTTTTTTCCTGAGCCTTGTAACCCAATTGATTTATACGAGGCTTTCCCATTAACCGACGATATGAAGAGTTACTATACAAAGTGAGTTTCCGAATAAGTCCAAGTCTGAAATAGCTCGCCGCCGATAAATCACAATCCCCATGCCAACACGTACGGATTCCGGCAGCGGCAGTGGATTAACCGTTTTATCCGAAAACAGTCGAAATCGCCCGCCGTAAATTAGGTGACGAAATTGATTAACGCACCCCCTGTTCATATTGCCAATCTCTTCCGAGAATTATCAAACACTCCGGTCCGGACCTAACCGGCAGCCGGGCTGATGAATGATCGCCCCCGTTGTCTCAGGATATAAATTCTCTCAAATTTAACAAACGGCGATTCACTTTATTAGCCCTATTAATTAAACTAACGAACACAATTTGTTTGCCTTTCTGGACTTGACAATAACGTGAGCAACTGATTAGTTCCGTACACCCGATTCCGTGAGACTGAATGAAGTAAAAGCTAAAGCTGAAGCATTCAGTCCATTCAGTCCGTATTACACAAGGATTAACTAAATATTTACAAGAATATTTATTTTTGTACATGACAAGAAAAATTGTTGATTTATATTAACTAAATAAAACTCTGTCATTTTAAAAATTACATTATTATTAAAAGAAGTGCTGTGTTGAAAAATTGTGTGTCATGAGCGGGACTCGAACCCTTAACCTCCAGATCAATACTCCGAAGCTGTTACCACTTCAAGCTATCGTAACTCAGTCCTGGCGACACAACTAACCATCTGACCCATCTTTTTTCCACCTTCCTTGCCAATAAAATATATATATATATATATATATATATATATATATATATATGTCACGTTTCGATTTGAATGTACCGCCTTGCCCCTCCACATACATCTGACAGTGAGAGGAGTAGGGGCAAGGAATGGGCTATTTTTTTCAGTCAAAAAAACAATTCCCTTTCTATCCTCCATGGGTTATGAGCTGTTTATTTGTAATTAAGAAAATTTGGTGTACACACAATTGAAGTGAGTAAATTTTATATTTTGACGTAAAAAATCTAAAAATAATAATTGTATTTTAATTTAAAAAGGAGTTGTAACAAAAAATATATTTTTATAAAGAAAACTATAAGACATAACATGTGATTTTAAAAGTTATGTTAAAATATTAATTGTATTTTCTAATTGGTGGTCAAAAATTAATAATAATAACAATAATAATAAATTCCTTTACTTTTACTTTTCTTTATAAAACGAGAATTAACGTCGATTTTAAAAATAATGTTTGTAGATTCTGAAATAGTTTTTATTACAGAATAAAAAATTCTTTAAATTAAAAATAATAATTAATAAAATAAATTGTAATCTTTTTTGAAAATAAATTGTAATAAAAGATTTAAATTTAAATAATATTTTCGTCTCGTATTTATTTTGGTTTGAATTGAATATTGGAATTTTATATATCAAAAAAAGGTGCCTGGTCGTTAAAACCAATAATTGTAGTCAGGTCCGATCATAAAAAACCTCTGGGACCTTGTTTTCGGTTCTCTGAATTCAGGGTTGGGCCCAACAAAAAGAAGAAGAGACACGCTTACATATATATATTTGGTGACACATCATACTTGGTTGAGATAAAAAAAAATCAGTGTCACGAGCGGGATTTGAACCCGTAGGTTGAGATGGAGAGGTGGTGTCCGAGAGGATCGAAATCACGATGGCTCAAGTGGTAGAGCAGGGGCGTATTTATCCGAAGGTCGGGGGTTCGAATCCTGCTCGTGACGCTGATTTTTTTAATCTCAACCAAGACCTTACATAAAAAGCATGATTAATTGAAAGAATTAACTCGGTCAATTGACTACAAAAACATAAAGGATGTCCCAAAATTAACGCAAGATTCGAATTTGCTGCCAGTTTTGTAGTAAACTGTTGGCAACCCTGAAAAAGAACAATTTGACAGCTGAGGGTTAGTAAAAATGGAGCGTTATATGATTCCACAACGTGTTTTCATTATTGAACAATATTTCAACTAAGTTTTTCTATCAATTCTTGTTCATGACAACGAATTGATGTTCCTGGGTTTTCACCAACACTCTCACGCATTGCTTTGATATTGACATTTGAACGGCTGGTTTTGAACGACCGGTGTTTTTACCGACTCAAATTGATCCAGTCTTCCTGATTTTTCAATTAATCTGTACACAGTTGACGAGGTTCAAACATTATTTTGCCCATATTTTGTATAAAAATTTCCGAACTGCAGCCGCCAAACTTTCATTATTTTTTAAATATTGTTTCGACCTGGTTTCAAAAATGGCGGCACATTCAAATCTTGCGTTAAATTTGGGACTCCCTATATGTTTTTAGTTGGTGCTATTAACTGAAGTTAAAAGGACCAATTAAAACATATAACAATTTAAAAATTAAAAATAAATAAACAATCCGTCACAAGAATAAAACATGTTGGTAAGGTCTGTTAGTTTCAAACAGATATTTCCTGCGACCAACTTATCGAATATGTACATATATAAAGTACAGGCACCATGAGAATCGAATACATTGTTAGTATAAGATGAAAACAGTGTGTCATATACCACCGACTGATTTACATATACTGTTTGTACTTCCAGGATGTTAACTTGTAGATATTTTGTATAGGTTATTTCGAGATCGTGTGATGCGGTCTGGTGTGACGTAGGTTTCAGAAAAACATTTTCTTTATCATTCCAACGTTTCGATCTTTATTGAGATCATCTTCAGGGCCTGGGATTTACAAACATTGTTTAAATTATTCGGAAATCGTGGGATAAGGTCTGGTGTGACGTAGGTTTCGGAAAAACATTTGGTTTATCTTGCCAACGTTTCGAACTTTAATGAGATCATCTTCAGGATTGCATCTCACGATTTCAAAATAATCATTAATTAACGGTCACTAAATAGAACACATTTTAAATAGGTTTTCTCTAAAATAGGACTACACATGAATTTCTAAAAATGATGCCAGGTAGAAACGAGTAGTGGATGCTGTCAATGCAACCCTCTCATTTAAACCAAATATAAAGACACCATGGAGATTTTTATTTTTCCAGAATAAACTTCAGAAAAAAATACAAAAATTTCACTTATTTATTTTGTTTAAATTGATGAAAAAACGGTCAAACTTACACAAAAAATTTTTAAATCAGTTTTAGATGCCGTCTGATAAAAAAGTATTGGCAGATTTTCGAAATAAGAAATTTATTTTTAAATAATGCAAAATTATACTACAACGTTTTTAGCACAGAATCAAACCACGAGATTCTAAGTTTTAGAAGTGCTTGAAGAATTTTTTTTATGGTTGCAAAGTAAGTGCGAATTTACTCTTCATCTTCCTCAAGTACTGATCGGTTAGAAAATTCTACTCAACATGTGAAAATACTTTCTGAATCTACCGAAATATATATAATACCAACAAACGTTGAAAAAGTGGAAAATGTATGTGTTTTTACCGGTTTCATTTTCACATACCGGTTGAGGGGCGAGTTGCGAGTTGGGGAATAGATGTTTTCGACTAGTTCAACTTGATCTCAAATACCTATCGGTTCTAAAATTGTATCCAATATATAAAAATATATTCTGAAACTAATGAAGTATCTGAAATACACAAACACGTGAAAAAAGTGTGTGTTTTTGGTGGAATTTAGATTGTTAACCACTGATTGAGGGGCGAGTTGGGAGTAAAGACTATAAAAACCAATTTTGTTTTACAAGTACACATCAATAATTATAAATGACGCAAAAAGAAAAATATTAATAAACCTACAGTTAAAGAACCAAATCTGTTGATAGCCTAACCCTACCTAGCCGATGATTATAAACATATTTATGCAGTAAATTCAACGATCAATATAATTATATAAATCTTAAAAAACTATCTCATATATGTCTAAAAATTGGCTCGAGTATTTAATACACGATTTCAAATTTGAAGAACAACTCAGTCTCAACATTGCCAAGGACTGTAACAGTATTGCAACCTTATTCCAGAAACTCTCCTGTAGTTATCAAAAAAACCGCCTCTTTTTAAAGTTAATATGACCTTCATCGATTGAACTTAAGCTCAAGTATCTGTCTGAATGCTACAATTATTATTTTCCATTTTAGTATAGAACCTCTTTTATTTATTTTTCTGAGTAACCAAAATTTTTGTCAGTTATTCCGATAATTGAAATGTTAAATTGATGCCAACTTGTTAGTAAATGTTTTCACAGCTATGTCACGATGCATTACAAAACAAGTTGGTATTATATCTATCGGTTTGCTCACTGTAATTTCGTTGTATTAATATCTAATAATCTATTGACCATTGTTTTTCGGTAAGTATTATTTTTGGAAATTCGGAAAGCTCGCTCTTGAACTTCACTCCAGAAACATGTACTTCTTAGTGCCCAAAATGTTATTATCAAATTTTTGGCAAAATTCAGTTTTAAACAAAAGATTGACAAAAGAAAAAATTGAAGTTTCTGTACAAGCTAATTTCTTTTGTCTGGGGTTTAAAGAATCAATATTTAATGAACTTGCAATTAGGCAACCCTTACTCAGTTTGAAAACTCGCTTCTTTTATTATATTCTGTGTCAAAAAATAGTCTAACCAAAAAAGTGATGCTTTATCTCTCAACTTCAAGAGAAATCAGTGTTTACCTTTTTAGGGTAATGGGTAAAATTCGAGTTCGATCAGAAAATCAATACTACAGAAAAGTTATAGTTATTACATTGCGGTATACTTTTCTCTATAAAGCTTAAACATATTGAAACAATTCTTTTTCCAATATAAGAAGATTGTAGCAAGCGATTTGTTTACAAACTACCTGGGAACGAAGAAATAGTCTTTTTCGTATAAAACAAACGTTAGTGCACAATTTTATCAATATTTTAGGTTGTTCAAAACAAATAAGGAATCTCTGTTTTTAAAATAAAGAAAGCGATTTGTTTAAATACTAAGCACGAGGAAATATATACTTTTTGTTTAAATCAAACGATAGTGTAAAATTTATCAAAATTTTAGGTTATTGTCTAACTGTAAAGATTCACAATCGTTAAACAACCCTTGCTACTAATAAGCAGGACATTAAGAAAACTCTCACATCATATGGCACTCCTACACCCTCTCCATATAGAATCAAAAAGTTGCACCATTCAGTTAGGTAGGACACATCCTTCTCTACACGCCACACATACGCGAGTTTTGGAACAAAAGTTCGTACCCTTAATCGTGTGAGGATGACCCTTTTTCTAGGAGTCAGATCCTTCGAAGGCCACCTATTGTCTCTGCGGTTCCACCTCACCGACGGTGCTATCTTCTTTTAGACATGTTTTTACTCCATGTTTAGCTTCAGAGGCCCGGAATGCGGTGGTTAAGTCCAGAGGTTGGGACTTCACGGCCATAGACGCCTCGTCCGATTTTTCGTTCCTCTCGACACCTATGTGTACGGGTACCAGGCAACAAACCCGGTTTTGCCGAGACGATCCACTTCGTGTTATCTCTCCAACAAGAGGACAATTTTGGGTTTGGATTATACACATTTACATGTAATATACATGTTTAAATTTGGCAATAAATTATTTATTTATTTGGTTTTTATACTTGTTAATTGTATATTTGCAGATATGCATGTTTAACTCCCATTTGTTCAGACATGCACTTGCAACTATCTCAACAGCCAATTGCGAAAGCATAGGCCAAAATACTTGAAATTTTTTCAAACTAATTCTATCAGAACTTGAATATTGGAAAATCTCCAAAAATAATTCACAAAAATTTACACTAACGGTCTGATTCTAATTTGTTTACTTACATATTCTTTTGTTATTATTTGGGAGAGATAAAGTTGTCCAGAATATTTCAATTCAATTCTATTTCATCGAGGAGGTTTTTAATTAAATCAATATTTCTGAAGGGTTTATTATACTGAATAAGGACGCCCATTTGTCCTTTCAGTAAAAAATCATTTTTTATCCTCCTGAATAGGGTTGATAAAGATAGTTTCTTTTCCTTTCATAATAATATCCTTACGACTTTTATATTCTGCTATAAATAGGACAAAACGTTTTGAATTGTTTTTATATTATAATAAAGTTTTACAAATAGTATCTACTTAATAATTATTTATTAATTTAAAAAAATTATTCATACGATAAGACTAAAAAGAAAAAGAAGAAATTCAGTGCCTTAGTTTACTGCTTTTCCTACTTACCATTCACCTATTCACCACTAATACATTATGCAATGTGCACTGAGAAAATAAGTTTCAAAAAGAAATAAAACTGTTATTATTTACTTCAAATAGTTGCTTACTCATAAATTCATTTTTACGTTTCAAGTTTAGTTCCACGAATGATGTAATTATGGAAGAATCAGCCTCACCTGATTAAAATTAAGCAATTTCTTGGCAAAGCATGGTATGTGTCCGTTATATAGAAAAAGTAATAATTGAAGGAATCCTGTCCTCTGTTCCGATTTTTGGAGGAAAAAGGGTGCGCTTCTATATTTTATTAATTTTTAATATATACATTTTGTGTTAAATTTTTGTAATATTGTTTATATGAGAATGTATGAGAAGTGTAAAGTAGGGGTATTCACGATGTTTCTAAGATGTTAACTCGTGTTAACTGGAATAGAAAAATGTCCAGTAAGATCGTGAAGGCACCCCTCTTTCCTTAGCATGGTAAACATTAATTTTTCCGCAATGCTGCGCGTGGCAATTGGTAGAACCAAAAATAAAGCTATAACAGTCCTTGAAGGCTTGTTGTTGTTTGTTTTGGTTTTCTTTTGTGTTAAATTGTAAGATGCCAGAAGTTAATAATAAAGGAAAATTAATCAACACTTTCATTCAAAATGCTATTTATGCACTCGAAAAGTACTAACAAATGACACGCATCAATTTGCGCCGATGACTAACTTGTATCCTCACCTCCAACAAGCTAAACATTATAAGATAGGGACTGTATCTGCGATGAATGAGAGGTCAGAAATTAACAAAATAAATGTATTGGACTGATTTAATTAATGTATATTTGAAAGCAAATTATGTGTAAACAAAAACCAGCTGTTAAATTCATGGCTGCCATGTTGGTTACCTACGCCCTAACGGATAGTAATGAGACTACATTTACGACCTAACATCTAACATTGGCCCTGTCCTGTTAGATCGAGTAATGTTAACTTTCCGATTCTTAAAAGTCTATGTCATCATTTTTAACAGGACCTAACACAGTTAACAGGGTTAACACAAAGATCGAGAATACCACTATTATTGGAATAATGAATACCCTTGGATCCTAAACCACAATTCGATTTTATTATTAATGCTTACACAAAAAGAGCCACAACTTTTAACAAGAGCGACGAAAACAATATAATAGCTTAAATTTGAGCTTACTATCAATAGGAATATTTTTACATATGACATTTATACAATGTTATATTATGCCTTAAACCGCTCAACAAATAGCAGGATTAATATGTCTTAATTACATACAATGTATATTTTTTTAAATATTCAGCAAGTTTGAATAAACGCCATGCCAATTTTGCTCCCTTTTACTACAGTCTCTATGGCCTTCAAATACCGATCCATATTTTTCGAGTCTTTTGCCTCTGGTCCTCGCTTTTCAAGTAGGAGGAAAAATCGGGTTAGAAATTAAGCGGCCTATTTTGCTTAATCTATTTTACAAGTACTAATATGGAAGATACAATTACAACACATTTAAAAATTGCAAGGAAAAGTTTGATGCAGCTAGGAAGAACACGGAAAAACTGAGCTTTATCAAGTCAGTAGAAAGGGAGTTTCTGGTAAATGATAAAAATCCGAATTACCAAAAAATTTTGATAAATACAGATGCTTGACACTTTTAAAGCCCTTGGATGCCACGTGAATGTGCTCTTCTAATATTCACATCTTCGGCAAGCATCTTGGGGATTACAGTGAAGAATGTGGGTTCCATCAAAAGAACAAACAGATACCTAAGAAGATGAAAGGAACATGGTGACTGTTGCTGGAATATTAAATGAGAACACCAACTCAGATGGGGGGGGGGAATCTACAAAAAGGAAGTTGTTCATAGAAGGAAAAACGTAAATCTTCATAGTTGATTTTCATATTTCCTACCAATTCAATTGTGTTGTATTTTAGGTTTGTACCGTATTTAATAAATAATTTTAATTCACTATTTTCGTGGTCCGCTTGACCAATTAATACAAGACAATTAATTAAGCTTATTAGTTGAGATGAAAAAAAGTTAATGGTACGAGAGGGATTCGAACCCACGACCTTCGGCTAGATACGCCGCTGCTCTACCACTTGAGCTATCGTGACCTCGATCCACTCAGACATCAACTCCCCATCTCAACCCCACCTTATGAGTTTTCCCTCCTTTTGCCATTTTTCATCTCAACTAATAACCTTAATTAATTGTCTTGTATTAATTGGTCAAGCGGACCACGAAAATAGTGAATTAATGATTTAAAAATGAAGAACACTTCACTAAAGCTCTCCGTCGCCATTTCAATTGTCGTCGAGAATCCAAACCGATTACACGACGTTTGAAAAATGGCAAAAGGAGGGAAAACTCATAAGGTGGGGTTGAGATGGGAAGTTGGTGTCCGAGTGGATCGAGGTCACGATAGCTCAAGTGGTATAGCAGCGGCGTATCAAGCCAAAGGTCGTGGGTTCGAATCCCTCTCGTGCCATTAACTTTTTTTCATCTCAACTAATTACCTTAATTAATTGTCATAAATAATTTTATTTATGTAATCTCTCTTATTTACTTTTTTCTCAATTGAAAATCTTGAAAAATATCCAGTTTTTGGTGTTATTTTAAAGTTCGGCATGTTCCCCTCATTTGTGCTAAATCTGAACGTGATAGAAAAACAGTTACTAAATATTTTGAAAAGTCAGCGAGAAAATTAATTTAAATAATATTTTTAATTTCTCAGCTATCACAGAAAAAAATTAAAAGCTAATTTACGTTACTAATAAAATTCTTATATTTATTAACTTTAAACATTATTATTACGTCTATTACCAAATAAATTCTTTTCAATTAATTAAAACTTTGTTTGAGATAAAAATGTCACGAGCGGGATTCGAACACACGACCTTCAGGATTCGGTCCACTCGAACACTAACTTCCCATCCCAACCCCAAATTTAAAAAAAAGGTGGGATTTAGATGAAGAGTCGGTGTCCGAGTGGATCGAAGTCACGATAGCGCAAGTGGTAAAGCAACAGCGTATTTAGCCAAAGGTTCGAATCCCGCTCGTGACATTTTTATCTCAAACAAAGCCTTAATTAATTGAAAAACATATTATTACGTTTTGCCTCCAAATATGTGTAGTGTGTAGCAAAAAATGTTATATCAATTCTCTAAAAATTAAACTAAAATAAACTATTTCTAAAGGCATAAGTAATTAAAATAAATTTTCCTAGCATTTGGGAACATATGGAAACAGATTTATATGCTAACCGTCAAATTGTACGAAAAATTGACTTACAATACTGTAAAATGGTACACAGTACCAGACCATCCAAAAAAATTACTCCCAATTCGAAACTGAAATAACGTTATTAAACACTGTGTGGTGATTAGTGACCGTTAATCGATAATTATTCAGAAATCGTGAGATACGGTCTGGTGTGATGTAGGTTTCAGAAAAACATTTTCTTTATCGTGCCAACGTTTCGATCTTTATTGAGATCACCTTCAGAGCCTGCAGAAGAAATATTTTGATTGAATATAAAAAATATATTTTGCATTGTATAAATTCACTTTTCCACATCCTAAATATATTTGTAAAATATAAACAATGTTTTAAATCCCAGGCCCTTAAGATGATCTCAATAAAGATCGAAACGTTGGCACGATAAAGAAAATGTTTTTCTGAAACTTACATCACACCAGACCGCATCTCACGACAGCATCCACTACTCGTTTCTACCTGGCATCATTTTTAGAAATTCATGCGTAGTCTTGTTTTAGAGAAAACCTATTTAAAATGTGTTCTATTTAGTGACCGTTAATTAATGATTATTTTGAAATCGTGAGATGCAATCCTGAAGATGATCTCATTAAAGTTCGAAACGTTGGCAAGATAAACCAAATGTTTTTCTGAAACCTACGTCACACCAGACCTTATCCCACGATTTCCGAATAATTTAAACAATGTTTGTAAATCCCAGGCCCTGAAGATGATCTCAATAAAGATAGAAACGTTGGCACGATAAAGAAAATGTTTTTCTGAAACTTACATCACACCAGACCGCATCTCACGATTTCTGAATAGTGATTAAACAGTTATAAAATAAAATTGTAATGCTTTCTGGCCCGTGTAGTGCGAAAGCTATGTTTATCATTATAATTTCATTTCATTGACGAGAGTGTACATTATTTTGAACCTGAACCTGGTTGAGAACATATTTTAGTTAGGATAAGAAAATCAGGACAATAGGCCACCCTTCAATACTAAACAACAGCTCCGATCAATGGACCAATATATTACAAAATTTTCCAGGTTGAACAGAACATTCTCACACATGACACAGAGATGAAATAATTAAATATAAAATAGTATATGAAGTACATAATTAGTTATCCAGCTCGCATACTCGTCGACCAGTACAAAAAAAAACCTTTTCGTCTAAACTAAACGTACATTGTGCAGTATCCAAAATTTGTAAAATTCCAAATATTATCTTTATAGGCAATAAGCTATTCTTAAATTAGGTCTCTTTAAACTCAAAAATCTAAGCTCCTTGGTACCGTAAAAAACGGAGTAAATTTTTAAAAGCATTGGCCTCCACTACTTTTAATTTGACAATTGACAATACTTTTAGTTTATAATTATATATGTATTGAAAGTTGTTTTAATTGATTTACTTAATCGTTTGTAATTTGTGTAAAAATACATGTGTTATGTCAATATTCTGAATTTAAGAACGACAATTACAGGGAAAATTATTACTACATAACAACATAAAGAAAAAACAATTCATTTTATCACGCAACAAGAGTTGTACACTAAAATTATTAACATGTAATATTCCCCCTAAGGCTGGAACATCACATAATTGCACCAGCTGGGTTTACGCATGGCGAGCACATGATTTACCAGCAACCCAAAAGACGAACGTTTCCACCTCTATCTAACTCTAAAGCATATTCAAATGTTCCGCGTATATGGAAATGAAATATAATGACTATGTTTTGCAATTTTTTGAAACAATAGTTTTATATATTTGAGAAACATTAAAATAATGGTCAAGAAAAAATAATGAGGTGGTCGGTTGATGAACATAATTAATCATTATATTTGTCATTCAAATGAAACGTCAGATTGTTCAGTAAATGATACCAATTAAACTTATTTTTCTAATATTAGGTTAAAAAATAGGGCAGTTTTCAGTAAATTACACAGATTTTTTTAAAATATGATTGTCCTTTTTGTTGTGAATGTATTTTAAGGTTATTGTATATCATTAAATTTGGGTTTTACTTAAGCTAAAAAGTAATATTTAGGATCGTGTTAAATGATGTTAGATTACTGTTTATAAAGTTACCAAAAAAGACATTAAAGTACGATAAAAATACAATTTTGTTGAAAAAAAACTTTTCGATTCGTTTTAACCACCTTTATAACCCTCAAATACTAATTTTAACCGTCATAAAAAATATAAATTTTTAGGCTGGATCATATGGGGACAATTAATTTCCTCCTATGTCGAGTGTTCCACTTAAAAATGCATAACTCTAGATGCTAACAAACCACAGCGGTTACAGCTGTTGGAAGGTAGCATTTTCTACCTTTGAGTTGATATAAATAAATTTAGGCTTTTATGTTATTATAAGTATGAAATCAACAAAAATTCCTCACACATTTTATTTTATATGTACAACTTTAATTTTTTCACACAGTCTAAAGGACCACCTATTACGTTTTTAGATTCTTAACTCCTGTAAATTTTCCTGCACATTAATCGAGTAATTTCAGAGTCAAAGTGAAACATCTGAGATGAATAAATTATTTTTTGAATATTCCAAAAATGTATATTCTTGAGTTTTTTGGGAATGGAGAAAACGAGCATTAATTTTGTATTTGTAAAAAAATATTTTAACCATTTTGCAAAAAAAAAACATCAGTCTGCAGGTGATAAAATGTGAATCTTTTGAAACACAATACTAATTGACGGAGATAAGTAGCAAAATAAGCAGTAGTTAGCTGGAAGTAACAAGTAGTTGTACTAAAAAGAGACGATTCAGAAATCGTGAGATGCGGTCTGGTGTGACGTAGGTTTTAGAAAAACATTTTCTTTATCGTGCCTACGTTTCGATCTTTATTAAGATCATCTTCAGGGCTTAAAGTGTTTTTCACAGAGCTGCTCAAAGAGGCACTCTCAACACGTCACGCAAGAATGGCACAATTACACAGAAAACAAATACTTTCACACGTCACTAATCACCACACGTATTAAAAAAAATTAAAAAATTTGGTTTCTGGGAGTACTTACGATTGTCATCTAAACTTTAAAATAAAATCCATTATATTTACTGGTCTATCGACCAAATTACTGTTTTCAATTAATTAATCTTTTTATGTGACGTTTTGGTTGAAATGAAAAAGTTACTGTCCTGAGCGGGATTCGAACTCACAACCTTCGGCTCAATACGCCGCTGCTCTAACCACTTGAAATTTCGTGACTTCGATCCACTCGGGCACCAATTCCCCACGAAATCTACCAAAAAATAAATAAACTACAATTCAACATATAAAGAAAAATAAAAATAAAATAATAAAGTAAAGTAATAAGTAAATGTATATGTAAAATATGCAAATAAAGAAAAATAATAAGCAGCTTCCTCTCGTGACAATACATTTTTCATTTCAACCAAAACCTTACGTCAAAAGATTAATTAGTTGAAAAAAGTACTGTGGTCAATAGGCCACTAAGTCTCTGAAAGTCAACCTGAAGTCACGTTAGCTCAAGTGGTTACAGCAGAGGTGTATTGAGACGAAGGTCGTGGGTTCGAATCCCGCTCGTGATACTAACTGTTTCATTTCAAACAAAACCTCACATAAAAAGATTAATTAATTACAATAAATAATAATGTTAATATTTTTCCTAGTCATGCGTTCATTTTTGCGTAGTAAATTTCTGTCATGCTCTTGGCATCATCTCTCAGTGTTTTCTTTATTATACTCCTGCTGTTTTGATGCAATTTTTGTACTATAACTGAATGAAGAACCAAAAAAACCAGCTTCATAATCTAAGGTGATTATTAGATATCTTTAATTTAAAAAATGACTATATTTTGTAATTGTGAATTTACTAGATAATTAATTAAGTGTTGGCTACTAAAGCATTTTTTGTAGAATTTGAAAATAAATTCAAAAGGATATATCTGTGCCTTTAGGGTTGTTCTTCTTCAGATACATCTCCTAGAGGCTAAATAAAAAACTCAGGTTGTTGCGTATCGCTCATAAATAATACATGTTTTCGTATCCGAAAGTGATTCATAGGGCGGAGTAACGACCGAAATTGTTTTTGTACGAGGAAGGAAAGAGTATTTGGCAGACGGCTAGATAAGAACCTTCTCTCAAAAGAAAGGTAGGCACTTTGGTGGAGGGAGTGAAGGCAACTCCATTTTGACAGAGCTGACGTAAAAAAGGAATATATGCGGACCCACTTTTGTCTCTCCCCTGGGAGGTTTAATATTGCCGACATTGGGCGGACCCGTGTCCTTTAGGGAATTCCAGAGGCTTTTTGGTCGCGCGGACGTTTGTCACCTATCTTCCAAAGGTATAAATGTTTGACATGTTTTATTCAGTATAATATAACAGGTAATAAAGAAAGCTTTTTGTACAAACGTTTACCGGGGGAATAGGATTGTAAATCATCCAATTTTTATCAGATATAAACTGAAACTCTTGAACGAGTGAATAAAGTAATCTAATTTTGGTATGACAAGAAAGAAATGTCATTATTCAATTATAACAATTATTAGCTCAATATTTACAATTTGTGAATGTTATTTTTGTTTAAAAATACGCATTAATTTCTAAATTAATAGGCTTTATATTTGTTTACTTTCTATTTTCAACTTCTTTAGTTGAAATTAAAAGGAGGTAATCATGTCTTTGGAGGAAACGCATTTAAAGCATTGTTCACTTTGAATTCCGAAAAGGGTTGTAAAATGAAAATTCGTGTGAAGGATTTGGTATGAATTCTGTAAATGGTCGTAAAGCCAGTCCGATGGTGGTTTACTCGATTTAGAAAAGGAAATTTTCTTCTTGAACATGATGCGCATGATACCCTTCTGAGGTTGGCGACTACATACTGAGAGACCGGTTAGTACATCCCTTTTTGACGACCGGCGAATTAAACCGGGAACACACATACCCGATGCAACGCCATGTGACGCAACCCGACGTTACCCGACGCAAATCCAAAGTCCAGTTGTCCATAAGAATGTATTACCCCTGTGCCACAACAAACACCGGAATAACATTATTTAAAACAATCAAGTTTAACAAACAATTTATTACATGGTTTTGCTCATAAAATTTAACTAAAAATTTATTTCATGGTTTTGCTCAAAAAATTACACGATTTTCGTCGATTAGCATCGGAACTAGACACTCATATTTTTTGTAGTTTATTTCAAACTATGTATATGTAATTTTGTCGTTATATTAATTACAACCTTCTTATTTTAATGTAAACCAAATTAAACGAGATCAAAAATTCATGAATTTTTATAAAAATTATGTAATTATGATGGTTAAGAATGAAAATTGATCAAAACACCGGAATACCATTATTTAAAATAATCAAGTTTAACAAACAATTTATTACATGGTTGTGCTCATAAAATTTAACTAACAATTTATTACAAGGTTTTCCTCAAAATAGTGTATTAAGAACAAAAGAGGCGTTGCGATTGTGGTATAGGCTGTATGACTGTGCGTGGCGTGTACTTGACGTCGCATAGGTGTGAACCCCTAGTAGCGTCGCATTGCGTTGTATCGAGTAAGGGTGTTCCCGGCTTTAGGAGAGATGTAAACGTTTGACATACATCTGAAACCATATCCAAAGAGGATTTTTCAAAATTACGCTACATGGAGTCCCACACAAACTCAGTGAAAGGAATTTGACAGATCACATCTCAATTTACTCTACAGTCCTTTTTCGTCACTCTTTCCATTTCATTTCTTCACAGACACATAACAGGTGATGAATAAGCGATCACATACAAAACATAATCCACAATAAGCAATTTATTTCATGGTTTTGCTCATAAAATTACACCATTTTCGTCGATTAGCATCGGAACTAGCCACTCATATTTTTTGTAGTTTATTTCAAACTATATATATGTAATTTTGTCGTTATATTAATTACAACATTCTTATTTTATTGTAAACCAAATTAAACAAGATCAAAAATTCATGAATTTTTTAAAAATTGAGAAATTATGATGGTTAAGAATGAAAATTGATCAACACACCGGAATAACAATATTTAAAACAATCACGATTAACAAACAATTTATTACATGGTTGTGCTCATAAAATTTAACTAACAATTTATTACATGGTTGTGCTCATAAAATTTAACTAACAATTTATTACATGGTTGTGCTCATAAAATTTAGCAAATAATTTACTTGATGGTTGTGCTCATAAAATTTAACTAACTATTTATTACAAGGTTTTGCTCAAAATAGTGTATTAAGAACAAACGAGGCGTTGCGATTGTGATAGTGATTATTGTGATACACGCTGTGTGACTGTACGTGACGTGTTCTTGACACGTGTGCACACCCTACTAAAACGTGGCAAGGCGGCGGGTCGAATCGGGTAGCGTCGCATAGCGTTGTATCGAGTAAGGGTGTTCCCGGCTTTAGGAGAGATGTAAAACGTTTGGCATACATCGGAAACCGTATCCAAAGAGGATTTTTCAAAATTACGCTACATTGAGTCCCACACGAACGATCTCAATTTGCTCTACAGTCCTTTTTCGTCACTCTTTCCTTTTCATTGCTTCATAGACACATAACAGGTGATGAATAAGCGATCACATACAAAACATAATCCACAATAAGCTTACTTCCAACCTAGTCAATGGCACCCAGTTGAACCAAAACAACAAATGAAAAAAAAACTTTATACAGTGCACTTTTGAGACAACTTCCGCCCCCATGTTGCTTTAAGCACCAACCAATTATTAAAACTACTTTGAATTAGGCCCCCCATACTCTTTGGATAATTCACCCTGTGACTTTTATTTATTTCGTCCATTACTACATTTTTAAATGGCCAAAACCTTGATAGTTTTGAAAGGGTTCAAACAGCTTTCCAACGTTCCTGGACTCAAAAGATGTGAATTTTTTTGCAAAAAGAATAGACATGCTACTTCAAAGATGGCAAAAATAATTGCAAAGAATGGAAAATAGTCGTATTAGTTAAAACATTTTAGGTATATAAAAAGTAAAAATATATCTTAAAAAAGTCATTATTTTCTTGCCAACCCATTACAAACTTTGATTTCAGCTTTTTCTTTGTTTTGAGGATTATATTAGCACGAGAGGAATTTTGGCATCATTGCGAAAGGTGATGTTGGGAACGAAGTAATGAGCATCGGATTTCTGAGAACTTTTGATTAGAAGGGTTGCATTCTTTGTATATTGGAAGGTTTAGGCGTCCAGATTGGTTTTAGTATTGTCTGTCTTGTAAATAGTCAGTTTGTTGTTGTTTGTTGAAATGTTAGATTTTGGTGATGGTAGTCTGTAGATTAGTCCGAAACATTTGTTTAATTTCTGTCGTTTTAGTCATGTGTGATGGACCCAGGTTGGCCTTGAGTCTAAAACTCAAGATTGCAGGCACAATCTGTTTTGAATGGGAGTTTTATGGAAGAAAATTATGTGAGGGTTTGGCTTCGAAGGGTGAATGATACATGGGTGCTTTTGTTTCCATTAAGTTTTATTCGCCTGTGTATACTCAATTCGTCTATCTGTCTGGAGCTTCTCGGAAGCAATTCAGAGATTAGAATCAGTGAAGAGCTCAGTTTTGTCTGGTAAACAGGTAACAATAAACCAGAAGACAAGTTGGAGAGGTATCACTATGATAACACATTGAAATATATGAAAAAATTTTATTGTATAATTATAAATAATTATCTGCAATGCGGGGAAGCAACTTGTGTAAAAAAAATAAAATCTCAAAAAAAAAATAATATTGAACAAATGTAATAGAAAATCCATTACATTTAAGGGCCTATTGACCACATTACTTTTTTCAACTAATTAATCTTTTGACGGAAGGTTTTGGTTGAAATGAAAAAGTTAGTGTCACGAGCGGAGAGCTGCTTATTATTTTACTTTAATTGCATACTTTACATATACATACATTTACTTATTTCTTTACTTTATTATTTTTATCTTATTTTTGTTTATATGATGTTATGTAGTTTGTTGTCAGTTTTTATTTATTTTTTGCTAGATTTAGTGAGGAATTGGTGTCCGGGTGGATCGAATTCGCGGAAACTCAAGTGGTTAGAGCAGCGGCGTATTTAGCCGAAGGTCGTGGGTTCGAATACCGTTCGTGACACTAACTTTTGTCATTTGTACCAAAGCCTTACGTAAAAAAAAGATTAATCAATTGAAAGTAATAGAAAATATTTTCACTTATTGGGAAAACATGTAGAGATTAGTGACCGTTAATCGATAGTATTCAAACTATTATAGTGTATTTTATGTTATTTTGCACAAATTTGTAAGTTATTTTCAGGATTTGTTTCTTAACAGTTTTATTATAGTTTTTTAATGAAGTAATGAAAATGTAAGTTTGTATGTATGTAATCTATAACTTTGTTAGTAAATTTTGTAATTATATAATTTCTTTATTTACTAATTTATTACAGTTATATGAATGTTAATTTTTACTTGGTTGCTATTATTATTATTGTTCCACATATAGGTTAAATGTTTTATTTTTTTATTATTATATACATATGATCATCTAGATGTATTGTAAGTTCAAATTGTAAAATGTTTGTTTCGTTGAGTGGAAGAAAATTCAATTGACCTAATTCTGCGAGATTTATAAAAATCAAATCTCCCTCTCTCTCTCTCTCTCTCTCTCTCTCTCTCTCTCTCTCTCTCTCTTTGATTCTCCTTTTCTCTCTCGTTCTTTTTTATCTTCCCACCCACATTTAATTATTCGGTCTATCAAGTCAATAAATTGATACAACCTGCATTTAAAAAATAGACCAAACCTTTTGATTCAGTACAGCAAAGTGGTACATACTATGTTAAACCACCGTACATATTCTTCATACATTCAAACTTCAAATCCTTATAAAGATCTAAAATTTACCGAAGTAAGCGAGGTCGGTTGAAAATGAAAAATTTCTTTTCAAGTTTTTTATGTAGAAATCGTGAGATGCGGTCTCGTGTGATGTAGGTTTCAGAAAAACATTTTCTTTATCGTGGCAACACACTCTCAACACGACACGCAAAGTTGGCACAATTACACAGAAGACAAACACTTTGAGCTCTGAAGATGATCTCAATAAATATCGAAACGTTGGCATAATGAAGAAAATGTTGTTCTGAAACCTACATCACACCCGACCGCATCTCACGATATATGAATAACTATTGGGAAAACCTTTTCAATGTCAATATAAATTTTTGTGTTACGAATTTTAACGTTACATTTTTAAATACAATTTGCTCTTTATCAATATAATTTGCTTGCTGTCTAATTTCGCAGGATTTGTATGTTAGTAGCTCATTTCTCCATCTTCACTGTTGTGTCCTTATGATTTTTTTAATTAAGTCTGTAATGCAAGGTTGGACGTTTGTCAGCGTTTGTTTGTCGGTCTCTTGGGTTTATGAATTCTGCGTTTTTTATTGATAGTGTTAAGTGTCAGGTGTTAATTTGTTATGTTTGTACATTTCCAAGTTGTTAAATGATGTAGTTTTTGATAGTTTTGCACGTCGCTTAATAGTCTCATATTTTGTTGGTGATTCGTGATTGCTCTTTTGTGAGGTTTGTCCAAGCATTTGCATGTTATATTAATGTTTTATCTTATAATTAGTTATTTCTCATTGAGTACGTAGTTTTCCGTGATATTTGAGTGCATAATTTGCTAAATATATACGTCAGGTTGCTTGTATTTCTCTATATGTATGTTCTGTGCCTGTTTTTGTGGAGTCTTTTTGTCCCTAAAACTATGCTTTCTTATATTCACATTCATAATACTGTCATTGTTATTTTATTCTATAGGTTATGTTATTAAAATTTATTTTTTATCTTCACCCACTCTATTCCACAGTCGACCATAAAAGTCTTTTTGGATGGGCGTTTTGTTTATTATTTTTTCGATCGTGTTTCCAGATTTGTATGATTTGGCTTTGGTGGTTTCCAATTCATTTTAGTTATCAGAAATATGTTTTTACTCTGCGTCATGCATTTTAAATTTACAATTTTATGTAAGTGGAGGATGTATACGTCGAATTGTAGATTTTTGTAAGTTTTTATTTATATTGACACTGTTATCCAGTTCTCCTGTTCATTGCATTGTTTTGTATAAGTTGTTCAGGTTTGTCAATTTTTATCGGTTTATGTTATGTTGTATGAGGTTGTTGAAGTTTACTACAGCGTATCGAAATTATCGGTAAAGATTAAATTACCACAGCTTACAAGGAAAAATGTCACAAATATTTTGCTAAATAGTCTGATCGGAGCAATAAACCGTGACTTGTGTAAATGTTCAAGGTTTTCTATATTTTCTTTTCTCTTGTCCGAAATTGTTTGGAAAATGATATTATAGCGAGACTTTTTGATGTCAACCAGATCACGTTTCTAAAGGCTTATGTTTACGATTTAAACAAATATTGTATCTAATTTCTACCGACCGTGTGAGGTCTTGAATCTCCTAAATTCTACAACAAATTAAATGATCTCAATATTCCTTTAATAAACATAACTATAGGATATTACTGGTTGTAAATTTACCTTGGATAACGCTCCCGTTCTAAGCATAACATTTTCTTTCATTAATTTAGCGATTTTTCATCATACTAAAATGTAGCAGTTTGAGTTAATATTAATTGATTGTTTGTGAATGAACAAATTTTTCCTGAGTATGCATAAATAGGTTATATGAAGACGCCACCAACTGGATTACGATTATATACCATAAAAAAAATTTAGTGGTATAAAAGGGTTAAAGGGGGCTGGCCATTGTGTGGTGCTGTACGCACGAAATCATTTCCCTCGAAATGACCGGTCGTAAAACGCCCATGAAATGGGAATCCTAAAATAGACATCTGCCCCGTGGGAGAGCATTACTTAAGAAAGTTGGTTGAAGTTGGCGTTATAAAGATTTGTATGTTTAATAAACAAATTTCAACATTTAAAAATTACGGCTGATTAGAGGGCGACGTTAAAAATGATCATCCAATACCTTAATTCAAGATTAATTAATTGAAAAGAATTGTTTGGGTCAATTGGACCACGAAACCTAATGCATAATAAAAATGTTGTTAATGCTGTAAGATTCTAGACAAAATACCCCAGCCATCCAATGCTGGCTCTCAATTTGTTATCAGGTTCTCGGGGCCAACTTCCTTTGAGGCGCATGGAGTTCTTGAGATGGGATGGAAGATGAGAGGGTTTGAGCAGTAGATTAGGATGGGTTGAAAGAGTGGAGTGAAACTGGA
This sequence comes from Cimex lectularius, assembly GCF_000648675.2. Lineage (NCBI taxonomy): Eukaryota > Metazoa > Arthropoda > Insecta > Hemiptera > Cimicidae > Cimex > Cimex lectularius. Next base: position 1,205,318 of record NW_019392659.1, on the reverse strand, counting down.
CGAAGCAGGAAATGATTAATTCTATGACTAATATAATGTTAATTGTTGTTTACAGTGAGGGAGCAGACATAGCACGATGTTTGGAGGACTTTTGATTTGATTGCTTGTATTCGTTGGATGTTAGATGGCTGAGCGGAACCCCACAGCACCGTTCCGTATGTCCAAATAGGTTGATGTAATTCTTGCCAAGTTGGTACTGTAAGTCTTCGTAGTAGTTCAAATCTTCTATTTAGTTCTTGTCACTTGAATCTTGTGTGAGGATTCCGCATCAGTTTACTACCTATACCCTGAAGTATATTGTTAGTGTAGATGTCGGTAGTTCTTTACGGTTGACGTATAGACGTGAACAAGGGTGTTAGTTTAATGTGAATGTAATTTGGGTGCATTTGTCCTCGTCATCTTCAACCTTTTTCCATCATCCTTCAATGAGCTCAACATCTTTATGGATTTTAGAGGTGGTTGGGTAGGATTGGAGTTAGGAGATATAATCGCGGTATCGTTCGTGTAGGTTGTAAGGAATGTATAGGACGCATCGGGAGGACAGTATAAATGCTATACAGGATGGGACCAAGAATGCACCCTTGAAAGATGCCGTACTAGATAGGTCTTCTCTCAGAGAAGACATTGCCCCACCTTATTCTGAAGTTCACTAATTTCGTGGTCCGCTTGACCAATTAATATATTACAATTAATTAAGGTTTTTAGTTGAGATAATAAAGTCAATGGCACGAGCGGGATTCGAACCCCCGATCTTCGGCTAGATACGATGCTGCTCTACCACTTGAGCTATCGTGACCTTGATCTACTCGGACACTAACTTCCCATCTCATCCCCACCTTTTCAATTTTCCCTCCTTTTTTCAAATGTCGTGTAATCTAATAGATTAAATAGAGTTGACGACATTTGAAAAATGGCAAAAAGGAGGGAAAATTAAAATGGTGGGGTTGAGATGGGAAGTTAGTGTCCGAGAGGATCGAGGTCACGATAGCTCAAGTAGTAGAGCAGCGGCGTATCAAGCCGAAGATCGTGGGTTCGAATCCCGCTCGTGACACTGACCTTTTTATCTCAACTAAAAACTTAATTAATTGAAAGATATTAATTGGTCAAGCGGACCACGAAAACTAATGATTTTCCAAAAGGTTTGATTTAAACTGTGTCCGTAGGTTTCGAGAAAATGGGATACAAACATAGCAATTTCTCTGTATATATAAGCACACATGTCTAATGATTGTTACTTATGTCGGTACGCAAAGTTCCAACGAGTTCAACCAAGCTTTTTAGCCCATTTTTTAGGTGACATCTAGTACTAACTATTAGCAACCCCGTATCAAACGTTTTTTATGAACGGCATACTGTAGGTTCAAATAATAATTCAAATAAAAATAGAACCCACCAACATTGACTATTTTATCTCAACTAAAAACCTTAATTAATTGTAACTTATTCTGAAGGAAAGATGTACTAGAATTTTCGTTTGAAACATTCGGATAATAAATTTAAAATATTTAGAATTAAACGTATTTAGCATAGATACAATCATGTAAATTAATTTTTATTTATTATTATCATAATGAAATAAACATTTTAATTTAACTATTTTAAATAATAGTAGATCATGTAATTTGCAGTAATTAAAACAATTTAACATTGTTCGTGTTAAAACCAAGGAAAATCTACTGTTCCACATGAATTATAAATTATTTGCGGAAAATGAAGAACGACGAAGAAATAGATTAAGATAATAAGAACACGAACCGGTAAAATTCAAATGGCAATATTGTAACTTCAGTTTGATTTATGAATACATTTTAATCGTTCCAAACCTCCTGATTAATATTGTTCGGGTTGATTATATGCTTTCTTCGAGCATGAGTAATGGTTTAGCCTCATAAATCTCTTGAGTCGGGACCAAGAGCAAGGTGATTCGCTATTTGTCTCTCCTAAAGGGGGATATTGGTGTGCCCGAATTGTATTTTCGGCCTCGGGGGAAGGATTTCTTCCCATTTCCACCCTGAGTAGGGGTTGTTTACAAGTTTTCTCGCACCCTACTTTACTCCAACTTCAGCCAACTAGGAGCATAATTAATTCAAATCGTTCCTACTTCGAAAACGTTCCGAATACTTTTAAATTACTTAAGTATGATACCAATCGTGAACAAATACGCAAAACAAAAGATTCATTAAGGTATATTTCAAAAAGTTTGAGCACGGGTTTGTAAAAACATTTCCGATATTTGCACGATTGTTTTCACTTGGAATGGATTTGTTTGTAAACTGTTCGATTTTTGTTACGGGAAACCGGCTCAATAGGCTGACAATTCCAATTAATGGATCGATGAACGGGCTGAATGCTGCATGAAGACAATATATGCATTACTCAAATAACCGAAATAATTCAATTACTTGAATTGATACGCATTAATTGTAAAATTTCCACATCCATTAGTGTTAGGGCTGAAATTCTGCTTGATACAGGTTTCCATATAAATGTTAAAATATAATAGATAGCATAGAGCGATTACTTTAATATGATCGATTCTATATATTTCGGTTCAAAAAATCTTATGTTTATTTGTAGTTTATGTTATTTAATTGCCTTATGATTAATCGACCTACCATGTCGATATTAATTTGTCCTGAAAATCTGTAATGTTTTAATAACAAAATCAACGTTAAATAAATTATATTAATCCATATATGTACAACGCAGCTAAAATGCTGGAGCGCTGGGGCACAGATTCGGATGTCGTGAGTTCGAATATTGCTCGTGACACTAATTTTTCAACTCATCCATACTTGTAACAAATAATAAATCAATCGAAATTATTAATAATTTGGTTAGTAGAACCGACTAAAACATACTAATTAAATAAAAGTAAATAATAAAATTAAACATACTAATTAAACACATTAGGGGTAATTTATAATCTTGATTAACCCTGTAATCTCTGTTAAATCCTGTTAGACCGAGAAAAATGATGACGTAGAGTTGGAAGGCTAGTTAACGTTGGTCGATCTAACAGGCCAAGGACAATGTTTAATGTTAGGTCGAAAATGTAGTCACATTGCTATCCGTTAGGGCGTAGCTAACCGACATGGCAGCCATGAATTTAACAGATGTTTTTTGTTTACGTATATTTTTATTCTTAAATACGCTTTAATTAAATAGACCAGTACATTTCTTTTGTTAATTTCTGTCCTGTCCTTATACACTCATTCATAATAGGTACATCCCATATGCTATAAAGTTGTAAGCAGTTAAAGGTTAGGATAGAAGTTAGGTATGTTGGCATGAATTGAAGCGTGTCATTTGTTAGTACTTTTCGAGTGCATAAGGTATTCACGATCTTTGTGTTATCCCTTGTAACTCTGTTATGTCCTATTAGATCGAGAAAAATATGACGTAGACTTTAAGAGTCGGGTAGTTAATATTACTCGATTTAACAGGCTTGGGCCAATGTTAGATGGTAGGTCGAAAACGTAGTCGCATTGCTATCTGTTACGGCGTAGGTAACCAAAACGGCAGCCATGAATTTAACATTTAATTCTCCACCTCCTCCACCAGCACCACCTCTTGCCTTCTTGACAGCCGCAGCAGCAACTCCAGCAACGCCCCCAGCAGCAGCTTTGGCAGCAGATAAAGCTTTGCCCACCATTTGTCCAGGTGTCTGACCTGAGCCAAGTGCTGCTCTATGGTTACCAGCCTGTTTTTTGTTTACATGTAATTTGTTCTCAAATTCGCTTTAATTTAATCAGCCCAATACATTTCTTTTGTTAATTTCTGACCTGTCCTTATCCTCTCATTCATAATAGATATATCCCCTAATCTTATAAAGTTGTAAGGATACAAGTTAGCCATGTCGGCATTTGTTAGTACTTTTCGAGTGCATAGATAGATTTTGAATGAAAGAGTTGATTAATTTTCTTTTTTTATTAAATTCTGGCATCTTACAATTTAACACAAAACCAAACCAAAACAAACAACAACAAACCTTCAAGGACTGCTATAGCTTTATTTTTGGTTCTACCAATCGCCATGCGCAGCATTGCGGAAAAGTAACCGTTTAACATGCTAAGGAGGGGACGTTCACGATCTTACTGGACATTTTACTATTCGAGTTAACACGAGTTAACATCTTACCAACATCAAGAATACCCTACTGTTTACATCTGGATGAAATTTTCAACGAATTTACCATCAAATGTTATGGACTTAATTAGCGACCCCGTACTTTAAATAACACTTTTTATTCAATTTTGCAATCTTAGTCCGGTTAGGACAGATTATGTATCTGTTCTTTTTTCAGTCTTTCTTTGTTCGCTGGACATTTCACCATTCGAGGTAACACGAGTATCTTACAAACATCGTGAATACCCTTTTAATTAAATTATAATTATTATAGCCACAAATATTACAGGTATTCATCAATTCCGAGGAGTGAATTTCCCAGTTTTAAAATCCATTAATAATTGATTACATACTTATTCAACGCATTACATGCTAACCAATATGTACTGTCAAAAATGCACAATTCACGTTTTGAAATTGCAAGTTAAAATGTCATTAAATTCACTAATTTCGTGGTCCGCTTGACCAATTAATATATTACAATTAATTAAGGTTTTTAGTTGAGATTTAAAAAAAATTGAACAATGGTAAAAAGGAGGGAAAATTCAAAAGGTGGGGTTGAGATGGGAAGTTAGTGGCCGAGCGGAACGAGGTCACGATAGCTAAAGTGGTAGAGCAGCGGCGTATCTAGCCGAACATCGTGGGTTTGAATCCCGCTCGTGACGCTGACTTTTTTATCTCAACTAAAAACCTTAATTAATTGTTAATATGTCACTTGGAAAGGATTGTTACTTAGATAAAACTAACACTTCTTTAAATATTTAGATTTTATGTACAGGTTAATTTCATCATGATAATGGAAGGAAAGATTAGTTACAAAATATAAAAGCACATAAAACTTCATCTCGATAAAAATTTAACAACAATAAATATTTAAACAGAAACCCCTGTTTTACGGCCTGGTCGGTAACCGCTAACGGTTCCATGCAGAACAACGCCTTTATTGACCATCCGAGTCAGTGATTGCAAATGTAAAAGCTTCCATTCAACCCTGCTAAACAACGCACGCAACGGAATTGAATAGGGTTAAAAAATTTTAAACAAAAACTTTCTTTGTGTTAGGTAGAAGATTCTTCAAAAATAAAATATCAAAGCAGGATTTTTAAAAAATCTCAGGAAAGAAGACGGTAAAAGTACGGCCAACTAGTAGGGGAATTATTTTTCGGCCTATCATCAGCATCCTGCTCACGTCCGCGATGGAATTGGAATCACTGCAACCGGAGTAGTGCAATTTTTTCCAGTCGGTTTTCTAAGCATTTAGGTTTTAGGTGCCATAAATTCTCCCTATCGGATCTTCTATGTTATATTTATGAAGTCGATAAGTGAAACCCAAACAGAAGAAATAATAATATAGTTCGAATATAACCTCCAAAACGCCGTTCCTTGAATAATCCGTTTTTGACTTTTACTCCACGAATAAACCGGATATTTAGTTAATAATGTTAAATTCGAAAAAAAATACTCGACATGGATAGATTGTAAAAACGAGGGTCATGTCCTAAATATCAAATAAGAAGTGCCGGAAAATGAAGGTGTCATTTACTTTCATGACAATTTTGATAAAAGGGTCTTTATTTATGAAGGACGAGGTGGAAAGACGGAAACTTACAATTAGGTTTATTAATAAAACGATATAAGACAATACCTTTTCCCATGGCGCCCCTATAAACCCTTCGTTCTTTAAAATAGTTTCAAGATATTTTAATTGTAAACGAAATTGTTTGAACCCAAATGAACATTCACCCCCAAGATGTGGGATCCCTGATTTTAATAAAATAGTTTTAACTACGTCGAATAATATTAGACACGTTGTTAGCAATGGGCCCGAGAAGTTGAAATTTAGATTGATGGGAATATACAATCTTCATTTCCTGTAAGTTCGAGATTTTTGATTTATGAACATAAGCGTTGATGTGTTTGTGTGTCCGTTTATCGATCGTCTAAAAATTCAAGCTAAAACGCGGACTAAGCATTCCCATATTTTCATCGCTTAACAGATAAATATTGCACCAAATACTTATTCCCCGTTCCTAACCCTCATTCTAACCTAATCCAACTTAATCAGTCCCTAACTCTAATCCTAACATATAATCCTAAGTTACTATACTTGTCCTTCTTGATTTTTCCAAAGCCTTCGGTTCTGTCCCTCACTCTTCTCTCCTCTCTAAAATTGAAACTTTTTCCTTCTCCGCCAGGACCAACCGTTGGGTTCACTCCTACCTTATCAATCGCCACCAAGCTGTCTCCCTTCCCAATGGCCTTACCTCCTCCTTCCTCCCACTAAAATCTGGGGTGCCCCAAGGTGGCATTTCTCGTATCATTTTTTCAATTTATATCAATGACCTGCCTCCCAGTCCTGTAACTATGCCGATGACTCCCAAAAATACATATCCTTCCACGCTTCCGATCTTCACTCGGCCATTCTCAAGATCCAAGAAGAATTAAATTCCAACAACGAACGGGCCCATAAAAATTCCCTTGTCCTCAATCCGTCCAAATCCACCGCCATAATTATCGGGTGCCGGCAACTCCTCAATTCCCTCCCCAGCATCCCACCTCTCATGCTAAATAACCATCCCATTCCCTTCTGCTCCACGGTTAAAAACGAAGGAGTAGTCATTGACCAAAACCTTTCCTGGCATCCTCATATTTCCCAAATGTCCCGCCATTACATTACCTCCCTTAGCTTGTTTCGTCGGTCCTGGCTTCTCTTACCCTTCTTCGATTATAGCTGTGTGGCATTCGGAGGTCTCTCAGAGGGGGGAACGCGCGATTGAAGCGTATGAATTGTAGCATAAGATTTGTGTTCGGTACCCCACGGGGATCCCAGGTGTCGGGGTAATATTCCCAAATTTTCTGGCTATTCCTCTCCATCCGTGCACAATATTTCATAGGTTGCTTTATTTTCCAGTCCGTCCAAATTATTGTCCTCCTTACATCAACGAATCTCTCCAATTCAACTCCTCACATCACACAAGTAACACCCGCTCATCCCCAATCACAAGAACATACTTATTCCGCAACATACAACCAATACTTTCGAAAGGTAGGCTTCTGATCCGAGCCTCCTAAACTCTGGAATTCCTTTCCCCTTTCTATTCGTCAAGGTGCCTTTTTTTCGTCCTTTAAATTCCACCTGTATAATCACCTCCTCTCCTTCCACGCACGGGCCTTACGTTAACATTTGATATTTTTGTTTAACATACTTGTAATTTTCTCTTCTGGCCGCCTTACTGGTTTACATTGGCCCAAGATTTCTATCTTATTTTACTTTTAATTTCAAAGAAGGAAATTCCATTATTTATTTCATGTACATTATTCTTATGGAGCACCAGTCCCAGAATAAAGTTATTTTTCTTCTTCTTCTTCTTCTGACATATGAGTCCCTAATCCAAACTAGCCATTTTGTAACACTAATCACAACCTAACGGCGCCCATAACCCAAACTAACCTAACCTAGCAAGTTCCTAACAATCACTCTGAACTAGCATAACTTCCTCCGTCCCTAACACTAACACTCACGGTCATCATCCTTAACCAAATCCTAGCCAGTTCTTAACCCTCATCCTAACGCAATCCGTCCATAACTCTAACCCTAATGCATCTTAATATAACCTAGTCAGTTCTTAGCCATCATCCTAACCTGACCTAATCCCGTCCATAGCTCTCTTAGCGTAACTTAACCCTAGTCTACCCAACTCATAGACGTTTTGTTGGTCAACTAAATCAGTGTATAATTATTTTTACGTAATTGATTAATTATAAGTTTCACGAGCGGGACTCAATCCCCAGGTATTACTGCACAGCACAATAGTATACTAGGGTACCAACCCGTATATCGTGGGATAGATCCCAGCTAATTACACTAACTTTTTATCACAACCAAGCTTAAAATATACGTATAAAATAATTAACCCAACTCACTGCGCACTCCTCGGCAATGGATAAATCAATGATTTGAAAATGGCAATATGGCAAATACAAATATTATGTATCCTGCTCGAAAACACTTCCATGTTAAAAAATGTTAAGTAATTTAATTACCTTTTTATATAGTTTTCTGCTTCGAGAAATTCATCTTTAGCTTGGCTATAATCCCTTTAGCTGGCTATAAAATATATTCCCTGGATTTTTGGAGAAAATATAGCATGATAAATAAAATGAAAATAAATTGGCGCACTTATAGAAGAAGGTGTAAGTACCCAGTCTACAACATGAACGTTCCATTGTACTTACGAATTTGGTAACCCTATACGAGAAAGTCAAGTTACTCAACGTACATTATCGAACCTCCTCAATAGGAAAACCGTATACAAAAGGACTATTGAAACACTGGTAGAAAAGTAAGTTACGTTTTACCTTTTAACTTTTCATAGCTATTCAGTTTTGGTCGGCCCACTAAAAAAATTGAAACTTTTGACAATGTGTTGATTAAAATAACGTTAATTCACCCTGACATATCTAAAAGAATCTGAAAACAAGCTTCATTTAGCTTTGTATAATAAGGATAACAAGTTCCTGAATAATATTAAAAACTTTCAAATAGTGGGATGACAGTATTTTATCAATACTGTGGTACAGCTTCGTCGCAGATCCATGAAAAACAAAAGATAAATTTAACATTGCATTAAAGCCGACGGAGTTTTCGAGGAGCCAGTTCACTAGTATTTTTTAGATTGTTTGTTTCTTCTAATTTTATGCATAGTATAAATGAACGTAATTGTAGCTACGTAATAACATTATCAAAAATGTTTCTACGGTTCGTTGAACTTTTAAAAATAAAATAAAAGCAGGTTTTAATTTTTTTTAATTGACCCACATGAATTGTTTATTACTTCATTGTTTATAATTTCTAAATAAAATTGTTATATTTCTAATTGTTTTAGCAAGGATGCCAAATTAACAGCAGTATGGATAAAAAGAAATATGGAAAATTGAAAGAAAATAAATTAAGGTAAAAATAAATAATGAAGCGGTAACAAAAAAGAAAGAAGGGAACTTACCCATCTGACTCCCGGTAGGCAGACGTCTCACCCTTTGTTGCCTAGCCGTAGTCTGCCGGGGAGGGTGGTTTTGGAGAAAGTGAGAAAGAGAATTTTTGTAAATGGAGAAAGAGGTAGATAGAGAAACGTAAATAGCTGTACAGGGTTCACGTAAGAACAACAGCCACAGGAGACCGAATTAAAAATGAATTCATCCGGTCCGGACAGAAAAAAACAAACACCTGATGAAAAACGTTCAAAGTTCAGTATAAACGCTTAACGTCCCGAATGATGCCCCCAGCGACATCTCGGGGCGTTAACACTTATAATAGGATGAATAAAAAAAGTCCGTATTTAATGACTCACCTCATTCATCTTGTTATATTGTGTATCTTTTTGTCTCTTAATGTTAAATATCGTGAGTATAACTTTCCAGCAAAGTTGAGCAATTAGTACCGTGGACAATTAAAAACAATTTTGTGAGTTGTGTACGAACGGGTTTCCTTTAGACAATACAGTCCACACATTTCAAAAATCACTTGATATTAGGATGTCCGAAACCTTTCTCTGCATAAGGGACATTTGCGGCGGGATTGGCCAACCAGCAAGTGCCCATGTGTCAACCGCGTACGACCTATTCTTAGGCTGGCAAGAACTATTACTTCTTTACGGCTCAGATCTTCGGGGGGCCATCTACAATACATTTCATGGCCGATATTGCCGTATTTATTGTTTTTTATGAGTTGAACGTCTTAACACCAACCTTTGATATAAATACGTAATATTATATAAAGGTGGTTTTGAAAATTAAAATATTTTTCTTGATAGTACACAATTAAAAATAAAAATTTAATTTTTTATTGATGTAATTCTATTTTGAATAACCCCCTCATAAGGTGGGGTTGAGATGGGGAATTGATGTCCGAGTGGATCGAGGTCACGATAGCTCAGGTGGTAGAGCAGCGGCGTATCTAGCCGAAGGTCGTGGGTTCGAATCCCTCTCGTGCCATTAACTTTTTTTCATCTCAACTAAAAACCTTAATTAATTGTAAAGTATTAATTGGTCAAGCGGACCACGGAAATAGTGAATTTTGAATAACGTGTATTCGTTACACTAATACACAAAAAAATCGATAAATAAACATCACCACTAAATGAAACTTAATATTATACAAACATGATAGGCATAGGCAACACATTGTGACAGTACAAAATAATCAGCACGCATGAATTTATTATTATTATTATTATTAATTATGTTATTTATTTTTTTAACGAGGGTCCTCAACAGCAGGGTGCCGGTGTTTTTGTCCATCTGTAAATATGTAGGATTTGAATGCAGAGCCACTGGATTCGAACCCGGGACCTTTACCCTAAAGTGATGAGCGCCGTGTCAACGCCCAAACGGATGAGGCCACCGACGCCCCTATAGTTATTATTAATCCAGGAAAGTAATTTTTAAATGTAAAATTTGGAGTTTATTTTCATCTTAATAATAGATAAGTTAGAGTAGAAATAATCAGTTCATCAGCCCAGCCCTTGCCTTGTGAATGCTAAATTTGTGTTTGAAAAAGTAATTTTTCTATGATTTATGCACATGACGTCGGCGAATTGAAGTGTCTAGTTTGCATGCGTTTCTAGTTAGCAATGCCAGGAGATCAGTTCGCCGAGAAGTCGTCTGAATATGCATGAAGTTAAAACAGGTCTGATTTAGAGGCAGCGTCGTCAAACAGGCGAGCAAGATTCATGTCTTAGAGAAGGAAATTCTTAAAGAATAACAGACTGTCCTCTCACAAATAGTGTAATATTCACTTTTGAAAAATATCCTCAGTTTTGTGTTCTATGGAGCCGTCAGGGACGCTTTTGAATATTAAATCGTATCATGTAAGAAATATCCTCCACAAATATCTTCAAATATCATGTAACTTTTCTTTTCGCTTCCCAAAGGGCCCTGATGCACAAGTGTGATATTTCATAGGCTAATTTAAACAGGGTGTCCTTTTTAGATGGCTAGGCTGAATTTTTCTTGAATCAATGAAGTTATAAAAAAAATATGAGTATATTTTGACTTTTTTTGGAGAAAAATAATACAGGGTACCTCAGGCCCAGTTCAACTTCAAAATTTCAAGTACGATCCTATACACACATAATTTTAAAGTATCTTTGCGCTGCAAAGACAAAAAAAACCGTAGGGCTTAATAAAAATACTACGACATAAGAATTATTGATAACAAATGATAATTCTTTTTTAGCAAACAAAATTTCCATTATAAGGTTATCAACAGGTATTACTGTCAAAGCTGACATTATTTACGTAATTGACAATTCTGGCATTTATTTAATCATGCCAGTAAAAATTTATTCTTTATTCTCAATTGAATCAAGGCTAAATCTTCTTGGTTCTGACATTGTACTGAAAAACTTCCCCATGGTTTGGGGTAAAATTCATTTTTATTTTGAAAGTTTTCGCNAATATATATATGAATGCGAAAACGTATAGATAAGACGATTCAAAAATATCCTCTTATAGCTTACGGCGCCTTTAAAATACATTTTTTCTTCGTATTATCGCTACTTCACCTGTAAAACAACTGTTAAAATGTTGTAGCAACAAGAGTGACATGAAAAACATGTGAGAAGAAATCTCCCAGTGGTGAGCCTCCATTAGAATAAATAAATAATTACTAATTTTTGCAATTTTCTTCGTCATTACATAGGCATCACGTCTCAGTCGACGGGGAGGATTTTCTGGAATAGTAGTGGAACTGAGATGACTAAGGCATTGTGATATGTGGAGAGACATTGAAAGAATTTTTTGTAATAACGTTTCACTACTTCTGGAACATAGGGAATATTAAGGTCGGGTGCATGGTGAGGTTTGATACATAACAAAGATTTGTGTGGTGATAAGTGACCGTTAGTCGATAATTATTCAGATATCGTGAGATGCTGTCTGGTGTGATGTAGGTTTCACAAAAACATTTTCTTTATCGTGCCAACGTTTCGATCTTTATTGAGATCATCTTCAGAGCATGGGATTTACAAACATTGTTTAAACTTAACAAATACATGTAGCATGTGGAAAAAAGTGAATTTATACAATGCAGAAAAATATATTTTTTATATTGAATCAAAGTATTTCTTCTCACTCAAAGTGTTTGTTTTCTGTGTAGATGTGTCATTATTGTGTCGTGTTGAGAGTGCCAGTGACATATTGACGTTTTGTGTTTATATACGTTGGATTTTGAAGGGGTGGGGAAGTAAGTCACACTTACGCTGAAAACAAACACTTTGAGTAAGTAGAAATACAATGATTCAATATAAATAATATATTACAATTAATTAAGGTTTTTAGTTGAGATAAAAAAGTCAATGGCACGAGCGGGATTCGAACCCACAATCTTCGGCTTGATACGCCGCTGCTCTACCACTTGAGGTCACGATAGCTCATGTGGTAGAGCAGCGGCGTATCAAGCCCAAGATCGTGGGTTCGAATCCCGCTCGTGCCATTGACTTTTTATTTCAACTAAAAATCATAATTAATTGTAATATATTAATTGGTCAAGCGGAACACGAAATTAGTGAATAAAAAATATATTTTTTTGCATTGTATATATTCACTTTTTTCCACATCCTGCATGTATTTGTTAAATTTAAACAATATTTGTCAATCCCAGGTCCTGAAGATGATCTCAATAAAGATTGAACAGTTGGCACGATAAAGAAAATGTTTTTCCGAAACCTACATCACGATACCTGAATAATAATAAAGATTGTCAAATATGCTTGTTAAAGCTTTTTATTTGAATGTTTGGATGTGGTAGGAGTTAGAATGCACCGTTGAGCTCTTCCCTGATTTGGATACCATAAGTGCACATAGATTTGAGAACCATGGTGTATAATAATGTTTTGTAATTTGTGGAAGTTTAGATTTATCGAGTAGTAGTGATAACAGTTTGTAACGTCTGTTTAGTTCGTTTTGGTTTAGTCTTGGGTGAGGATTCAAACTAAATGAATTCTCAAGTGACGTATGCGTTCGATAGGGGGTAGTTAAATCACGTTAAAGTAAACAATTGGTACTGTATACTAAATATACGTATGAGTGAGAAATTAATATATTGGCATTTCGTTTCATTTATTTTAATTCCCCACTTTTTGTACCTGGTCGAGGTACCTACAAATTATTGGCTTCTGTATGCGTCGACGGGATCTTTTTTGCGGGGAAAAGGATTGCTGACTTCAACAAAAGTCGAGAGAATTGTTTCGGGAAGCATACGAATGTCAGCTGTTTAAAGGACAGGTGGAAGAATGCGCCCTAGTCGAACGCCAGCATGGATAAGATAATTAGGGGATATCGATGTGCCCTGATTATCTCCGATGTAAGACAGATTCGATTTTAGATCAAAGTTACAGGGAGGGATGCCCTTCACCTTCCAGAGGATGTCCGAGGCTAAGTCTTGACCAATTCTTAAAATATTAACATTCAAGCATGTTATACAATACAGCTGAATACAATAAAGTTTCATGTTATAAAAATATAACTATGTCTTTTAACAAAGAAATAGCTTGTGTTGTTGTAAAATCTGATTTCCCTTTATAACACATCCATGTTTACAATAGAAAGCAGAAAACGAAGCGTAGCAATGCTCATTACAAGTACAAAAAAAAGCTTCTTTGTAAGACTGACTTTGCATTTCCTGCTTTACTGGGAATTTCCGGGACGGCAGCCAAACAACCCCCTTCGTACCATGAGGCCTTTTATGGGAGATTTAAGCACTTACTTTCTGAAAGCACCTACCGAAGTGGGAACGTTGGCAACCGGACTTCTTTAATGGCCGATTTTCAGAAAGTCCTCAAACTTATTTCAAAGAGCTGACAACCCGCTCCAACTTTAATGACGGCGTCGTGTTTTGTGAAAATTAATTTTCGACTAGTCTTTAATTACAATGAACAATAAGACTCGGGCAAGTCTCCGTTTCGTATTCTCCGAAGAGTCAAGTGGAAAATCATTTCGTTGAATAATTACAACAGGAGGAAAATTATGTTTTCGCATAAATTGAAACACATACTATTGCAAAATGATAATATTAATTGTCACAATTATCTAGTAATTGTTTTTAAGGAAGGGATGGGCCCAACCTAGACTTTGTCTAGGTCCCAGAGGAAATCCCTCGATCGGTCTGACTATAATTTTGAAATTTGCCAGATACCTTTTTTTTTATTGATTTTACTTTTAATAACAAAGTATTACTACTATAAAATGTAACAGTATTATTTTAATAAAAATAAAAGGACAGAAAATGAAATTATTTTATGGTTAGAATTAATTTTAAACAATTTATTATTACTAAGCAACAAGCTTGAAATGATATAAATGAAGCATAAACAAACTATAATAAAGACAATTGTTGAAACAAAATATATTCCTTATATTAATTATAAATGATGTTTAAATAAAAATGAAATTAAACCTTTTCTTTGAATTTTATAAATAATTTTTTTTTTTTTTTTTAACAAAGTAATAATTGTAAACTGCCTAGATTAAGGAAAGGACTTACCCACGGAGACTGGAACGTTTCGTTTTACTTTTTTTAATATTACTATTTCACAGGCAACAAGGATGGTAGCGTCTTCCCCAGTGAGCAGATCAACTCTCTCTCCCCCCCAATGTTTTTATTTAAGGCCTATACTCGGCCCCTCCCTTTCTTAGGCTTTATCGAAACTGCAGGTGGCAATTTCAAATTGTGACGGCCCGTAAGATGGGATCGTTACATTAATAACGTTAGTTGTGCCGTCAACAAAACTCGTAGCCAGATGCTGCCATCGACATCGCGGTCGATGCCTTAAAAGCCGTTTTAACCCTAATAATTAAAAAAATTGTTTATCCAGGAAAAAATTAAAAGAACTTATTTTACTTTCATAGTTTAGAAATGTGAGGTGTTTAGTGACCGTTAGTTAATGATTATTTGGAGATCGTGAGATGCGTTCTGGTGTGACGTAGGTTTAAAAAAAAACATTTTCTTTATCGTTCCAACGTTTCGATCATTATTTAGATCATCTTCAGCGCCGGGGATTTATAAATATTGTTCAAATTTTAAAAATACATGAAGGATGTGAAAAAAATAAATTTATAAATTTACAAATTTTAGATTCAATCAAATTATTTGTACTCACTCAAAGTGTTTGTTTTCCGTGTAGATGTGTCAGTTGTGTGTTGTGTTGGGAGTACCAGTTACATATGGATTGTTTATGTATAGACAAGTTGGATTTTGAAAGGGTGAGGAGGGATGTCGGAAATGGAAAAACATTTTTATATCTTCTTTTAGGGTGAAAGGAGCCGACAATCGGAAAAAATGGTTTATGGTTAGGCCTAATTATCCTTTCTCTATTATATAGATGGGGATATTTAGGGATAGGAAAGTTAAATTGTTGAAGAATTAGACTATGTAGAAATGTTTGATGTGTGGAATGTGATGATTGTTTTATATGTTATATTAAATGTTTAGTGTGATGTGATGATGATATATGTATGTTATCGATAGTGAATTTTATTAATGATCCTGTGATTATCTCTGTTGATGTAAATCATGTCTAAAAAGTTACGTTTAAGTTTGTTTTGTTCTGTGTGTAATATTTTTGGATTGTTGAAGTCGAAATTGTGTTGGTGCTGTAGGATTTTGTTTGGGTTTTTTTGCAATCATAGACGTTGCTTCACTTCAGATATTGAGATGTAATACGAACGTAAGTTGCCTGACAATTTAAACAATTGATTTTGTAAATTACGTCACATTTATTTGTTATTGGTGTGGGATCTTTAATTATGGAAAAAAGTGTGCATTGTTTTATAATTAGGCCGAACCATTACCCATTTTTTCCCATTATCTGCTCCTTTCACCTCAAAGAAGACGACTCCTCATATAAAAATGTCATTCTGTCCCGGACTTCCCTCCCCACCCCTTCAAAATCCAACATATTTAAACATAAAACATCAATATCTCACTGGCACTCTCAGCACAACACACAAGTGACACATCTACTCGGAAAACAAACAATTTGAGTGAGTACAAATATTTTGATTGAATCTAAAATGTCTAGCATTGTATAAATTCACTTTTTTCACATCCTACATATATTTTTATAATGTAATCAATGTTGATAAATCCCAGGCCCTGAAGATGATTTCAATAATGCTTGAAACGTGTGGCACTCTCAACACGACACGCTAGAATGGCACAATTACACAGAAGACAAACACTTTGAGCCCTGAAGATGATCTCAATAAAGATCGAAACGTTGGCACTATAAAGAAAATGTTTTTCTGAAATCTATATCACACCAGACCGCATCTCACGATTTCTAAATAATTAAAGCTTGAAACGTTGGCACGATAAAGAAAATATTTTTCTAAAACTTACGTCACACCAGACCCCATCTCACGCACTTTAAATAATCTTTATTCATTAGCTTGCAGCTAAAAGTTTCATATATTTCGATACAATTGAGGAATGTTATATTTTTATAATGGTGAACCAAAATAATCAAAAATGTCTATATTTTGCTTATTAAAGAAGTTGGTACATAAGGGATATCTTAAAGGGCTTTTCAAAATTTGTATAGCATTCGATTATGTGAAGTTATAAAGTTATTCAACAACAAAGAATAAAAATTATAACGATAAAAAAACTTTTCTTACCTCTCAGTGTAGTAGTATGACAATTACTACTATTTAACCTATTAAATAGAAATCATTAAATTATTACTTACACTATTATAATACTAATCGACTAATATTTTATTCGTTTCTGTGCTTTTTGTCGACATATAACAGAAAAAATATGAGAGTTAAATTTGTATTAAAGAGAGAGAAACAAGAAGAAGCAAAGGAATCAACAAAGAATTTACTGTTCCACCCTGTAGTAACAGATTGCATTATCCCTCCAAGTCCCAATTTAATTCCTACCGAACGTATCAAAGCTTTTCCAGTCGACCTATTTAGAATTCAGTGAAGACAAGTAGTGAGATGAACTTTGCCGGACGAACCTTGAAGAGGAGAGGAATCGGTAGCATCATACAATTTTAAATCTTGTAGTGATTTTTTTGGCCAAAGCTGTTGAAACGAAAGAAAAATTATCGTATATTTGTATCTAAATTTTCTTGAGAATATTTAGTTTTTTGTTTGTCTTTCGACGATTCGAACAAGCGACAAAAAGAAAGCAGTTTGTAAGATCCGTTTGGGTTTGGCCATACATCGAGAAATTCAATTTGAGTTTCTTATTTATTTCGGGCAGCACTGAGCGTTATTTATACAAATTTATTTGTTTATATGAAATATCCAAGGATTGAAACGTAAACATTTGAATGCAGTAATCTGCTTGTCCTGGTATTTATTTTTCCTCGTATTTGTAACGTCCAGGTTATGTATTTATTTTTCGAGGATTTATTTGAAAGCGAATGGTTGTTTGCTACCAGTTAAATTTATGTATTTATTTATTCGTATTTTCACTCAACTCCTATAAGATCACTTTACTGATTAACCTGTAATTATTAATCATATAAGCTTGTGAATTAATTTCATTACGTACTACTACTGAATTATTAATTATTTAATTTTTAAATGTTTTTTGCACTGTTGTTTGTATATTGTATAATAGTCATATTATATGCAAGTGAAAAACTTCCATTCTACATTATACAATAATTCAAATATAACAGATATTTGCTAAAAACATATTGTACAATTGTATAACCGTTCATCCTAGAATTACTATTTTTATTATATCTAGTTGTTATTTACAACTACATGCTGTATCAAAAATGTTTTCTTTATAAGCGTAACGTTTCGTTTGAGTAGAAGTTGCCCAGTGACAGACTTCTTTACATTGAAACCTCGTCACTAGGGAAGTACTTAATCATAAATTAAATTAGTATTTCGACGAAATATTACACTTACAAAGATAAAAAAAATGGTAAAACGAAATTCAAACATGTATGAAATATGACGGGTATTCACGGTCTTTGTGTTAACCCTGGTAACTCTGTTTCATCATTTTTCTCGATCTAACAGGACAGATCGAGAAAAACGATGACGTAGACTTGTAAGAAACAGCTGGTTACCATTGCTCGCTCTAACAGGCCAGGGGCAATGTTAGATGTTAGGTGGAAAACGTACTCACACTGTTATCCGTTAGGGCGTAGGTAACCAATATGGCAGCCATGAATTTAACAGCTGTTATTTGTTTACACGTATTTTTATTCTTAAATAAGCATTAATTAAATCAGACCAATACGTTTGTTTTGTTAATTTCTGTCCTATAACTTACACTCTCATTCATAATAGATACATCCATATCCTATAAAGTTATAGGCTGTTATAGGTTAGGTAAGTCGGTACGAATTGAAGCGGATCTTTGTTAGTTCTTTTCGATTGCATAGATAGATTTTGAATGCAAATGTTGATTAATTATTCTTTTTTATTAACTTCTGGCATCTTACAATTTAACACAAAACAAACAACAACAAGCCTCCAAGGACTGTTATAGCATTATTTTTGGTTCTACCAATCGCCACGCGCAGCATTGCGGAAAAATTATCGTTTAACATCCTAAGAAAAAAAAGGGGCATTTACGATCTTACTAGAAATTTCTCTATTCCAGTTAACACGAGTCAACATCTTACAAACATCGTAAATACCCCGATTTTACAATACTCATTCATTCTCATATATACAAAATTAAAAAAATACGTGTATTAAACAAAATACATGTATTAAAAATTAGAAATATACAAGAGCATCTTTGCTTCCTACAAACAACGGAATAGGGGACTTGCGGGGATTTCGTCAATTTTTATTTTTTCTATATACCGGATATATACATCCGGCAAGAAATTGCCCAATATTAATCAGGTGATCAAAATTATTTTTACTGAACATTTCTCTATTCGAGTTAACACGAGCTAACATCTTACAAACATCGTGAATACCCCTATGCTATATGTTATCGAAATGTTATTTAAAATGGCATAGCTGTCTGTAGCATCAGCCAACTATAGTGCCAAATTCACTGCATGTTAATTTGTACACATTTTCAGAATGTTCTGTGTTAACTTGTTAACTTGTGTTTATGATAGATTTATTATACACATTAACATAGTTATAACATTGTTTTTTGACACACGTAAACATTCCTTTGCATTAACCTCTATTCCGAGTGAAGGATTTAAAGTTGATTGGAGGTTTTAAAAACGATTTTCAATCATGCTCGAAAAAAACGTTTGTAAGTTTTTTCTTAAAAATATATATCCTTCTTTCCTTTTGTATTCTTCTTTTTGCATATGTTTATTGTTCTTATTTCTTAGTTGGAAAAGTTCGATGTTTTCCGAACCCTTGTGCTTATAACAAAACAGACAGTTCGTCACCGATGATGGTGCTGGCCGAAAACCCGTTTGAATGACATTAAAACCCCCAGTACAGACAGATTCAATAAACGACCCAACATTCTGTTATAATATGATAAGGATAAAACGTTTATGAACATCATAATTATCATATCATAATATGCATCTTGACTCATTTAAATTGAAGAGAAAAAGGCAGTTGCGCTTTATAACCTTCAACTAAATTTCTATGATTATGTTACATGGCTTTTTTACTTTATTTTCTTTTCTGGCAGTACAATTGGCTTGGAAAATGAGAGAAAAACCCACTGACATCCGACAATTTAGCTGATTGAATACGTTATTAAATGGGAGAAAATAATTTGTTTCGAGAGTTGAAATGGAATTTAATTTGTATTCGGTGAGTCGGCGCAATCCGAACGTTAGGATTTTGTAAAGAGAAACCCTAGTTGTCCATCACTTGGGAGGGAGGACATTTGTCCCTGAAAGAGTGGTATTGTGCTGCTGAATTGGAGATCTGGTGAGTCAGGAGGGAGAAATGTCTTTTCCCTTGGCCTATTTGATTTTACCAGAGGAGAAAGGGACTCCCTTATGTGATTCGGAAAGGGAACAACACCTGTGGATACCCTCCGGACTTTTGTCCAATTTCGCTATTTTACGTAGCCTTTTTAAAAAAAAACTACCGACTTGATTTGTACAATTCAATAGCAATTGTTCAAATTAAACGTTTACGCTAAGAATTCAGTTGTGTTTGATTTTTAATTAAAATGATTGTAATTTCGAATATAAATCCTTCAAACTGTTAGATTCACTTGCCAATGAGCAACTTATTAACTTATTTAGCGTGTGATAAATTCTTATATATTTTTTTGAAAGTCAAAATCTATTTGATCGACGACATCTATGTCTTCCCTAGGTTCAAATTAATGAATACTATATAATCGAAACGAAGTACATTTGCTCAATTAATTAATAATAAGCTGATAAAAATAATTGAAATATGTTAGATATACATTATTCAACTGGAAGAGTAAATTGATTTACAGTTAATTTGAAATACTTTTTCCCTCTTTATATTGCGTTTATGATAATGAAATGCACCTTAAATTTTTTAAATCATATATATTATTATTACCTCATAGAATGGGGTCTAAAGACCTTTCCGTTGGTTAGATTTTTTTAAATAAATTATTTTGTCTAGGCAGGAACTAATAGATATGAAGGTACATAGGATGGGTAAAAGTGGTAAGTGAGGTAATACCAAGTTTTGAGTTATTATAAACGAAATATTTTCTTTTGAAATATTAAGAAATAAAAATTAATCCGTTTCTGTAGATTCGGGGTGTTTTTCCTAGGCACATATGTCTAGTCAACTCAGTCGGGCTGGAAAAATATTCCATGATCCTTAATATTTTAATTATTTGGAGATCGTGAGATGCGATCTTGTGTGACGTAAGATTAGAAAAACATTTGCTTTATGGTGCCAACGTTTCGACCATTATTGAGATCAGCTTCAGGGCTCAATGTGTTTGTTTCTTGTTGTTCACGCCAGATCGCATCTCACGATCTCTAAATAATCATTAAGTAACGGTGACTAAAGACCACACATTAATATTTTTATTTTATTCGCACTTACACAACCCAGCGATCATTACAAATCATCATAAAAAGTAAGTAAATTTACTCATTTTAGAGCACTGAATTGTTATCATATCGGGAACATGTTGTTTCTCTATTCGTTTTTGTTGTTAGGTTTGCTACAAACAATTTCTTTACTGATAATCTTTGTTTAATTATTATTCATAACGTCATTACAGACAGTTTTCGGTACTACCTAGGAACAATCGATTTTGTTCCTACAAGAATAATCTTTATTGTACTACTATTTTAATTATGCCTACCCTAGGACATGTATCCACCCTTATTTCCATATATAACTTTTACAAGTCGAGTTGGCATTCGACAAGACCAATTACGGTAGATAGACCGAGCATTGTCTATTGAATCTGAAGTTGCTTTATATAATTTTCACGCGAGGTTCGAGTGAAAAAAAAATTGTTCCAGTAAAAATTGTGAAAAGATGGTCTCGGTCGTTTCAGTGGAATCAGAGTTCTGAGCACGTTCGTACAACTTTTAATATAAAATATTCAGTTGTGACATACACCCGCTTTATAAAAATTCAAGAGTGCGATGTAGACTGCAAAAAAAAACAATTAAACTAATCGGGCACTAATAAACCTTTGAGTTTTTGCAACCTCATTACATCAAATGAAGTTATACATTTTTTTAAATTCATACCGATATCTCGAAAGTTTTTATAAAACAATAAATTTTATATAATTATTAAATTTTTAAGCTTTTAAAAAATTTCTAACAGACTTTCGAGAAGATTGAGAATATTTATTTGCCTTGGTGTCAGACATTTAATTTTAGCATTTCGCCGTCTTCTTCAGAGTCTGTCGACATACTAATCCAATGAGGATAGACAGGGCAAAATAATCGGTAACATCTAAATTAAAACTATCAACCTTACTCGAAATGTACTACAGTTTAATGCTAAATCTAGTTGGGCTAGGAATTAACTGGTTATTTTTATTATGGCACTGCACTGGCTCATTTAAAGGGCCTGTCTTAACCGTTGTTCAATGGTGCTGGCGGAAAGCAGAAGCATGGAAACCCAAGAGTGTAGACGGACCCAGTGAGAGAGAGAGAGTACCAATTCAACAAGTGTTCATAATTTTCGCAACATTTGGTCTTCTTGGGTCCTTTTCATCCAGTTTACGGTAAATATCATTATGCTCCGTAAAATATGGTGTAAGATACTTGCTCACGTAGTTTCGTATTTATTTTACTGAAAAAGGAAATTCCTTTGACTGTAACGTAAATAACTGGATTAACATTAAGTTTATTTGGTTTTTGGATTTGAATTTCGAGTTTAATTTCTAGAACATTATATTGTAAACATAATGGTATTACAAGGGGCGTCGGTGGCCGCAACCGTTTAGGCTTTAACAAGGCGCTCATCACTGTAAGGTAAAGGTCCCGGGTTCGAATCCATCTGCCCTGCATTCGAACCCGACATACTTACAAAAGGTTTTTTTTTTTTTTTTTTTAAGAAACAGCACCCCGAGGTTGATGTAATATAATGCGAACCGTTAAAAAAATAAATTTAAAAAATGAAAATAAAATTAAGTAATTAATTTTAAAAAAATGATATTACAATACATATAATTTTTTTATATTATAGAAAAAGTGCAAAGATGAAAAGAATTCTAAACGTACCCTCATACACGCCTAACTATATGCTATACCTAGAATTAGAAACTACCCCTATTTTCCTATATACACTAAACCTACACCTCAGTTATATAATTAGGTGCCTCAAGTTGACCCCTGACAGATACCCATACTACCTAACAACAACATTATGGGAAAAAAATCAATTTTTTTGGGGAATATAGCGAGATTGAAAAGGCACATGGTATTTCTCTCCAAGCATTACTCAACTCAAAACAAACAATCAATGATATAATGAAAAAGGTTGAAGCCAATATAAAAAACTCATACGTAGAGAAAGCATGTAATTCCTTATATCACCCCCAATTTAAAACCATCCTAAATTGTAATGCTTACCTGCGCACAAACAACAACCTTGAAATAAGCTGGTTTATGAAAATAAGATGTGAATAATTAAATCTAAATATGTACAAATTCGGCCAGATCAATAAGCTATGTTCTTTACGCAGTAAAAACGAAGAGGAAAGCATTACACATTTCAGTGCTCACTACTCAATTGTCTCTGGATTTAGAATGCTGATATTTGGAAGGTGCTTTCTAACTAAAGAATAGTTGCTTGTATACTTACGAAGAGAAAAGACTGGACCAAATTAATCGAGTATTGTAGAATGGAATGGAAGTATAGAGAGAGTTAATACAAGAATTTAATTATGATTAATCTTCATCACACCTGTTTAGCTTAATATTAAAGAACAATTTATTAGAGTAATTTTAATAGCATGTAAAATGACATATATTTAATATTTATTTCTCTAATTTCGTGGTCCGCTTGACCAATTAATACATTACAATTAATTAAGGTTTTTAGTTGAGATGAAAAAAAGTTAATGGCAGCGGGATTCGAAAATTGAAAAATGGCAAAAATGAGGGACTACTCATAAGGTGGGGTTGATGTAGGAAGTTGATGTCCGAGTGGATCGAGGTCATGATAGCTCAAGTGGTAGAGCAGCGGCGTATCTAGCCGAAGATCGTGGGTTCAAATCCCGCTAGTGCCATTAACTTTTTTTCTTATATTATATTATGTATAACTGTTATATGTCACTATTATTTAAAAAAAATTTACTTTGATTCATTTTATTTATTTTTTGCATGAATTATATCATTAAACTAGTGTTAAGATAAGATGTTAATTAATATTACATTCTATTGCTTTGTTAAAACATTTATTTCTTATACTATTTATATATACATGTGCGACCTCCCCTGACGGTCTTGTGACCATGGGAAAAGCCTGCTTAAACATATATATCCAGATTAAACTGCATATTGTCAAATAATAAAACAATTTATTATTATTATTATTATAATTTTTTATTTTCTTATACATCTATATTGAGAAAATACTGTAGATACATTATTTTCTGTAAGATAAGTATTACTTTTATACAGATGATATCATACAGATAAAGCACCTGAAGTTATTAATTAATGAAAAAAATATTTAGAATAACATAACGCTCTTTACGCGTTTTTTCTGATTGCTATGTCTAGTGTTTTTTGCTTTTGCTGTTTAGCAATTTGCGTACATTTATTTACAATCTAACATAGCGCCAGGCAACAACGAGGAAACAGGGAAGACGACAGACTCCCTTTTCTGTGTTGTGACTAAAAAACATTTAAAACCACAGCTACATGTAAAAGTGAATATTTTCTTGAGCTTGGCGGCCAAGCGTATTGCAAGCGCTAATCCCGATAAACAATTGTTGCACATAATCCATTTTTATAAAAAATAATGAAGTTATAACAAATATCATTCTAATCACTTTTTATTGTATTTATATAATATATACCTTATGAATTATCTTCATAAAAAGAATTGTTAAAGTTAAATTTTGCACAACCAACAGAGATAATCTATCCTAACGAGGATTTTAAGATAAAGAAAAACAGCCTGAGATCACCCACCAGTAAATCTGCCCCGAACCGAATTCAAACCTCCAGTCCCGTTACATAAAAATAGCATTTAATGATCGAGCTTAAAATAACTGTCAAGCTGGGAAAAAACATGCTGTTGCGAATGACGCTTATTTAGCGGATTATGATGGATAAAAAATAACAGTATTTTGATGGGAACAACTTATACGACTGGGCCACGACACAACCTCTCCCTATAGGGGGATTTCAATGGGTTGACAATAGTATAAATTTATGTGAAGATGATAATGATGTGAGAATATGGATACGTTTTTGTATTAAATACAAAATATCCCTAGGAAATACATGATCACTGTAGAGATTTCCCTTTGCTGTCCAAAAAAAATCCCTCGAAATGGGAGGTTTACAAAACTATTAACGACGTTAGAAGGTAAAAAGAAATATATCTTTCATCGCTACATGGAAAACTATCTAAAAGTTTAGGTTTATCAATTGTTAAAGTCGAAGTCACGATAGCTCAAGTGGTAGAGCAGCGGCGTATTTCGCCGAAGGTCGTGGGTTCGAATCCCGCTCGTTTACATTTTAGTTTGGTTAGGAAAAAGTTATAACATTGGATGGAATGAAACGAGTAAAGAAATTAAAATCATGGGAAGGTCCTTTTGACATTTTTCATTTCAACCAAACCCTTACATAAAAATGTTAATTAATTGAGAGAAGTAATTTGGTCAATCAGAACACTAAATATAATGGATTTAATAAAAAACAAAACGAAGTATAACTTCACTGAGAGCTCCCCCACCTCATATATCGCCGAGAAACGAATCCTGATTATATGGCATATGTGGTTCGAGCAGCGGCGTATTTAGCCGAAGATCGCAGGTTCGAATCCCGCTCCTGACACTGACCTTTTTATCTCAACTAATTAATTGGTCAAGTGGACCACGAAACTAGTGAATTGATAGTAATGGCAATACCAACAGTTCGGCAACACTCACATGTCTTGCGGGTTTAGTATACGTGCCATCCCTTGCGAATCCAAGCAAATCTTGTCGTCTGAAGATGTATTCAAGATGTCTTAGTTTTGCAGATGGGCACTCATGATGCAAGGGGCAGATTTTGTCAAAATATTGTTGATAAATTTATTAACACCAGACCGTAATAACTTTGGAGAAGTGAAGATAGATCTCAATAAAGATTAAAACGTTGGCACGATAAAGAAAATGATTTTCTAAAACTTACGTCACACCAGACCGCACGACACGATCTCCATATAATCATTAACGAACTGTCACTAAACACTACACATTTATGTAGGTTTCAGAAATATATTTTGCATTGTATAAATTCACTTTTCCACATCCTAAATGTATTTGTTAAATGTAAACAATGTTTGTTTGCCCTGAAGATGATCTCAATAAAGGTCGAAACGTTGGGACGATAAAGAAAATGTTTTTCTGAAACCTACAACACACCAGACCGCATCTCACGATTTCTGAATAATTATTCTTCCATTATATTTAGTGTTCTATTGACCAATTTACTTCATTCAATTAATTAAGCTTTTTATGTAAGGTTTGGTTGAAATGATAAAATTAGTGGAAGAAGCGGGATTCGAACCCACGACCTTTTACATAAAAAGATTAATTATAGAAAGTTAATATTTTTATTGGCTTTAAATATATATTTCACTGTTTCGGGCAACAGTGGGCCTACAACCATTATAATGAGCAGGGTCTGTTTGTTCTATGAAGGTACTGCGAAGGACGGNCTTCTGTGTGTATATATATATATATATATATATATATATATATATACACGTAATGTTACCAGCTCTATATCAATCTATCTTTCTCTCACTCCGTCCCTCCCTCCTTCACTCTCTCTCTCTCTCTCTCTCTCTCTCTCTCTATTTCTCTCTCTCTACTTATCGTATCAATTTTCCTATCCATCCATCTATAGATATATCTCACTTTATCGATCTTTCTCTCTCTCTATCCTTCTCGCTCTCTTTCTCTTTCTCTCTCTTTCTATTTCTCTCTCTCTCTCTCTCTCTCTCTCTCTCTCTCTCTCTCTATGTTTCTCTCTTTCCCTCTCTCTACCTCTTTACAGTTTATATTTTTTAATTTCGACTTTATAAATTTCATTTATCGATCAGTGATAAAGTCAATTAAATATTTTACACTTTATTATAAATGTTGAATATTTACTTTTCTCAGTTATAAACAGAATTGGATATTTCGGAGATTTTAATTTATCACTCTTCCAATTTTCGTAATGGAATTGTCCGTTTGGGCATGGCATTCATCGTGTGTTGGTAATAACGTTAGTCCCGGTGCATGACCAGTCAAACAATGATTCCCTTCAAATTTGTTGAACCGTGTTTTTGCTTCCAAATTGATTAGAAGTTTAATACGGTCAGGTTTTCTAACCTGGTAACAATTACTATACTACATTTTGTGAAAAGTTTAATTAAAATGGGCTTTCAAACTAATAAGTATTTTAAGAATAAAAACTTCCATTTAATTTATTACCATTTAGAACGGGAATTACACATTTGTTATAAACTTTCGATTCGTTGTCAGATTTTTTTTCCTTTGTACATCAATATCGACATCATTGTATCAACAAACGTATTGACAAAATTCAAAAATTTTTGTAAAATGAATAAATTTAACTCCCTTGTTGAACTAATTCGATCACATTTATTTTGGACGTTTCCTTCAAACAGGATTGTCGGTTTTTTAAACTCATTTGAATTTGTGAATAGTTAAGTGCTGCTATTTACAAAAAAAGTAACTGAACAAAATGAGGAGTAAAATGTGGCAGTGAACAAACTACTTACTTTTCTTTTATTACGCTAGAAAATTAAAATTCATGTTCATTTACTGAATTTAAATACAATTGTTCATAGCAAACAAAATTTGGTGAAATTCGTACTGAACCAGCCGGGGTTGTTTCATTTTCTTTGATCTGGGCCAACAAGTTTTCTTCAAGTAGGATGTATTTTAACCCTTCACGGGATTTTTATCCTTTAAAGCACATAAAAACGTATTTGTAGAATACGAAACATAAACATTTTTGAGTTGGATTAGCCGGGGCATTTTGTTTTGTTCAATTTCTATTGTAACCCTTAAAAATACATAACTCTTTTGGATACTATACAAACTAAATGTTATTCGAAGTCATTAGATTTCGTGATCTGATTGAACAAATTATTTCTTTCAATTAATTAATCTATTTATGTAAGGTTTTAGTTTAAATTAAAAAGTTAGTGTCACGAGCGGGATTCGAACCCACGACCTTCGGCTCAATACGCCGTTGGGTTGAGATGGGATGTTAGTGTCCGAGTGGATCGAAGTCACGCTAGCTCAAGTAGTGTAGCGGCGTATATAGCCGTCGTGGGTCTGAATCCCGCTCGTGATACTAACTTTTTCATTTAAACCAAAACCTTACATAAAAAGATTAAATAATTGAAAGAAGTTAATCACGCTCGTGACTATGACTTTTTAATCTAATAAATTATATTCACACATTCATTTATCCTGTCCATGAGTATTGGGTATCCCGCGGGGTAATTGCGGATATCCCTGAAATTAACGCAAGCATCGTACCAATAAATGACACATATCACTTACATTAAGGTACAAAATCTATATACAATTATTAATATGTATGGCCTGAAAAATTGGATCAGGGATCTGTGCCTTCTGCCTTGTCTCAAAGTCGCGTCGACCTCATTGGATGTATTATTTTTTTCTTAACGGACTGTTCTTTGTTGCCTGTTACAATACGCTCTTCCATAATAAATATTGGGGGGGGGGGGTCTCGTACGTGATCTCACCCTGTTAGTAGGGTTCAGTGTGTGAACTTAGTATGATGTTTGAGTCTTTTGTAAATTAATAAAATTGAAATGTGTTATTTCGTTCAAGCTCCTGATCTGAGGGGCACAGAACGGGAACTTTTGTAACCACGTCCTTCGATCCCTTCGGGCACCAACTTCTCTTCTCAACCGCACCTTTGTTTGAATTTTCCTCCTTTTTGCCATTTTTCAAGTAAAAGTTGGTGCCCGAGGGGATCGAAGTCACGATAGCTCAAGTGGTAGAGTAGCGGCGTATCAAGCCGAAGGTCGTGGGTTCGAACCCCGCTCGTGACAATGACTTATTTATCTCAACTTAAAACATTAATTAATGGAATGATATTAATTGGTCAAGCGGACCGCGAAAAATAGTGAACTTGGTTTCAACTTTGTATATATTACCTTGCTCACTGTTACTTGTTACCTACTTGAAAGTAGTTGTAATGTACTTTAAAAAAAGTAATTCAACAGTTTTTTCGTTGAACTCCAAAACACAAGTGGAACTGACAATCTACTTTCAAAGCGTTTTTTTTTTTTCAAATACTAGGTTTAAATATTTTAACGTCAATAAGGTTTCCATTTTATCTTTCTTTTATACTATAAATCTTTTGACATTAAATTTCTAATTTTTTATTGTTCTCTTTCTTTAGCTGGATTTTATTTTAAGTGTAAAACCATTTTTACTAAACCTCCTAAGGTATTCCGATGCAAAGCATGAAGGGATCGACGTGGTATGTAGATGTTAGGGCTCCGATTTTCCTTCTCTCAAGTTCATAGGCCCTTTTGGCCAGCATACTTTTCAGGACGTGGTATCTGCGCAAGGATTTTCAAACAAAGTCGGCCCTAATGAAAAATTCAGTTTCCCTTTATTCTATCTCCGCGTGTACGCAGGCAGATTTTGCTTTGTACACGACGGTTCATAAAATTTTCAGGTAAAACATTTTTTTACAGAAAGCACAATTAAACCCTCGGCACAATACCAATCGAATATTTGGTACATGGGAATATTTTGTACTGTGCCGTTTACCAGAAATAATTTTCAAGCATTAATCGTTTGTATTTGGGAAGTTTGTATGGAATTGAAAGATTTGATTGTATAAACACATGGCAGTCTGTAAGTGGAAGATCAGGGTAATAAAAGGAACTTGCTACGATTTGATTGCAAATATACAAGGACAAATACTTTTAGGCCAAAGTACGCGTGTATACTAGTATGCACAGAAAGGTTGCTCCTTAGCCAATGATTATTTGGAAATGGTGAGATGCCAACGTTAGAAAAAAAAATTATCTTGCCAACGTTTCGGTTTTTATTGAGATCATCTTCTGGGCACAAAATGTTTGTTTTATCTGTGAAGATGTGTCATTCTTGTGTGTCGTGTTGAGTGTAGGGGCACAAACACTTTGATCCCTGAAGATGATCTCAATAAAGATCGAAACGTGTTAGGATAAAGAAAATGTTTTTCTAAAACCTACGTCACACCAGACCCCACCTAACTATCCCCCAAATAATCACACGTTTTAATGTTTTTATATGAACGTTTCCTGAAATGTTTTGATATTTTTCCGTATTTGTAACCAACAAGAAATCGATAAACCGTCTATACAAAATTACGTTTTACTTTTCCGTGTTTCGTAAAAGCTAGTGATCGCTATTAAGCGCTGATTCCATCGCTTGACACAAGCAATAATGACCAATAATTAAACGAGTTAAATTTGTATTCATACGTTTTTCTCAATGCAATAGCCCCGCTGTGTACGCTTATATACATAATAGGTGGAATGAGCTCACATTTGGAAATGTCAGTCGTTTCAAAAGCAAGTCTTGCAATTAACTTTGATTTCCGCTTCGACGGTTTTGTCCCATTTGATTACCAACAAACGAGCCTCGATTTCCCATTCATAGATGGAACAACAACAATTGGAAACGCCGGGTGAAGCCGGGCTAGAAATTGGTGTCCCGTTGAAAATGTGAGAGCTGGTTTTTACTTCACCTTACCATTACACATTCGAATTGGTTTATTTACTCTTCTCTATAAGTCCACGGAAGCAGGAAAAAGTCTCATGGAAAACAGTATCGCCTAAAGTTACTAAAGATTATCGGTCACAATTTTGTAAGTAATCGATAATAAAAATACAGCGCATTGCTTAACAAAATTATTTTATTTTTAAAATGTTTTTTAATTTATTTTTTCATAATAGAAGTACGACAGCGATTTGAGAATGGCAATTTTGCATTGAGGATTTTAGAAATAAAACTAAAATAAGTTAGTCGAGAAGAGAAATACAATAGGGGTATTCACGATCTTTGTGTTAACACTGTTTACTATGTTAAGTACTGTTAGATCGAGAAACGTGATGACGTGCACATGTAAGAATCGGCTAGTTAACATTGCTCGATCTAACAGACCAGAGGCAATGTTAGGTGTTAGGTCGAAAATGTAGTCACATTTCTATCCGTCAGGGCGTAGGTAACCAACATGGCAGCTATGAATTTAACAGCTGTTTTTTCTTTACACGTATTTTTATTCTTAAATACCAATTAAATAAATCAGACAAATACATTTCTTTTGTTAATTTCTGACCTGTCCTTATACTCTCATTCATAATAGATACATCCATATTCTATAAACTTGTAGGCTGTTAGACGTTAGGATACAGGTTAGGTATGTCGACACAAATTGAAGCGTGTCGTTTGTTAGTACTTTCGAGTGTATCGATAGCATTTCAAATGAAAAAGTTGGTTAAGTTTCCTTTTTCTTAACTTCTGTCATTAATTTAATTTAACACATTTGTGTCATTAAATTTAACACAAATTAAAGCAAAAAAACAAGCGTTCAAAGGACTGTTTTAGCTTTATTTTTGGTCCTACCAATTGCCACACGCAGCATTGCTGAAAAATTAACGTTTAACATGATAAGAAAAAAAAGAGCTTTCACGATCTTACTGAACCTTTCTCTACTCGAGTTAACACCTTACAAACATCGTGAATACCTCTATTATTGGAACAGACAATGGTTCGATATTATGTCAAACCCACCTCTGCAAAATCGTTCAGCATGGCTCCGATCCGCTCCCAATGTACATTAATCCATGCAAAGACAATGAAAGCACTTTTTTTTGTTTTCAGCTTCTACTCAAGAAATATCACATCACTTCGGAGGCAGTGTAAATTGCTTCTAATTGCTAGGTTTTTGTAGCGGTTTAAAAATCATCGCTTACGACGATAATTCCATAACAATTTTTATTTTTAATATATTAATTTCTTAACATTACCCTGTTATTATCAATTATGCTTAATGAACGTTAATTTAGTAATTGTTATCAACTGCGATTAACGTTTCACAATTAAAAAAATTACTCTTGGTTCTCAAGAGATTTAGCGTTTGTGAATGAATTCCAAGAATTTGAAGGACTCCCTCGTTTTAAAGGGGACTTTTTAGAAGTTTTCACTTGGCGTTGCAGGAATTCTTATTCGGAGGATGAGAAAACGAGGCATACCGCCTTTTGAAAACAACGCATTTTAATTCCTCACAGTTTAAGGGGAATATAATTTTACTTTTAATTTCGAAATAGGTGGAAACTTGATGAGGTACCTAAATTTCATTTGGTTATTTTATGTATACAAAAAATTTGGAAAAATTCAATTTAGTAAGTAGTAGGTAAGTAAAGTCAAAAAACCTTCGCATGATTTTAATTTCGTTTCATTTCATCCAAAGTTATCACTTTTCCCTTACCAAAGTAAAATATAAAATAAACAAATAACTTACACTAAGTTTTTAATAAAAAAAAGTTAGTAAGGTTTATACTGATATATAAAATATTTATCAGTTTGTTTATTTTTTGTTAAATTAAAAATCTTGTTCTCCCAGCGGTTAAATCTCATGGGTGATCGGTCATAAAAATCAACTCCTTCGGCCAATTTGATACGTTGTCGCATAAATTCATTTCCACTATTGCCCAGAAAATACCGTATATTTTTATGCAACAATTATACAAATCCCTTTACCACTCTTTGTGTACATAAATAATTTTGCATAAATATAGTAGTTTTGGAGGTTAGTAAAGGATAGGGTAGAAAAAAAATATACAACATAAATATGTTTCACATTTGTGCGCTATCCCTTACTCGCCTCAAAAACGACTAAGTGACATCTTTCTGATTAGAGCCCAATCCTTCTAACCTTATCCCTCAATTTGTTCCTTTAATAAACCAGGAAAACCTTACTTCCTGGTCTCATAGGCTGGAACATTTCCTCATCTTGAAAATCTCATCCATATCTCAATCTCTGTAAAACCGCCGGAGACACTGGACTACAGTGTTGGGCAAAAATTAGTCATGTCTAATGATTAATGATTGATCAGTCAGACTGTTAGTCATGATTGGTAGTAAGTGATAATTTAGTCATTAGTCGCCATATGTGATTGATGACTAAATTAGTCATTAGTCGCCATATGTGATTGATGACTAAATTAGTCATTAGTCGCCATATGTGATTGATGACTAAATTAGTCATTAGTCACCATATGTGATTGATGACTAAATTAGTCACTAGTCGCCATATGTGATTGATGACTAAATTAGTCATGACTAGTAATTAAATACGAGGCATGACTAATTTAGACACAATATAGTTAGTCATGACTAAATTTCGATAAATCATGTTCAAATGGGTGCTCAAAAAATGAAAAATACACTTCATCACTTTTAAAAAATTTTCTAACAGAAATTCATTTCATCAAAACGAAAATCCTTCAACACGTTATTTAACAAAAATCAATCTTTCAATTATATGTAAAACTCAATCGTTATGAATAGCCAAAAAATAATGATAATGATAATAATAATAATAATAAAATAAAATAAAAAAATCCTATAACAAGCTACGCTTTGAAAAGTAAATATGTTTGCATAACCGATCAATGTAAAAAATATTTCTTTGAATTAAAATTTATTCCACTTAAAATGAGAGAATTTTACATTATTTGGAAAATACACCATCTAGGGGTCTTGATTGTAATAAAATAGAAATGTAGAATAATTATGTTACTTTGGTTTTCGTTTATGATAACAATTTTTGAAGGTTGGCCTTGAGCACGACTATCATCTCAACATTTTTATCCGGAGTCGGTTGGATTTTGGTAAGTTGGTCATTGTAGCCAGAGGTGGGCAAAATCAAACTAATTCTTAATCATGATTGAATTAGTTAGATTTTGCCCAACTTTGCTGGACTACTGGTTGTTTTCTTCCCCACACCAATACTCCTACTACCAAAAACAACTTATATATACCACTCTTTTCTCCATACATTATCAATCCAATCCAAAAACAGGTCAGGGCGACTTGGTAGAAATATAGAGACATTAATTCCATCGCCAATTGTTAACGGGAATAAATAGTCTTAACTTAAATGAAAACTAATTAAATAAATAATCTAACGAAAATAAAATAAAATAGCCACCGAGAGGTGCAAAGGGAAAGAAAATGGGGAAGGTTGTGATAGGAGCCTGGGAGAACCCGGAAACCTTTTCACTCTAGTCCGGAAACGACATGGACAATCGGTGAAATCCGACACCACGATTGCGAAGGGAAATAAAATTATTACTTTTTTTCAAGCGGAACAACGATCCGTCTAATGCGAATGCGCTTGAATGAACGCTACAACAGCACTGTCTTTGGTCTAGAAGAGAGAAAGGATAAGCCGTCGGACCATTGGCACAAATCACTGGACTCCATCCTTTCAGCGAATCGCAAAAGCACCAATTTAACAGACTCTCCTAATTAGTAGAAAAAGAAAAACCTTTTTCTGGACCGTATCGGTCATTGCAAAGAAAATCCTAAATCACATCCCATCTTAAACTTTCAACACAATGGCTTGATTTACGTCTGACTTTGTAAAGACCTATATTTTCGCTCAACATTTGTCAAGACTGAACTCTATAATTAGAATCCCAATAATAATATTTCTAACAAAGCAGAGATCTATGAATACTTTGAGTCCCCGTATCTCTATCACACATTATAAAAATAAACACACCTTCAGAATCCAATCACAAGACTTCTGACATTGACCTAATGCGATAAAGTTTTATGTCGCTTTATTTTATTTTATTTTTTTTTATATTAAAAATTTCCCGTCCCGAGGAATATCGAGCAATCTGGGGGAGTGAATGTGACCAGACTTTTATGTTTCTATCGAATGTTGTGTTTGTGTTAAGTTGAATGTAATGAATGTAATGAATGTAATTTATTAGCGTGAAATGGAGGGGTTGCTTATAACCCCTTCCCCGAGAATATCGAATACTCTGGAGTGAGTGTTTGAAGTCTGGAGACTAAAAGTAATTTATTAGCGTGAAAGGAAGGGGTTCCTTATAACCCAGCCTTGAGGGATATCTAGTACTCTAGGTTGAGTGCATGACGTCTGGAGATTAAAAGTAATTTATTAGCGTGAAAGGAAGGGGTTCCTTATAACCCAGCCTTGAGGGATATCGAGTACTCTGGGGGATTGAATGTGACGAGACATCTATGTTTGTGGTGATGTACATATATGTATACAGGGTGAATTGCTACTCGTGCTACAAACTTCTCCAGTAGATTCTTCACCCTAAAATGAACAAAAAAGTTCATATTGTCCATGGTCCGATTCTCAACCATTTCAGAGTAATTTCGCTTTTTATCGATTTTGAAAGATATCACGTCCTGGCGTCGGAAAATCGTGATATCTTTTAATCTAAACATTTCTCTGAAAATCTAATAGCACCGTTGAAATTCCCGTTAATTTTTCAATAAGAAGATGACGGTGGCAAAATGTTTGGGCTAATTTTTTGTGTTTTATTTCAGCCAGAACTACAAAAAGAGTGGAAAATTGTGTAAATCGGAAAGTGTATAAAGTAATCCAGAGTTTCTAATTTTAGTCTCAGAAGGCAGCAAATTTGAGGAAAACTACCTGATTTAATAACGCTTCCAACGCACTCGTCATTTTCTTATTTAGTGGTTGTGAGACCAAGATGTTGATGACAAAAAGAGAAAAAATGGTGGTTCAAGGATTGCTAATGTTTGAGAGTGACTTGCTACTCGTGCTACAAACTTCACCAGTAGATTCTTGACCCTAAAATGAACAAAAAAGTTCATATTGACCATGGTCCGATTCTCAACCATTTCAGAGTAATTTCGCTTTTTATCGATTTTGAAAGATATCACGTCCTGGCGTCGGAAAATCGTGATATCTTTTAATCTAAACATTTCTCTTAAAATCTATAAGCACCGTTGAAATCCCCGTTAATTTTTCAATAAGAAGATGAAGGTGGCAAAACGTTTGGGTCTTTCTTCCTTGACCTTCTAGCTGTTTGTAAACTTCTTAAGCATTACATACTAAATGGGCATTAAATTAAATTAAAAAATTTCAATGGAATTATGATTTTGATTCTCTCTAAAAATTAACGGGGATTTCAACGGTGCTTATAGATTTTAAGAGAAATGTTTAGATTAAAAGATATCACGATTTTCCGACGCCAGGACGTGATATCTTTCAAAATCGATAAAAAGCGAAATTACTCTGAAATGGTTGAGAATCGGACCATGGTCAATATGAACTTTTTTGTTCATTTTAGGGTGAAGAATCTACTGGAGAAGTTTGTAGCACGAGTAGCAATTCACCCTGTATATATGTTTTGTTTCTATTCTGTTTTTGAAAACCTGAGATACAAACGGGAGACTAGCATTCTAGGATATCAATGTAGTATGTATTTGAAATCAGAGAGACATAAACCAGATCGAGACGCTCAAATGGCTGTAGTTTCAAACAAAATACGCCGGAAAGAAGAGAAAAAGAAGAAAACACGCAGAAAGCCGGCGATTACCTCAGCTGTTTGTCGGCCCATAAACTTCCAACTTTATTATTTGATTAAAGTTAGACTATAGTAGTAGTAGCAGCAGGAATACACGAGTTTCAGTATTTTCAGAATGTGCTCATCAATGGTAGAACACCAGTAATCATATACTTTATATAAACATTTAAAATTATATAAAAATTCAAGGACAACCTGCTTTAAAAGAATATGACTTATACCAATCTAGCGTCGATGAATTGTATTACGTTATGATTAAAGTGTATAAAACGATTTAAACAAAAATACATTGTTTATTGTTTAACATGCCGAAACAAATAATTAAATTGCTACAGACTAAGAAGATTTTAATATCGACTAATTGATTAATAATTGGAACGATTAACTTCAAAATAAGTACTTTTTTCTAACAACCCGGTTAGATAATTTCTAAACCTGATTTCCAAATAAATATACGTAAAAGTGCCTTTACCTCATCAGAGCCTGATAAAGGTGTTAATTGGGCAAAACAGCGCGAATTCTCACTGGATGAGTAAAACAACGGCAAATGTTAACAATCTGGATTACGTGACGGGAATGAGTCGAGGAAGCCGCAGTGCCACGCCGTTGTATTGCAGGAAGCCGAATGAATCGCACATGTTTTAGATTTAAACTGCAATGTACATGTATATATATATAAACAAAGAGGGGGGCAGGGATTTGCATAATTGTCGCATAAAAATATACGGTATTTTCTGGGACGACAGTGGAAATGGATTTATGCGACAACGTATCAAATTGTCCGTAGGGGTTGATTTTTATGACCTATCACGACATGAGATTTAACCGTTGGGAGAAGGAGCTTTATAATTTAACAAAAAATAAACAAACCGAGTAATTTATATAAATATGTTATATATCGGTGTAAACCTTACTAAATTTTCTATTATAAAACTTTATTTTTAAGTTATTTTTTTACTTTACATTTTACTCAATTCACTAGTTATCGTGTTCCGCTTGACCAATTAATATCTTTCAATAATTTTAGGTTTTTAGTTGAGGTAAAAAAGTCAGTGTCACAAGCGGGATTCGAACCCACGACCTTCGGCTAGATTCGGCGCTACTCTACCACATGAGCGAGCGTGATATCGATCCACTCGGACACGAACATCCCATCTCAACCCCACCAGAAAAAAATGAAAAAGGCAAAAAGGAGGGAAAATCCAAAGGTGGGGTTGAGATGGGAAGTTAGTGTCCGAGTGGATCTAAGTCACGATAGCTCAAGTGGTAGAGTAGCGGCGTATCTAGCCGAAGGTCGTGGGTTCGAATCCCGCTCGTTTACATTTTACTTTGGTTATGAAAAAGTGATAACATTGGATGGAATGAAACGAGTAAAGAAATTAGAATCATGGGAAGGTCCTTTTGACACTCCTGTTTTGCATAAAATAACACGATTTTGCGTTTTACTCTAAAAAATTGAATTTTTTTCAATTTTTTGTGCGCGGGTAATCGTTTGTAAGAGCAAATGAATTGAAGGTTAAATTTTAATTTTTTATAATTAGTCTTAATCAAAATTTGTATCCTCTTCTACCTAGAACATTTCAAGCTTTTTTTTGTTAAATTCATTAAATTTCGTGTTTTGATTGACCAAATAACATCTTTCAATTAATTAATCTATGTAAGGTATTAGTCGAGATACAAAAAGCGGAAGGTCGTGGGTTCGAATCCCGCTAGTGACGCTGACTTTTTTATCTCAAACAATACCTAACATAAAGATTAATTTTTTTTTATGTTCGACATCCGGTCTGTCGCATCAATTGTGTATTCCTCATTTCTCACATCCTCGATGAGAATCGTGTAAACGAAGTAATACTGCGTACGTAAAGTTCAAAATTAAATGCCTGCATAATTACTTCCCCAAAACTAAAGACAAAAGTCAATTTTTTTTTGTAACGTGTTACATCCTACTGTATGATTGTACATGTAAATAATATCCGCTAGCTACAGATATAGGGCAAGAATAATCTTTGTTGGAAATCAATCTGGATGACAGGGTGGATAACCTAACAGACAGAAAAATTTAAATATGTGGCGTGAATTTGGAAAGTGTACATTTATTGTTTATTGCGTGTTTCTTTTGTATCTAATTTACAAACTTTCAAACCAACTATATTGTCTTTATTTAGCTGTTTATGTTTTAGAAGGCATGATAGACGTAGTGCTTAGAGCAACGGTGTATTCAGCCGAAGGTTTTCGGTTCGAATCCCGCTCGTGACGCTAACTTTTCACATCTCAACCAAGAATTTAGATGAAAAAAATAATTAACTGCAATAATTAATATGGTCAGTTATGACCACTAAAATATGTCTAAACTAATGTATAATCATGCAATTACCAATATTTATTGAGTATAACACATGATGAACTTTCTCATATGCAATTCATACGTTATCGGACGTTCATACGTTATTATTTCCTTATTTGGATGATATTCGTAGTTATTACTTACATAGATTCGTTTTTTTAAATTTTTTATTGTCGTTAAACTTTGAACTATGATTTTATGATAGTTTAAAATAATGCTTATAATGACATATATATCTGATATCAAGCATATCAATGAAATTATTTTATAACTTTGAAACAAAATTTTATGATTTTACCATTTTTTTGGTATAAATTGATTTTCCTTTTCTTTATGAACGCTTATTCAACGTTATTTTTTATCCTGCACAAAATATTTTAGAGGGAAATTGTACGTATATGATTGGAAAATTTAACATATTTGTAATTTTACCTCCGTGCTTTGGATAAATCGCTGAGATAACCGTTTCCTAGGAATATGGAGAGTTTCATGCGGATCGACTACGATGAAATTGGTTATTGCATGGCTTCGACGGCAATATTTCATTTATTGGAAAAGTTATAGTTGTTACCATTAAAAAAAAATTCAGGGATAAATGTAACCAATATTTATTATTCAGCTTTAAAAAAAGATAGATTTTTATTTTTTTATTTCAAAGATTTTAATATATATTTTGTCCGCTTTAGTTTTAAAAAATTCTGTTATCAGTATTTGGAGTTGTCAAATACAAGATCGATTGGAGTAGGAATAAACTACTTATAATCAGAAGTATTGAAAAATGAAGTACCGTAGCTAATTGTACAAATTGCGAAAAATGGTAATTTGTTTATTTCTCATGTATTTATTAAACTGAAGCATAAAAATTGGAAGAACTGTTTAATTTATTCCACGATCTGCATTGTCACTGAGCCATGAAATGAAAAAAAGTAATTTATTTTTGGAAGATAATCCGTATTCATTAGTAAAGACACGTTTCTAATACAGCATACCGTGTTTTTCGTATATGTTGAATGTTCCTCTATCTCGGAGAACTTCTTAAAAAGAAGGGAATGAACTTCTTAAAAAAAATATCTTGAAACGAGTGTTATTAATATGAAAATTTCAATGGTATGCCCAATTGATCTGATAGGCGGAATATAATTAAATCTGATTGATCGTGCAGCGGTATGAAGACAGATTTATAATTTTATGCGAGACGAATGTATGTGGGTTGCAACACCGAGGATGGTTCATAAATCAAAAAGATGAAATAAAATTTTTAAATTGTACTTTAAAAGACGGATAGGTTAAATTTGTATAGTAGTTGAACTGTATCGCAAATTAAAGCTGTTAAAATGAGCTTTTCCACAGTATTAAAAGAAAATGAAAAGCCAGCAAGAGCTTACACGTTTCAGTTTGAAGTAAAAATTAATATTTTTAAAAATGTGACGTAAAGTGAGATAAATTTACACAAATGAAAAAATTCTATGATACTTGATTATTAACATTTTTAAAATAAAATCAGTTCTTGGTTTTGTTTTCATATGGTTTCACAAATCGATGCTCCGGATTAACAGAAAAAATACAGTAGTGTTTTAAATAAACTTGATTCGTATGTGCGAATTTTCAAGATACATATTGCATTTTACTATAGCATAAGTAAAACATTTTTGGAATTAGTATTATATTAAAAAAGTTACCGTGTAATAAAATAAACTAACTAGCAATCAATACATAGTTTTGCAGTTATTATCAGTTAGAGTATGTAAGTTAGAAAACTTACCTGATGCGAGGGTGTGCACGAAGAGAAGAATACATGGTTGGAACAAAATCATTTTTCTAAATCACATTTCACACATCGTCAAGACGACAAAAGGAGATAACATGCCGGGGCAGAGTTCAATCGGGGATGTAGATCCTAACGGGACAAAAGCTGGTTCGCGACTGGCCACCCTCGAGCCGCCTCCTAGCCACCCCTTGTACATCACCGCCCCCAGAACCCACCCTTCTTATTAGTCACCCAAAGAGATAAAACCTACCTGCTTCACACAAGATTTTGCTGATTTTATCCGAAGTCTCAGAATCGACTTATCCTTAATGTAGTGGAGAGAAGGAATACTCCCTCACTAAACCGATTCTCTTTCACTCTCACTCTCGCCCTTTCTTTCTTTGGGGGTCTTTCTTACTTCCATTTTGCAGACCTCAAATTTCCCAACGGAGCTGAGTTTGCTTCGCCTTTTTTGTAAAAGGAAATCTCCCGCTGTCGCAAAATAGTATTAGAAACTCGACGATAATACGGCCTAATAGGATCTTATTCTGAGTCATATCAGAATGTGCAGAGTATTGTCAAAGAAAATTGAAATTTTTTCTTTAGCTTTTTGACAAGATACTTCAAAGGTATACACTTATCTTATTATGGTAGAAACATGATTTTTATTTATTTAAACCTGCCCAAATTGCGGAGCTGAAATAAATTTATTACAATTAATTAAGGTTTTTAGTTGAGATAAAAAAGTCAATGGCACGAGCGGGATTCGAACCCACGATCTTCGGCGAGATACGCCGCTGCTCTACCACTTGAGCTATCGTGACATCGATCCACTCGGACACCAACTTCCTATCTCAACCCCACCTTTTGAGTTTTCCCTCCTTTTTGACATTTTTCAAATGTCAAGTAATCGGATTGGATTCTCGGCGACAAATGAAATGGCCACGGAGAACATTAGTAAAGTATACTTCATTTTTTAATTTATTAAATTCACTAATTTCGTGATCCGCTTGACCAATTAATATATTACAATTAATTAAGGTTTTTAGTTGAGATAAATTCATTTGTCGCCGAGAATCCAATCCGATTACGACATTTGAAAAATGGCATAAAGGAGGGAAAACTCAAAAGGTCGGGTTGAGATAGGAAGTTGGTGTCCGAGTGGATCGAGGTCACGATAGCTCAAGTGGTAGAGCAGCGGCGTAACTAACCGAAGATCGTGGGTTCAAATCCCGCTTGTGCCATTAACTTTTTTATCTCAACTAAAAACCTTAATTAATTGTCATATATTAATTGGTCAAGCGGACCACGAAATTAGTGAATTTAAGGAATAGATTTATTCTCAATTTTTATGAACGTACAAATTGAAAAAATATTAAAAAAGGAAGACCTATCTGTAACTTAACAAGACAGGAGGCAGAAATGCTCTAATTTAAAAAAAAGGTTATCTAGAAGGGTGAGTGGTGGCTTACATGTAGAATTTGTAAAAAAATAATTGTTTGTGCAAATACTTGTAGGTAATTTTGGCTGCTTTAAAGACGTGAATCGTATTAGAATAGAAAGAAAGGAGATTGACGATTGTTCAGAGGATTTTGGTTTGTTAGAAATTGGTTACTTTGGCGGTTACAACGTTTAGTTAAATTCTCAAGTTTGATGGATGTATTTGGATTGACTTTGGCTTATTTGGCTGAAAGAAGGATAATATTGTAGTGCGTGGGAGTAGTAGTTATTATTAGAATATTGAATGTGATATGATTGTGTTCAAATGACGGGTCCTTTATGAGAGAAAATAATAGCGGTGTCATCACCATAGTTCGTAAGGATAGTTTCAGAAAATGTACGAGTGTACGGCTTATATTGGGTACAGTAAGAATATTCATGGATAATAAGAATGAATATACTTCATTGAGGTACACCTGGATTCATGGGTCGGCTGAAAAGGAGGGGCTGCTGATGACTTGTAAATATTTCTAGAGTAATTTAGATTCTAGGATCAGGTAAAATGATAACCTAAGCTTCCAGAATAAGCTATAATTCCATAACCAATCGAAGGCTCACGGTTGGAAAAGGACGAGCAGCACACATTTTACGCAAAGAATGTAGCAAAGTCTTCAATGAAATGCCGCAACT
Organism: Cimex lectularius; assembly: GCF_000648675.2. Classification (NCBI taxonomy): domain Eukaryota; kingdom Metazoa; phylum Arthropoda; class Insecta; order Hemiptera; family Cimicidae; genus Cimex; species Cimex lectularius. Next base: position 1,162,719 of record NW_019392659.1, on the reverse strand, counting down.
AAATATGGGAATAAAAACGCCTGAACAAGGTAAAGTCGGGAACACACCCGATGCAACGCCATGCGACGCTACTCGATGCTACCCGACGCAAATCCAAAGTCCAATTTTCCATAAGATTGTACTACCCCCGTGCACATCCGCCCGATGCTACGCTACTCTACGTTCTGCGATCCCCACTATCTAGATTTTCGTCGGGTAGCATCGAGTACAGTCGAAGATGAAAGAACCGGACACTCATACTTTTATTCGAACTACTTGTATTATTGCCGTAATAACATATTTATTTTAATATAAACCAAATTAACCGAGATCAAAAATTCATAAGTTTCTATTTAAAAAAAATAATTTTAATGGTTTAACAGAAAATCAATCAAAACACCAGAATACCATATTTTGATATAATGAATTTAACTAACAATTTATTACTCGGTTTTGCTCATACAATTTAATGAACAATTTATTTCATTGTTTTGCTCGTAAAATGATACAATTTTTGTCGGGTAGCGTCAGAACAAGACACTCATATTTTTTTTAGTTTATTTCAAACTAAGTAAATGTAATTCTGTCGTTATGATAATTACTGCATTTTATATTTTAATGTAAACCAAATTAAACGAGATCAAAAATTCATAAGTTTTTATAAACATTGTTTATTTATGATGGTTAGGAAGAAAATTTATCAAAACACCGGAAAAATTTTATTTATAACAATTAAGTTTAACAAAAAATTTATTACATGGTTGTTCTCAAAATAGGGCATTAAGAACAAAAGAGACGTTGCGACCGTGATACTAATTATTGTGATACATGCCGTTTGACTGTACGCGGCGTGTGCTTGCAGACAGATGTGCACACTATACCAAAACGTGGCAACGCGTCGGTTCGTATCATCGGATAAGTGTCTTCCCGGCTTAAGGCTTACTAGGTGTAATTGATGTTTCCAAAGCTTTGGAATCATCCGGGAAAACGTAATTATTCATTGGGTTAAGAAGAAAATATATGAAAATAAAAATGCCCCCTTTTTAAGTAGGTTTCGAAGGATTTTTGGGGTGATTGGTTCAAAATCAGAAGCTATATTTAAATACAGCTGTCTTACAGCATGAGATACATTATTGGATTTGTGTAGTTTTGGTCTTGAAGAGGTTGATGTTAGGTCTCGATATATGAAGTCATATACGTCAGAATGAGGAGTGAATACGCTGGAGATTTGGGATGGATCAGGGCGCCATCGTGTCACATTCAGAGTGATGATCGTTTTATTGTGCGAATCTATTTCGTAATCCACACGTTAGAAATGTTAATGTCAGTTTAGCACTGTAAGGAGAAGACTTTCAGAATCTGGATTACGTTCGAGAAGGCCTGCCACTGGTCCAGAACTTCTGACAGGACACTGATCACTCGGTTAAGTTTCAATTAACAAGATCAAATCAATTGGTCTGAGCGAGATTGGAATAAAATCAGGTTACCGGATGAGTCAAAGTTTTGTTTGAGGTCTTCTGACGGCCAGGTTTGGAGAAGACCAGGAGAGCGATATATCCCCGAAATATTTGCAATCTGAAGAAACTATGTGGTAGTTGTGCTATGGATTGAGCCAGCATTTCTATGGAAGTTTCCACAAACTTGATCTTCATCTAGGTTTCCCTAACAGCTTCCCGATACATTGAAGACGCGTTATCTCAATAAGCTTTTCCTTACATGCCACTAATTGGAGAAGGTTTTATTTTTAAGAAATTCAATGTAATCCCGACTGAAACCACATCGAACACATTTGGGATGAAGTGTCAAAGGGGGTAAAATTTGCCCAGCGATGCCAGAGAATTTGCAGGAATTAAAAAAAGCCCTGTTGGAGGAGTATGAAAATATTCCACAGCACTACATTCAAAACCTCATAAAATCTATGCTACATCGAATGGAAGCGATGATCAACGCAAGAGAAGGAAATAATCCGTACTGAATTCAATATTCCTTCATTATTTATATAGTATCACTTGTGGTAAAAACTTTTTACTCATTTTTATTTTTAACTAATTTTTTTACTTAGCTTTATCTTTCTTTTCTTTATATCCAGTAACCAACAAAAAATAAAAATTGTAACAATTGCAAGTATTAGCTTTAAAAAATGGGTGGCCACCCTTTTTACCTCTCAGTGTATTTAATTATGGTTTACATTTGACATAGCCGTTTGTAAAATTGAGAATTTTAGAAACAAGAATTTTATAATATTAAAATACTTTTGTTAAAAAAACCTAAATATAAATTTACGGCTGTGTACTTAATTATAAAATCTGTAAGATTTTCGACTTCACTAGAGTAAACGTGAAAACTAAGTAGTATTCAAATTCCGAACTATTCAAAAAACCAGTTCAAGAATCAGACAAGCCGTGACCTAAATCTGTAAAGAATAAATATTTGAGAGGAAACTACAAAATAAATAATTCCTTAATAATATTATTTTAGATGGAACAGAACAAAACGCTTAAATCCGACAGTAAATTCTCTTCGCCTGCTCGAGCTGTATCATTTTATTTCTTCATTTCTTGGCAACAAGGGAACCCTTTTCTGAGCTGTTATAAAAACGCAACCAGTCTATTCGACAATATTATTATTAAGATATTGTCATGAATTATTTTTTTCTAAGTTTAATGGCTGGGAAGTTTAATTAATCTTTCTCTCTTTTCTTGTATCAGTACACATTGGGGTGAATTGTTTTTCTTTGAAATTGAACATCTGACATTTTTACTTTTATAAAATTGTTTTATGAAAAGAGAAACTGTTAAACCGTCCGATTTGGTGTTCTGAAAAATTAAAAAAAAACTTGTATAAAGTTAATTCAGGCATTTAAATTTAATGGTTCAGAGTTGTTCATTGAGAATGTCAGATTAATTACGGAAATTGAGTGTGTATGTTACAAACTCTCAATTTAAAGATTTCAACGGTGATAAATTGATCATATCTTCCAAGTCGATAAAAGATTTTAAAAATAATTTGTTTTTTCGATTAGTTAGTTCATTAAAAATACGTGAGGCATTTTGAATCTAAGTTAAGCTGAAAAACTGCCCAAAAATGAATATATTTGTAATTAATCTTTATTCTAGTAGTTTTAATTAAATTAATCGATATTGGTTGGATAAAGGAAAACACTTTTCAGTTGCCTAGAATCTTAATATTTTTTATTTATTTGTTGGAACGAGGCTTTGCAATAGCAGAGATCGTATAAACCCTCAGAGTCCAATGTTTTTGAAAAAAAACACAAAAAAAACAACCATTTGTAAGTATGCGGGCTCGAATGCAGAGACGCTGGAGTCGAACCCGGGACCTTCACCTTACCGTGAAAGCGCGCTGTCAACGCCTAAACCGTTGCGGCCACCGACGCCCCAATTTTGTATTTTTTTTTTTTTTGGTCGGCGAACGTCAAAGGTCATAGCCGACACGCTAGAAAATTTAAATGCGGGGTTAGTGTTTCTTCGTTTTGTTTTTCCATTACCCCCTTCTCTTTTACCTACTTTTTTCTTCTCCTTTCTATTTTACGCGAGTGCATGCGAGCGTATATGCAACACCCACGCCTACACGCAGGCGCATAAGGAGGGGGGACGCCTCACTATTTCCCTCCAGATCTTTCGCTCTTTTGTAGCTTTGAGGATTAGTAGTTTTCATATACTTCGTCCCCCACCCTCTCTCAATTATTTCTTTTCATCTCTTTTTTCCCTCCTCTTCTCTCTTCTTCTTTGTCCTCGTTTTGGAATTTTATTTCTTTTCATTGTTTTGTATTGGGCTAGGCGAATCTGTGTTGGAGTGATTGGAGATTCTCCAAGCGATCTTTCTCAGGACCGGATACGTTGGACTAATTCGTATCGCGTGGATACGTGTGTACCTCACTAGCGACTCCCTCATCTTGTAGTGGAGGGGCGTTCGATGCTTGATGACCCCGGATGATTGTATTATTGTTGTAAATGAAGCTAAAATTTGGACATTATTTAAAACATTTTTTATAACTAGGTTGTCATTTTTCAAGTATACCGGCAATCAAAATTTCCATTAAAATTTTGATATACACATACCTACTCAAACCTATTTGGTTGTAAGGGCGCCAAGCTCAGGATCGGCCAAATTTATTTATTTACTATACCTTATTTACACACATATTTCGAGGCACTTTCGTCCTTCTTCTGAGTACATTTTGAAAGAGCCTCGACAGAAGAATATAAAATTTTGAAAATCTTCAATAATCACATAAATCACATGAAGAGAAATAAAAAATCTGTAGACGATTTATTTGAAATTATTTAACATTACACTTAAATCTATTAGGTTTCGCGGCCCGATTGACAAAATAAATTCCTTTAATTAATTAATCTTTATGTAATGTATTGGTTGAGATAAAAGGTCAGTGTTACGAGCGGGATTCGAACTAAGAACCTTCGGCTAAATACGCCGCTGCTCTACCACTTCCAATCTCAACCCACCTTTTGAATTTTCTCTCCTTTTTGCCATTTTTCAGGAAGTTGGTGTCCGAGTGGATTGAAGTCACGATAGCTCCAGTGGTATAGCAGCGGCGTATTTAGCAGAAAGTCGTGGGTTCGAATCCCGCTCTTTACAATGACTGTTTTATTTCAACCACTGCCTTACTTAAAGATTAATTAATTGAAAAGAATTTATTTGGTCAAGCGGACCACGAAAACTAGTGAATTTAATAAGTTAAAATGAAGTATATCTTCACTAAAGCTTTCCGTGGCCATTTCATTTGTCGCCGAGAATTAAATAGATAATGGCAAAAAGTGGAAAATTCGAAAGGTGGGGTTGAGATGGGATTAGTGTCCGAGTGGATCGAAGACACGATAGCTTAAGTGGTAGAGCAGCAGTGTATTTAGCCGAAGGTCGTGAGTTCGAATTCCGCTCGTGACACTGACTTTTTTTATCATAACCAATACCTTCTTAAATTAATTAATTGAAAGAATTGCACTTTAATTTTGTTTTTATAGTTTTTTATAAAATCTGTGTTATTAGATGTTTAAGTTTGAAAATTTTCCTCCTTTCTTATATTAGTAGCAATTTTGCTATATTTCTAATGACGACGGTGGAAATAAGCATATCAAACGAGTCAAATAAATTCCAGGTAAAAATGTTTATGTATTTTACTGAGAAAAATAACACAGATCACATTTTTTTATTCCGGATAAAATACATGCATTACGGAAAATAAGTGAAAAGAGGAAGCCCCATACCATCCAGGTTTATCCGTAAATGACCTAGACCAATCAATCAACTGAATTTCCCGGAAATTTTCCAAACGTGAACGACGTGGTGAGTTTAAACGGAATCAATTCAGGTTAAAAGGTTGACGGCACGACACTTTTAGACACGCATGTCCATTACGATCCCCGAAATAAAACTATACAAAATAGAACGGATGCGCACTCGTATACGTAAAACAAACATATTCCTGCAATTTCGCTTTAAATTTATAAACCGGAAACGTCGTATGCGCTTTATTAGTTTGGGCTTTAGTATAATTCTGAGATTTTCAGGGAACGTCGTCCGACAGTTAGAAACGAAGTTAGCCGGTTGTAATCTGGCCGCTTGTTTCCAATCATTGGGCGCCCCCTTTCAAACTTACAGGCCAACTGAAAGCTTTTCAAACTGGGGGATTCGCATCGTGCAATTGATCGGTGCCAACCATGTTTCTTTAGTTATAACCGAAAAATCGAAATAATAATAAAATAACAATAAATGAGGCATTAAAACCAAACTTTTGATTATGACCGCCGCGGCTATATCTAAAATATTATTTTGTTCTGCGATAATTCTTTGAGGATATGCTGTTTGACATTATATACTACTATTCAAAAACTATCAAACAATTCACACACTTTTCTCCAAAAGTAAAGATCCCACACCCGTAACAAATAAATCTGATGTAATTTACAAAATCAATTGTTTTAACTGTCCGACAGCTTACATCGGAATTACATACCAATGTCTGGACAAGAGAGTAAAGGAACATATGTACGAATGCAAAAAAACCAAACAAAATCCTTCTGACCCACCATTTTGAACACCAACAAAAATTCGACTTCAGCAATCCAAAAATATTAAACACAGAACAAAAGAAAAATAAACGTAACTTTTTAAAAATGAAAAAGTCAGTGTCACTGATAAAAAAGTCATTGAAAAACCCCTTAATTAATTGGTCAAGCGGGCCACGAAAACAAGTGAATTTAATAAGTTAAAATGATGTATATCTTCATTAAAGCTTTCCGTGGCCATTTCATTTGTCGCCGAGAATTAAATAGATTACACTACATTTTAAAAATGGCAAAAAGGGGGGGGGATTCGAAAGGTGGTATTGAGATGGGAAGTTATTGTCCGATTGGATCGAAGTCACGATAGCTCAAGTGGTAGAGTAGCGGCGTATCTAGCCGAAGGTCGTGAGTTCGAATCCAGCTCGTGACATTGACTTTTTTATCTCAACTAAAAAAATTAATTAATTGAAATATATCAATTGGTCGAGGGGACCACGAAAACTAATAAATTTTTAGAAATTGTTGACATCAGAGAGAAACACAGCATCAACACATGTACACTCAGTCCCAGCTACGCCAGTATCAATATACATTCCTTACATCAAACATTTTTAAAATATATAATTCTTCAACAATTTCGTATTCCTTTCCACAATTATCCCCGTCTAATAATCCTGAAAGAACATTCAGGATTTGGTTAAAATGAAAAGATGGGAAGCCGACACGACATTTGAAAAATGGCAAAAAGGAGGGAAAACTCAAAAGGTCGGGTTGAGATAGGAAGTTGGTGTCCGAGTGGATCGAAGTCAGGATAGCTCAAGATTTAGAGCAGCGGCGTATATAGCAGAAGGTCGTGTGTTCGAATCCCGCTCGTGGCACTGAATTTTTCATATCAACCAAAGCCTTACATAAAAAGATTAGTAATTGAAAGAAGTAATTTGTTCAATAGTCCACTAAATATAATGGATTTAATAAGTAAAACGAAGTATAACTTCACTAACAGTTCCCGTGGCCACTTCATGTCGCCGAGAATCGAATCCTGATTACACGACATTTCAAAAATGGCAAAAAGGAGGGCAAATTCAAAAGGTTGTAGGTTGAGATGGGGAGTTGGTGTCCTAGTGGAGCTACATCACGATAGCTCATGTGGTAGAGCAGTGGCATATATAGCCGAAGGGTTCGAATCTCGCTCGTGGCACTGGCTTTATCATTTAAACCAAAACCTTACATAAAAAGTTTAATTAAGTGAAAGAAATAATTTGGTCAATAGACCACTAAATACAATGGATTTAATTTAAACACTGTTTATAAATCCCAGGCCCTGAAGATGATCTCAATAAAGATCGAAACGTTGGCACGATAAAGAAAATGTTTTTTTTAAACCTACGTCACTCCAGTGCGCATCTCACGATCTCCAAATAATCATCAACTAATGGTTACTAAACAACATACATTAAGTAATACAAGGAATAGCGTTTCATAAACAACTTACAATTTTGATAACCTGTGGGATAAATCCGCCCCATGATGTTTTGTGCCTGACCGAATAAAACTAAGCAAACCAACAATAGTAAAAAAATATTCGCCGGAGCCTATGCTAAGGTTAAGCAGGGGTTGGGAGAGAATGCCAGATGTGGGTATTTGTGTGCCAAGGACTTAACGTTTTTATGCCCTGGTTTTTTTTAAATCCAATGCCCACCTAGGAGGGCGTTTAGTTAGACTAATAGTACCTAGTGATGTAAATGGCCCGAAGAGATGGAAGCCCTATTGTCGTAATCCGTGCCAGTTTACCCTTCGTTAGCACAATTCGGAACAATGTGGAAATTAGGAGGAAGGTGAAGCATTGCCATGGTATTATGCCGATTGAGTTTGTTCCATTTCCAACTGCCTTACCCTTTACCCAGGATCCGGTAAATTTGAACTTATACGGCTTTCAGATTTCAATTTAACGCAAATTACCATTTCATATTTTACTTTTCAGTTTGCGTAGAATCTTATATTATCGCCGTCAATTAAGCTAAAATTTGGACTTTATTTAAGACATTTTTAAAACTAGGTTGTCATTTTTCAGGTTTTTATATTATTATATACTGCGCTCTGTATTTCAATCCAACATACTTGGAATCTTTTTCAAAAACGGATGACTTCTGTCATATCGCAAAAAAATTGAACAATATANATAATATTTTATCGCAATTTTTATTTTATTGTGCTATTAATGTGGAATAATAAAGGTCAATAAACGAAAATGTGTAAATTATCTAATCCTTTTAAGTGTTATAATTTCCGCGTTTCCCACGTTCAAATTGAGCGCCACTAAAAAATCAGCTGCTAATTGGAACGTCGCGTTGGCGGAGGTATCAGCGGGTTCACTTTGGCAATTCATGTCGAGAGATGTGGTTGTAGAAGTCCTTCAACATGATGATGAGCTATCGAGCTCGAAATCCGGATCGTTGCAAAACAACTTACTGTGAGTAGGAACTATCTTTTTTAAAAGGATTGAACACCACACTCACTCCATCATTTATCATTTCTATAAATTATCTATGTGTTCAGTGGAAGTCAGATTTTTAAAAAAGTGGCACGTGTACTTAACTTAAGTTTATTGTTCCCCCATCAATTACTAGTTCATCCTTAAGTTTCTGGCCTACTTTAGTGAAAGCTTCTTTTTATTTTTACAAATTTTCATATATCTAATATTATTTAATATCATTCAGCACATTATTTTGTTATTCTAGATTTTAAAAATCGAGTCGTATAAAGTAACATTGAAATACATGCACGTGTTAAAAGTTATGTTAATGCGACTAGGAGAAAGGAAATTGCTTTAAAGTTATGTAAATTAGTTTCAAAAAATTTCCCGGCTTCTAGGGCCCATTGATCTACTATTAACCTAATACCACCGAAAAGAATTTCACCAAAATAGGTGGTCCTATTTCCGTGTCAGTCCAGTATCAGTAAATTATCCCAAAATTGTGATGTCTCTTAAAAATCAGGGTGGTTTACACAGCAAAAAGCCTTACTGATTCAAAACTTTGCGTTCAAATGAACCTGACAAAGAATACTTTTTAGAATAATGAAACAATACTTTATGTGCTAACCCCCAACAACCGTAGAGATGGAAATTGAACAAATGCATTCTCAATATCACCTGAAAGTGAATGCTTTAGAAAAGTTTTGAGAAATGACGTTGTGAGAACTTTAACTTTTCTATTAGATCATATTGTCGAGAACAGTGAAAACGAATTCGAGGGAGAAAATAGGAAATCTATTTTCTACATAATAGAGCTCCACCACATTACGGACTGCGTGTCCGACTTTTTCTTGATTTTCCCCAAGTAGGCGAAGCATAGTAGTGATTGAGAGACCTCCAAGGCTCCCGTATTTCACTACTTTGACATTTTTCTTGGTTTCATGTTAAAAATGACGTTCGTAAAACATTTATAAAAATTTACGAATCTGCAAGAACTAAAATAAATTAAAGTATCCTGTCAATAAAGTACACTTGAAACTTTTGAAGCTGTGAAAAGGTATTCATCACTAATCAGTTTGCACGTTGGAGCAGAAAATTTTGAGCATTTGAGTAAATAAAAGATGAAAGTTAATTTGTGTTTATTGTTTTAATCCATAATTTTGAACAACAACAAGGAGCCACACTATAAATTGATATTATGATGGGTTGGAGAAAAATTCATTATCCCCAGGACGAATAGATGGATTTTACGTTAATTTATGATAAATAAAAAATATTCTCTCTATTATAAATATAAGTGTATAAAAACATACATGAAATATATCAAATATTAGTATCAATTATTTGCTAAAACAAATAAACGCTGCCCTATAATTTTCCATATAATCGGTCATTAAAATAATGACTGGGCTTGCGAAATACCGGCACGATCTAAGTTTGTCCGTGCAGTTTGTCATATAAGACGCGAGATGAATAGGAAATTGACGTCTTCAAAGGGAGAGTTGGGCCTGATGGTGATAGGTCGATTCTGAAACGAAGCCTGTTACGTCGAACACAGAAACGAACCACGTATACCAATAGATGTTCTCCTTCCGAACGTGAAATTTAAGGGCTCGAACGAGATCATACTTTAATATAAAATGGTAATTTTTATTTCAGCAAAAAAAATTTCGTGTTCATGAACCCCCTTGAATCTTTGATCTTGAAGATATGAATCTATAATTTGTATATCTATTTTTTAATTATATTTTTGGAAATGAAATACTTAATGTAAGCTAGAGTGTATTAAGAAAGAAGGCAGACTTGGGAATCAAAGTCCCACAAATACTACTACGGATTTACTCTTAAACGTTGTCTCTAACAGTACATTGCGAACCACAAATGATCTTATGATTCGCATAATCAAACAACTTCACCAGATATAATAATCAGAATAATCTATAACAATTAATTAAGGTTTCCAGGTGAGATAAAAAAGTCAATGGCACGAGCGGGACGATTGAACGGATGGATTGAAAAACGGCAAAAAGGAGGGAATATTCAAAAGGTGGGGTTGAGATGGGAAGTTAGTGTCCGAGTGGATCGAGGTCACGATAGCTCAAGTGGTAGAGCAGCGGCGTATCTAGCCGAAGATCGTGGGTTCGAATCCCGCTCGTGCCATTGACTTTTTTATCTCAACTAAAAACCGTAATNTATATTATTTTTATTATTTATTTATTTATTTTTATTTATTAATTAAAAAATAAAATGATACCTTAATAATAGATCACAAAATTACTGATCATATTAATAAAAATTTAATTAATTAATTTGATTATTTTGTACGTCTAATATTATTTATGTGCATATTTAAAATAGGAGGTAGATCACAATCCACCGTATTATTCATGAAATAATCTCCATGTTGTTGTGTACATTTTTTAATTTCAAATTTCTGAAACTAATCTAGTTCTCTCCCTTTGTTGAAACTATGTAACACTGTTGCATTTAAATTTGAATTGAAATTGTGTTTTGCTTCTTTTAGACGGTCCTTAAATTCCGAATATTGGGTCGATTTAGGCAAATGTTCTTGAACTCTCGTTTTTATTTCTTTACCGCTTTGTCATATATATTTAATGTCACAATCCTTACGATTAAGTTGGCGTATCCCGCTTTTTGCCTTGTTGTCTACCTTGTCTTTAGGTTTTAAGAAGATGTTTTAAGTGAAGCCGTACTTCTAATAGCTATTTTAAAAACTTCTTGTTTAAGGATTTTACCTAAATCTTTTCTAAGGAAATCTTGGTATGAAGGTACTAACTGTACTAGCAGAATTCGACTCTAAACAAATCATAGCATATGTGGTTCATACCTATAAAAGAAATAAAGATAAAAAACACTTTGCAAATTGTTTCTACAGCCTTTCAGAGAGGTATAGTACGTAAAAAAACGGATACTAGGAAGCGGGTTTTGCAGCCTTCTGGCTTATTGTACCTCCCTAGTTCCTTAGTTTAGTGCAATTGACTCAATCCTTCTCCTTAGAAGTATCAGGTCATTGACTGTCGCTGCTGCAATTTGATTCCTTAAGTTTTTTCCATATGGTAGGTTAAATCTCCAATGACCTGTTGCTTCACATTCGAAGATGATATGGGTGGCTGTTTCCTCCTCCTCATTACATAATCTGCAAATGGGATCATCGTTGTATACGCCCATGTTGTGTAGATGTTTTGTCAGATGCCAGTGGCCGGACCTACCACTCCTCTGAGTTTGGCCCTCTCCAATTGCAGCAGTGCTTTTGCCAGTCTTGTGTAGGGTTTTTTCATCATAAGTTTACTATGTCTAGCACCGCTAGATTTTATCCACTTCTCCTTTTGTTTTGTTTGGATCCCTTCTGCGATGGAGGATTCTATATTTGTTTTTGTTATCCCAAGAATAGATTGGAGGCCTATGTATGGTCCTGCAGATCCTCCTCTGGCCATACTGTCTGCTTTCTCGTTACCCAAAATTCCCCTGTGCGCTGACACCCAAGATATAATCAGGTTGTTGTGTTTTCTCAGGTTTTGTAGATTTTGGATGCATTCACGGACTAATGTGTAGAGATTAGTGACCATTAATCGATAGTAATTCAGATATCGTGAGATGCGGTCGGGTGTGATGTAGGTTTCAGAAAAACATTTTCTTTATCGTGCCAATGTTCACATTTAACAAATACATTTAGGATGTGGATAAGTGAATTTATACAATGTAATATGAGTAGAAATACTTTGTTTGAATATAAAATATATTTTGCATTGTACAAATGCACTTATTTTTTTTTCACATCCTAAATGTATTTGTTAAATGTAATCAATGTTTGTAAATCCCAGGCCCTGAAGATGATCTCAATAAAAGATCGAAATGTTGGCACGATAAAGAAAATGTTTTTCTGAAACCTACAACACACCAGACCGCATCTCACGATTTCTGAATAATTATTCTTCCATTATATTTAGTGTTCTATTGACCAATTTACTTCATTCAATTAATTAAGCATTTTATGTAAGGTTTGGTTGAAATGATAAAGTTAGTGCAAGAAGCGGGATTCGAACCCACGACCTTTTACATAAAAAGATTAATTATAGAAAGTTAATATTTTTATTGGCTTTAAATATATATTTCACTGTTTCGGGCAACAGTGGGCCTACAACCATTATAATGAGCAGGGTCTGTTTGTTCTATGAAGGTACTGCGAAGGACTCACACCCGACCGCATCTCACGATATCTGAATTACCACTGACTAATTTTGATATGATTCTTTTACATGCTAATGCTTTAATGGCTGATCAGATGCTTGATCTTATGAAGATTTTGTTTTGTTAGTGTAACCTCTTTTAAGATTTTCCAGGCACAATCATTGATGACATGTATTCCTCCTTGAAAGACCGAAGTGTACTTCCCTAATGAGTTTGATTGCTCATTTTTTGGGCAGGTACAGAAAACGCCAGATCCGGTTCCTTTGTTTGTTTTGCAGCCCTCCAGGTACCCGTAGCCTTTTTCCTAACTATTGCATGGTAGTTGTATAGGATATGTTTTGTCGTTTCTGTCCCTTCTACACATAGTTAACACAGATCATTTCTTGATAGTTGATGATAGGTTGATGGTAGTTACACTTTTTTCAAGTATTTAACTGGAGACCATATATACTCGTTAGAGGTTTTAAATCTTTTCAGGATTACCTGTTTCTCCCATTTGGTTGGTTTTTGCTAGTAGTTCTTTTGCTTGATTCATGCCTGATTTTGCTCGCCGTATTTATTGTGTTACTGGGGTTTTATTATAATACATTGCTCATATTTTATTATTCAATATTTTATAATAAATATAATATTATGTACAAGATAAAAAATCAAACAGCAACTATACAGTAACCTGCCTCAGCCGAAAATATTCCTTTGCATACGATATTTTAAATCGTCAACTAACTTTTAATTTAAAATGATAAGAAAATATCGTGGTATAAATTATGAAAATATAATTTGGATTCGCGCCAGATCAAATAAATAAAAATAAAATAACAACTGACACTGACGTTCTCGGAAGAAAAACAGTTTTCTGTCTAGTTCAATCAATAAACACAACAGGTTATTTTTATCTAGTCTACACGTTTTAGCATACATCAGACGATTTTCTGCCCAACGCCTTTTCGCCGGGAATTATATTGACATGCCAGGAAATTTAATTTTTCTCTATATGGAATTTATTGTATAAAATGATGAAATGGATTTTCATTAGGAAGAAAGACTATTAAAATATAAATGTCACTGTCACGAGAGGATTCGAATTGTCATTTGTTTTGTGTCATTTGCCGCCGTTGCCGCCGAGAAACAAATAGATTGCACGACATTTGAAAAATGGCAAAATGGAAGGAAAGTTCAAAAAGGTGGGGTTGAGATGGCCGAAATTCGTGGGTTCGAATCCCGCTCGTGACACAGACTTTTTTATCTCAACTAAAAACCTTAATTAATTGAAATATATTAATTTGTCAAGCATACCACGAAAACTAGTAAATATGAATGTAATGTAAATCTTAATAAATTATTAACCAAAATTATGATTTTTAAGAATGTTGTTTATGTATAGCCAATATATATAGCCTGAATATATAATCAAAAAATGGTGATTACACTTTTTCTTGATTATGTTGAAAATGCTCATGAATTGAAAGTGGAAAGAAAGAAAGATGCTCGGAGGGTGAGGTTCACACATTGAATCCCAGGAGCGTACGACTGGGATTACAAGAAACCAGGAGACATTTTAGTTCAGCCGCCTCAGGCAAAGCTGGAAGTTGTATCTTATCTGACCATAAACAACTGTTTAAGCACGGTTAGCTTTCCCTTCTGAACCATTACGCTTTCTGGCAACAGGTAAATTAGGCTCTAAGCCCCATGAGTACGCTTTATGTCTTATTGCCTTCCCATTCCTACCAGAAAAAATAAATAAAAAGAGAGTGTGAAAGAAACAGAAAAAATGAACCATCCAAACAGTGTTCTGTTTATTTGTTTTTCGTCAAGTCGGATACGTATATTATCAGGTGGGGGAAATAAAGTTGCCAATGTAGAAAAACATGGTGTGCTGGGTAAAGGATAAATTATCCTCCGGGGAGATATTGGTACGAACTGCTGACTTTTAGGAAGTTGTCATTTTGTTCTCTCCTTTAAGAAAAAGGCCAGTTTCGAATTCGGACTGAGCAAAAACTAATAAAAAATTTAATGCAGAATGAACGGAAGCAAAAATACATAGCTATAAACATGAAATAAATAATGACATGTAGAAACAATAATAAAAATGAATTTTCTGCAAACTATCGCTTAGAAATAATTTACAATTGAATTATTCAGGCAGAGTTTTAATTTTATTGTTTTAAATTATTATATTAATATTACGCTTATTTACTTATTTTTTATCTTTTATAAATTTAATTTTCAATGAAACGTTATGAAATAATTGAATTGAATTGAAAATAATTCATTTCCTGTGAATGGCATTGTTCAAGTAATTGTTAATCAATAATCTACACCTCTGACCCCGTGATTCAATGAGATAATGTCTCTCTCTCTATTTTTTTTTCTTTTTTTTGTGTGTGAGAGGGTTCGCAACAGCAGAGGTCATATCAACCCTCGGGGTGCCGGTGTTTTTGAAAAAAAAAGCCCATTTGTAAGTATGTCGGGTTTGAATTGAACATCAGGGCTGCTGGATTCGAACACGGGACCTTTACCTTACAGTGATGAGCGCCGTGTCAACGCCTAAACCGTTGTGGCCACCGACGCCCCTGTGTCTCAGTTTGCTTTATGTATTTTTAAAATAAATTCTAATTCATTTTTTGACGTCGTTCCGACCATTTATACGTCAAGGCCGGTGAATTAATAAACTTATGTCGTTTTGAAAAAATAATTCTCATTACAGATGTAAGTAATATTAATTATGAACTGAGATTTTCAAATTCACATAAACTGTGGTGCTATTCTAGTGGTGTCATGTTTGTTTCTTGTGAAATTATGGTGAAACACGGATTTGTATTGTGACTCAAAAGGTTCACCACAAGAATAGTGCCATATTTTATGTGAGTATAAAACGCAGTTCAAAATTTATATTATTTACATCTGCCCTTTATAAATATTTTTTCCAATCAAAGCTATGTTTTGTAGTTGACCCAGGATCTGAAGACCACCCGATTAAAATCGAAACCTGTGATAAAAAGAAAAACGTCTTTATCTAAAATACCTCATTTCTGACCGCTCCTCATTACTTCGACAAATAAATAAACAATCGGTCTTAATTATTAAATTATTATTAAATAATTATACTTTTTATCTAAGGTCTTGAATGAAAAAGTGGTGTCATAAGCGGGATATGAAATCTAGAACTTAGATAAATGTATAAATTATTGAAATAATTAATACAGTCAATTATGACTGCTGAACACATGTGGATTAATATTGGACCAAATTTCCGTTACCGAAATTTAAAACTTCGTTATCAGCCTTAATGTCAATTTTTGAACTAGGGCTGTGCGATGCTGAAAATTTTTACGAGATAAACGGAAATTCATTTTCGCTAGTGGTTGCAGCGAATCCGGTGCGCAATGTTGTGTGGCAATTTTCAACGGTCGCAAAATAATAAACATTTATGAGTATAGCTTAGTTAGATGGAAGAAATATACTACCCGTCCATTTTATATTACAATTGTAAAAATTTTTGATGAAGGAATGGTGGGGTTTTCTTTTTTGCATCTTTGCATCTCATATATTTAATTATAATTCTAGTTTTATTATCCAGCTCCCTGATATCACTGAGTATTAACATCATTAACGTAAAGTTCATTACGTCTGGTTGGACAACAATACTACAAACACTGAAGCTTCTGGAGCTTTTAGATCAATAAATCCACAAAACACAGAATCTTTATTGTCAGGTCGAAAATAGTGTTTTACCGTTCAACCTTTTCATTGCACGGCAGGAAGGACAAGTTACATCATAAACAGTGGTAGACCTTATAATATTTCATTTAATAAATTTGGGTTTTTTTCTGCTTTATGTCACTTTCGGACCACCCTTTTCAAAGATTATTCTTATTATCATAGTTAAAATATCATTTATCCCTGCGCAATCATCTGACTTGAACAAAAGTATGGAAAGAAACAAGAATTTTAACTAACGATTTTTTGCTTATTTTATTTGATTGGAATGTATGTTGGAAGGCTTGACAGAACTTCAAAGTTCCACACATGTGCCTAAGATGGTCACAATAAATTCTTGCATAAGGTTAGTTTAATGTTGACGCCAAAGAAAGACGACTTCTGTCCTAGAAGTCTTCATAGTTGTCCAGGATTTCTGATAAATTGTTTGTTGTGTGGGAATTCAAAGACAGTTTACTGCCTAGGAAAAGTTCTAAGTATTTCACTGGAACGTATGTCGGTATTTCTTTGTTTTTGATTTACAGGGGATGGCAAGATTGTTTTCAGTATGTGAACATACACTGAGTACATTTTTCATCATCCAATCTTGTCTTGCACTTTTTCTAATGGTCTTCGAAAAGCTCAAGATATTGTTGATTGTGTGGTATTTAGTGACCGTTAATTAATAAGTATTTAGTGATCGTGAGATGCGGTCTGGTGTGATGTAGGTTTAGAAAAATGTTTCTTTATCGTGCCTATAGATTACTGTTTATCGTAACGACACACAATGATACATCTACAAATAGAAAATACACACTTTAAGTAAATACAAATACTAAATTTTATCAGCTTCTATTGATTAAATAATCAATTAATTATACAGAATTTTTTCGAAATGAAAAATTTGTGTCACAGGCGGGATTCGAACCTATGACTTTCGGCTCAATACGCCGCTGCACTACCAACTTGAGCTACGTGACTTCGATCGCCCATGCCACAAACTTCTCATTTCAACTACCCAATTTTATTATAATTATAAGAAATAATAAGAAAAAATTGTGCATAATTAATTGAATATTTATAAATAAAATAGTTTAATTAAACCTACAATTTCTATATTTTGTACATTATTGTATACATTTATAATCATCTCTGTACAAATTAAACTGCATTTATAAATCCTAGGCTCTGAAGATGATCGCAATACAGATCGAAACGTTGGGAAGATAAAGAAATTTTTTTTCTAAACCTATATCACACCAAACCGCATCACACGATCTCTAAATAATCTCTTGAATGTTGGACCCAGCTGGGATAGGATTCCAGTTATAGCAAAACATTGTGGTATCGCCCGTGCATTTGGTTATGACTAGGTCTGTGATTTATATGCAATTAAAACAGACAAATATGCACATATATATGTAAATATATTTGGTAAAAAATGCAATTTAAAAATGAAAATATGCGAAAACTACCATGAGAAAAAAATAAAGAAACTTCAAATTAAAGCACATAATTGTATTGAAAAGAGAAACACGGCAAGAGGAACATCACATCGTAAATATTTAAAAAACGCATTTAAAAAAAAAAAAAAAAATTAAATTTAAAGTCCGCCGTTTCATACATCGAGACCAAGATCATTGCGTTTTCGATAAAGTCTTTGATTTTGTTGACTATTTCATTGTATATAAGATCCAGGTGAGATTTCCTGAGGGTACGTCCGTGGGGAATGGTTTTCCCTGGGTATTTATCCAAAAACACCCTTGAATTCAGGGTGGCTTAGTTTATGGCTGGGTATGTCAGCTCTAACTAAAGCACGACATAAATCGGTATCGAAACTGGACTTTCCAGACCCAGGTCTTGTGGCAGCTTGTGTCACAAACGTTTTTTGAAACTTAGACTCCCTTGTGTTTCGACTTTGTTTTTCTGGTGTTTCGCCATCTTGAAGGCTGTGTTATCAAAAAACGTGTAGCTGTTTTTACATGCTTATCACAACAAACACAGTACAAAACGTCTGAATCGCCCTTAAATGTCCACCTGAAAACTCACGCACATACTTTTGAACAAGATCTTTCGCTTTGCGATGACTTTTGGCATTTTAGGAGTAGCCAGTTTACAACACACAAATAATGTTTCACGATGGAAAACGCATGAGAGACTGGGTAAAAAAAGCTAAGCAGTATTAAAGTATGGAAAGAAGTGTACAGAGGTCGTAATATTTCTATGAATCCAATTAAACTATTCCAAGAGAACATTTACAGTGGTACAAACACTATTCTTTTCTCTGTTTATTCCATGAGAAGCAAAAGCGTCCTTAAGTTCGAGGAAAGCGGTGGGACAACTGGACAAACACAAACTCGTTCATTATTTAGAAACGGAAGAATGGGAGCCCGTAGCACTTTTTCGGAGAATTTTGCTTTCTGCCTGCTCAGAAACATTAAAATTCGAAGTGCCAAATACCGATTTGCCAGATATGTAAAAAAATGCTACAATCCACTTATGCAAAAATATGCATTTATGGCAATATATGCAGTAATATGCAAAATAAATATAGCTTAAATTGACTCCAAATATTTCAAAACATATACGGTTTGTTAAAGCAGCAAATGCATATATTTCACAGCCCTAGTTATGACGGTATTGGGATGTATAGGTAAAGCAACCTTATAAATTATAATATAAATATTATTATAAATTATTATTACATAATATTATAGAATGTGGCGAAGAATTCCCTCTAGTGGCACGCTGGCTTGTATCTGTTGGACTTTCGAGAACAGCGAAATTCAAAGAGCTAATTCCTTTGTGCATATATTCTTAAACATTGACAATGGCAGTGTTATGATTTCAGACAAATTTATTTGTAAATCATGAAACGATAAAGTTAGAAGATGGATTTATCAAGTAAAAATTCTAAAAATGTCTTTTGTAATTATCTACAGGAAAATACTATCGGTAAATATGTCGCAAAGTAAGACAGTTTTCCATTTATACACATTTACAATGTGTAACTAATTTACAATTAAAGTGGCAAGCTTGCAACTTACTGGCTGGAAATACAATGCTACGTATCATTTAAATGTTTGAGAGAAAGAAACTTTAATCGCTTTACGAACTTGTTACCTTGTTTTAAAACGGTTTGGATCCCTTCCACGGTCGTATGATAATGAAGCTAAAGCTATACAGTTGGGGGATGGTAGCTTCATTTTTTGTTCCTTCCCGCAAATAACGGCTTCTCATATAATATAAGTAATTTTACACGCAAACTTTTTAATACAAATAATTACAACCTAATATTTACTTTCCTAAACCTGTCTTTTTGTTCAGGAAAGAAATGTTATTAAAAAAGTAATAACACTTGGTTTAGCGAAATGTGTATTTGTTTTATTTATACTGTTTGAAGTAATAGCTCTTTAGTTAATTGTAAATTAATTTAACACTTGTTCTTCATGACATGCAATCTAAAATGAACCCGTTATTAATAAAAATAATTACATAGGTGTCGATAAGTTGTATCGTTTTAATTAATAATATGATAAAAATAATTATAGTACTAATGTGAAATCCGTTAGTGTTTTTTTTGTTTTTTGTTTATAATTAGCTGAAAGCTTGGCAAGACGTAGTATTTTTTTTCTCATAGACTACACGCCTAATTTCAATATTCAACGTATGATTAATCTTTGTATGTAAGGTCTTGGTTGAAATGAAAAAGCTAGTGTCACGAGCGGGATTCGAACCCGCGTCATTCGCCTAAACACGCCGCTGCTCAACCACTTGAGCTATAGTGACGAGGCTTTGCAACACAGCAATGACAACAGCAAGAAAGTAATCAAATATCTGAAGCAAATAAATGCATATGGTCGCCTTTAAGGCTTCTCCACACGTGGTTTCATTTTCCCTTCCTGAAGTGAGTGTATTTATTGGCGAGAATGTGTGAGCGTATGGGTGGGTAGTGGTCGGAATATCGAGTACCCCACAGACCCACCAAACTAGGATAGATGGTCGTATGATAATGAAGCTACGCTTTTTCCTTAAGCTTAGCTTAAATAATTAAGCTTAAATGTAGAAATAACGTCCCAGAACACAACCAGAAAGATCGCCAGACTTCCTACAGAAAAGCTTTATGTGTTTTTGGTAGAATGAATGTATTTATTGGCGCGAAAGTGAGTGTGTACGGGTGGGTTGTGCAGGAATATCGAGTACTCAACAGACACACCGATTTAGGTTAGTATTAGGCTGTAATATCTTTTAGAGTGAATGGGCGGAGGCATTGTTGTAATATTAAATGCGCCAGTGGCTCCGCATTTTTTAATTTGTAAATACAGAATGTTTGGTTACTGTTTGAGTGAATGTATTTATTAGTGCGATAGTAGTGTATGCATGGGTGGGTCTATGGTGGAATATCAAGTACCCCATAAACCCACCACCTAGGTTAACGTTTTAGATTAATAGTAATTTTAATTGTACATAATGTATGGATGTATTTATTAGCGTGAACGAGGGCGGGTCTTCAGAGGAATATCGAGTACTCTGAAACCCGCCTATAGGCTAGGCTAGGATTGAATGTTAGTGAATGAGATAGTGTGGGAGGGCTAAAAATGTAGAAATAACGTCCCAGAACACAACCAGAAAGATCGCCAGACTTCCTACAGAAAATCTAATTTAAAAAAAAAATTAAATAAATAAATAAATAAAAATAAATAAATTTATAAAACGTGAAGTGGAAGAAATGTGAGGTGCCGGCAATAGCCCAGGCAGCTAGCTGGCCGGAAAAAAAAATAATATAGTGACTTCGATCCACTGGGACACCAACTCCCCATCTCAACCTAAATATTTTCAAATTTTCTCTCTTTTTGCCTTTAGATTTTGGTTTTGAGTCTCAACGAATTGAGGAAACGAATTCAACATTAACCTGCGGTTATTAACCGAGGACCATTTTAAAAACAATAAATTTCAAGCCAAGTCGATTTTTTGTTATAAAACTATAACACTTGTAAAAACAGAATAAAACAGAATTGGTCATTTTCACATCCAGTTGTAAGTTCAGATAGGGGTGTTCGAGTGCATCGAAGTCACAGAGCTAATGGTAGGGCAGCGGCTTATTTAGCCGACGGTCGTGGGTTCGAATCCCGCTCGTGGCACTAGCTTTTTCATTTACATCTAAACCTTACATAAAAAGATTAATTAATTGAAAGAATTTATTTGGTCAATAGACTACTAAATTTAATGTTTTCAACACATAATTCAACTGGCCGATCAGCGCAAAACACAAATAAATAACGAAAGTAATTAAAATATAATTTTTATTTGGAACTGATATGTTTTCATCGTAAAAATCGTAAATGTTGAGAAATTAACTCAACATAATAAAGTGCAAAATTTACTCGGCTATTGGTCCTGGAAACATGAGGTTCCCATTTGTTATTTCGTTATCTTTAATGGTAACAAATGTTTCCAATGCATTAGAGAGCTCTTATCGACGACATAGGTAATAATAAATTGAGAGAATAAATTTAACATTACCCAGTGGTTATTAACCGTTCGGCAATTTTAAACTACACACCGAGGACCGTTTTAAAAACAATAAATCACAAGCCAAGTAGATTGTTTGTCATACAACTATAACACTTGTCAAAACAGAATTGGTAATTTTCATATCCATGGATTTCGATCGCATATAAATATCGGTTCAAAAGGATAGCGTATGAAACTAATGAACGACAGTAATTTTGAGTTATGTTCGAAAGTTTTATTTAACATGTTGATTTAGTGAGTTGCTATACTCTCGAATTAATTTTCTTAATTGTTTCCAATTAGATATAGTATTGTGGCAAGAAATAGTGCTTTACCATTGTATAATATGTAAATTATTCAATTTTCTTAAAGTCATCTTCAACGCAAATTTAGAACTAGAAGTAAGTTTATTAATTTGAAGGACAATTCTCTAGCAACATAAAATAAGCAAAAATTCACGTGATTCAATCGCCTCGCTGTCTGCCAGGAGGCAATTAATCCAAAATGAAATTATGATAATTTCATTTGAAGAGTGGAATAGAAAACCCATAATAAGTCATCTATTAACAAAAGTCATTTAAAATTGCCAAACATTGTTTTGTGATGTTAGATATCGATGTATACAAAGAGTAAATGGGAGTAAAAAAAATGGCCGTTTTAGAAAATATATTTTAAGATATGTACCATTAGGAAGAACAATGGTAGACTCGTCGTGGGCTAAATCGATCTTAGCAACAATGCAAGCTTCCTTTTGGTGAAGGTGTAATAAAAGTATAAGTTTCATGTTCCACAAAGGTAATGTTGACCTGCCTGATGAGTGGAAGTAACACGGGATAGCAGAACTAATCAATATCAAAAATTTCAAGTGAATAATTGCGATCAGATTTTGTTCAAATAATTATACTTTTTATCTAAAGTCTTGGATGAAAAAGTTAGTGTCACGGTCGGGATTTGAACCCTCGACCTTTGATAAATGTATAAATTTTTGAAATAATGATTACGGTCAATTATGACTGGTGAACATATATGGATTTTTTTCAAATGGAGGACCGAATTTCAGTTACCGAAATTTAAAATTTGATTATCAGTCTTAATCTCATTTTTGCACTGGGGTTGTGAAATGCTGAAAATTTCTGCTAGATGAAGTTGAATTCATTTGCACCATATCTGATGCGCAATGTTGTGTGGCAATTTTGAACGTACATAACCAAAAGCAAATACCACAACAAATACAAGGTGAGCTTACCAAATCTTATGACCTTAACGTTTTCCGCTGACACAAGTTACATCGATCGAAAATATTTTTATTTGAAATTTGTGAAATTCTATACTAACTCCCAACAATAAAACTTTTTCTGAGATAGGTACTCCAGAAGATTTTTTTTATCATGAAGTGGTTTAGATGATGAATGAAAGCATATTCTTTTTTAAGACTATTTAGCCCAATATATTTACATAACAACGCATTGTTTTAAGTGTATATGTTATTATTTTTGTGTAAATAGATAATGTAATCATGTGAGCTACAATAATCGCTAAAGTCTGAATATATTTTTTTGGAGTGAAAACGTTAAAAATGTTCAATAATAATCTCGAAATGAGGAAAAACACGCAATAAAAACCTCAAAACGTGTAATAAAGGCAAAACCTTTAATTTAAGATATTACATTTTTTATTGATTTAATCAAAATTATTATATTTTAACACAGTTTAGAAGGTGATTATTGATGTTTTAGTCAATTGATTATACTTATTTGTAAACTCAAAAAGTCCAGTTTCACAATTACATTTAAAAATATACATCTAGATAAAGCCTACAAAGTAAGTTTTAAAGTTTATAAGGTAAAACTTTTAAACCGTCCGGTTTGGTGGATTGAAAAATTGCAAAAAAAATTAAAAAACTGGACTACAATTAGTTCAGACGATTTAATTTAATGGGTCGGAATTGTTAAATGAAAAAGACAACATTACGGAAATTGTTCGTTGTAAACTTTCAATCTAAAGATTACAGAAGGGAGTCGGTGGCGGTAATAGGTAATTCGTTAAGTAGTAGGTAGTAAGGGCACTCATTAAGTAAGATTCGGACATACTTACAAATGAAGGTTTATGAAAAACACCGCGAGAATTCATTTAACCTCGTAGTTGAAACAACCTAAAAAAATAAAATAAAATAAATAATTATTCAGATATCGTGAGATGTTAACTATCGATTAACAGTCACTAACCTCTACACACTTAAATAAATAACATAAAAATTATTTCTTTTTATACTTCATGTTTTTTTTTCTTACTGTAAATAACGTAATTTCCCTTCTAAGTTGTAACTAAAGTTGTACAAGACATACACTTAGAATCTCTTACAAGTTTTGCTAATTTAGTGTAGTGTGTTGACTTAAAACTCGACCCAATCGCAAATATTTCTCAAAAATCAAAAACAACAATCGAAGCGACAGATTTTTCTTTGTCTTTTTTTTCCTTTCGACTTTATAAATAAGCCCGTTAGCGGTCTATTGGCAAAATTACTTCTTTCAATTACTTAATCTTTTTATGTTAGTTTTTTTTAATAATTCCCTATTTTTCACGGTCCGCTTGACCAAGTAATATCATTCAATAAAATTAAGGTTTTAAGTTGAGATAAAAAAGTCAGTGTCACGAGCGGGATTCGAATCCACGACTTTCGGCTAGATACGCCGCTGCTCTACCACTTAAGCTATTGTGACTTCAATCCCCTCGGGCACCAACTTCCCATCTCAACCTCACATCTCAAATTTTCGCTCCTTTTTGCCATTTGTCAAATGTCGTGTAATCTATTTGATTCTCGGCGACAAATATATTAGGCTACATTTGAAAAATGGCGGAAGGTCGTGGGTTCGAATCCAGCTCGTGACATTGACTTTTTTATCTCAACTTAAATACTTAATTAACTGAATTTTTTAATAGTATTGAATTTATGAATAAGGTTTTGTGTGTTCATAAGTATACGTATTATGATCTTTTAATAGGGAAAAACTAATAACAATACACTACAACAATTAATTTTTTAATTAATTAACACCACCAACATCGATAAGTTGTTTCCTGTCAGGTTACACCTTCTTTCATGCAGAATGTGTTTCAAAAGCGAAAAAGTCCCGTTGTTTTCTTTAAAAATATTTTGTCATCGGTCTTTGTTTCCGGATAGCTTTAGCCATCATTTTCGAATTTCAAATATTAACAGCTTAACAGGCATTGTTATTTTTTACGCAGTTCTCCATTCTTCCTAAGTCCAAGAAATTCTGAGAAATAAAAACTGAGAAATATTGAAATGATGGAACAGGAGGAGTCGGGGGATTTCGAACATAAAATAATTCCTTGAAAACCGAATGGCATCGGAAGGATAAAACTTCAGTAAAGCGCATTATAAATAACATTTTCCTTTCAATTTGTTCGCTCAATACTGTTAAAGCATAGAAATTATTCATTTAAAATTTTTGTATTACATAAAAGTAATATGCATTTGTGTGGTGATTAGTGACCGTTAATCGATGTTTATTTAGAAATCGTGACATGCGGTCTGGTGTGATGTAGGTTTCAGAAAAACCTTTTCTTTATCGTGCCAACGTTTCGACTTTTCGAGGCACTCTCGACACGACACGCAAGAATGGCACAATTGCACAGAAGACAAACACTTTGAGCCCTGAAGATGATCTCAATAAAGATCGAAACGTTGGCACGATAAAGAAAATGTTTTTCTCAAACCTACATCACACCAGACCGCATCTCACGATTTCTAAATAAATAAAGTAAAAAAACATTAAAAAATTGGAAAAATTGTAATTTGGTGAAGTAGACCGTACAAACGTGCAATAACGCCAAAACGTGAAACTATGTGCCAAATAAAAGTAATGTCAAAAGAATTTCTATCTTTGATTTGAAATTCTGTGTTGGTTGTATTCGAATTGGAGTTAGCAATGCGAAGTCGCAATTGTACTGGTATCTGTCTTCAATATCACATTATAAACCATGTGGTAGTTAGTTGCCAATGAATTTTACGAAATTAAAAATTTTTTTTTAAACACTAATAATCAAATTGGTATATTCTTTGTTTCAACGCCATAGAAAATAGGCCAAGTAGGGATATAAGTGTTGATCAATTCAGCAAAATTACATTTGTATTCAAAATAAAAATTATATAATTATTACTGTTCTAGTGTTATGTAATTGGTCTATAATCATAGTAAAATTTTTGAAGTAAGTGTCCTCTGCTGTTTTTAGCCTCTCAACGCAGCTCGAGTCACCAAATTTGTAAAAAGTAATAAATATTTATTTACATTTTTTTTCAATTCATTAAATAAAACCTTTTAATTTACATAACCAAAAGTAAAGGTTTTTAAGACTCTGAATATTTTTAACCGACCAACTGGAGAGAACGAGCGGTTAGTGGCATATGTGCAACCGAGGACTGGACATTTACAATGTTAATTCCCGTTTAGGATCCCTTTTACGTCGGGATACCCGGAGCAACCCCTGTTTGACACATTTGTCCTGAATACTAATCAATGTTCCCGCGCAAAATTTTGCCGCGCTTAAATTAATAAAATTACAATAATGAAGTATAGTTTTTACCGGGTCAAATTCCCCGGGCACCTTCTTCAAATCGCACTGGAAAGGGCCAATGCATATTAAGCTTCGGTTAGCCACAGTGGAAAATACTTGAGCCCCCCTTCAATAAATATTTTCAATCTGGAGAGTAACATGATATTGACAAGACATATTATTTAATCTTTAATTGCATTGGATTATAAAAATTATAAAAAGGCCAACTTGTCTTTTAAACATTTTCTTTCTTGTCACTACTGTCTGGGAGATAAGAGCCTTTTTACGCTTTCTTTATTATAGGGGTATTCACGATTTTTGTGTTAACCCTGTGAACTCTGTAGGTCCTGTTAGATCGACAAAAATGATGACGTAGACTTGCACGAATAGTTAGGGCCAATGTTAGATGTTAGGTCGAAAATGTAGTTACATTGCTATCCGTTAGGGCGTAGGCAGAAGAACAAACATGGCAGCCATGAATTTAACAGCTGTTTTTTGCATACACGTATCTTTATTATTAAATACGCATTAATTAAATAAGACCAATACATTTCTTTTATTAATTTCTGACCTATCCTTATATTCTCATTCAAAATAGATACATCCCATATCCTATAAAGTTGTAGCCTGTTAGATCTTAAGATACAAGATAAGTATGTCGGCACGAATTGAAGCGTGTCATTTGTTGGTACTTTTCGAATGCATTTTTAATGAAAGAGGTGGTTAATTTTCCTTTTTTATTAACTTCTGGCATCTTAGAATTGAACACAAAAGAAAATCAAAACAAACAACAACCAGCCTTCAAGGACTTTACTTTTGGTTCTAACAATCGCCATGCGCAGCAATTAACATTTAACATGCTAAAAAAAGGAGAGCGTTCACGATCTTACTGGACATTTCTCTATGCGAGTTAACACTGATTAACATATTACAACCATCGTGAATACCCCTTATGTGTGACAGCCAAAAAGTGTTTTTTTCACCCTTTTGTAAATATGTTGGCCCTGTATTCAAACCAGGGACGTTTACCTTTCAACGGTGAGCGCTGTGTCAACGCATAAACCATTGCAGCCACCGACGCCTCTTTTCTTATGTCTGCAACAATTGTATTTATGCTACGCCATTTAATTCAATTTAATTATTTTATAATGTTTCAAATTCACAACAAACTGCAATTGTTTAAACAATTTTGTTCAGTGACTAGAAAACATTTATTGCTCATTCATTTAAAATGTACTATCCTTGTCAAGCACAATAAGTATATAAATATATAATTTTTAAAATACATATTTTATATAATATTAAATAAATTAAATATATAAAGATACTTAAGCTGTCAGTATCTCTAGTAGTGGCAGCACTGGTGAATAGGAGAAAGAAAAACCTGTTCTTGGACTGACTGTTCCATGAGTCGAAAATAAACACCAGATTTGATAGGACTGCTTTCTGTAAATTAGTATATTTAGGGTATATTCGGGTATCGAGATACAGCTAAAACATAAAATATAAAACGATTTTGTTTTACAGGATTATTTGCCAAATTAAGTCAGTCTGTATTTTAACCCTACATAGAAAGTAATTATAAATGCAGATTGACCGGCGATAAGTGTCGAAAATTTCAGGAAGTGTTTCTATTCACCATATGCAACAAAAAACTTCTTATAAACCCCTGTCCAAATCTTTCGAGTAAAGAAGTAATTTTAGGGTTAGGTTTATTTTATTTTTCGATTTAGGTTCACTAAATTGCTTGTAAACTTAAGAATTACTGACTGTAGAAATTCTATCTTGTGCCACCTGAAAGAACGTTAAATTTGCTTGAGATAAAAAAGTCAATGGCACGAGCGGGATTCGAGCCCACGATCTTCAGCTAGATACGCCGCTGCTCTACCACTTGAGCTATCGTGACCTCGATCCACTCGGACACCAACTTCCTCTCAAACCCACCTTTTGAATTTTCCCTCCTATTTGCCATTTTTCAAATGTCGTTTGATCTATTCGATTCTCGGCGAGAAATGAAATGGCCACGGAGTGCTTTAGTGAAGATATTCTTCATTTCACTTATTAAATCCATAAGATTTCGTGGTCCGATTGACCGAATACCTTCTTTCAATTAAATTAATCTTTATGTAAGGTATTGGTTGAAATGAAAAAAAACAGTGTCACGAGCGGGATTCGAACCCACGGCCTTCGGCTAAATACGCCGCTACGCTACTTGAGCTATCGTGACTTCGATCCACTCGGACACTAACTTCCCAACTCAACCGCAATTTTACGTCTCTTTACCGCAAATTCGATGGAAAAATTCTGCACGAAAAATTCTGAAAAAACATAAATATTGAAATTTGGAACTTTTTGAAAATGTTGGATTGGCAACTGTTGATAACTACAGTTTGCTTTATGTTATCATCTGGCAACGTCACAGGTAAGTGATTTAAAACATATCTTTGTTTCCTAATGAACAGCTTGCTGATATGCATTTCATTTACGGTTACAGCAACGGTAATGCTACAGGGAGAGAATACCAAGTTGGTTTTCAACAACGAGACGTTCCAGCAGATCGCACCCTCCAACGACTTCGTCAGAGGCTGAGGAAAACGAAGAACCAGGCAAAACAAACAGCGAATTGGTGAAGGTGAGGAAATTCCTACACCGACTCGCTGATTGTCTTCCGTAATTCTTCGAATGAAAAAACCAGTTTCCTTCATCCATCAGCAAACTGATTGAATCGAACTATAAAGAACTGACACGAAACTCAAGAATAAGATGGATTTCCTGGAAAATTGGGCGTGCCCCTCCCCTTTATCGATACAAGTTTTTTCAACAAGTCGCAAAAATTTTGGGCCTTCCAGAAGAACAATCCAAAAAGTTGGGTATACCGCTGGGAGCTAATAGAATGGGGAACTTTTAAGGAAATTTGCAAAGCTCCTGACGATTTTACTTATTAACAATTACTAATCTAACCTTTTCAAAAAATTCTAATTTTTCGTGCAAAACTTTTCCATCAATTTTGTAATGTAAATAAGTTTTCTTACAAGAAAATTTAACGTTCTTTTTGGTGGTACAAACCAGGTTTTTCCAGCGTCAATAATTCTGAAGTTTATAACCAATATAATGGGCCTAAGTCGAAAACTAAAAAATACCCAAAACCTTAAATTTCTTCTTTATTGTTCAGATTTGGACAGGGGTTTATTGGTAGTTTTTTATTGCTTAGTTGTTTGTATATTACATTTGTTTACCAATAGTATATATTGAGAGAAAGTTTGCATTTATACAAGAGGTAATCTCGAAATCTACTGGTCCAAATTTGAACAATTTTTTGATATACAATCATTATGATCATAACAAAGACATAAACGTAGTTTCATTATCTTACTATTGCAATATATTAATTAAGGTGGTGAATTTTTTTTACATTACTGTGTGACTTGCTAAAGGCCTCCCTCTTCCAAGCTTTTTTTTCAGTCGCATTTAATATTTTTAGCCGAACCGATACGAAGTGCAGAGTAGGCAGATGAATTTTTAAAAAATTTCTTCTTGACGACTTAATTTTTTTTAATAAGGTTTTGGTTGAGATAAAAAGTCAGTGTTACGAGTGGGATTCGAACCCAGCTATTGTGACGATAGCTCAAGTGGTAGAGCAGCGGCCTATTTTGCCAAAGGTTGTGGGTTTGAATCCCGCTCGTGACACTGACTTTTCATCTCCACCAAAACCTTCATAAAAGAAGTAATTAATTGAAAGAAGTAACTTGGTTGGATTAATTGGATTAATTTTTAATATTTTTTTAAAGATAGTTTGCACGTCGGCATGATTATTACAGGATAATTTTGGTTCTTTGTTATATTGTATGTCTATAATTAAGAATCCTTAGTATATATAATTTTAAATCATACATTATATATATTAACGTTATCAATAATATCAGAATGTACCTTCCTACAAATTATTCTTTTGAATGTTATTTCAAAAAATACACTGTGGTTGGAACGCTGGAAAAATGTACAAGATACACTAAGAAAATTTCAATGATAATTCCGTGGCAGCTTGGAAATTCAATTCAGAAAAGAATATAAACCGTTTTCCCAGCTGCGCCTCGATTGCCATAATTTCATCAACTGTTCCTCTTTGCGGTGTGAATCCAAGGCGTTAGACATTACTTTTTTCTTGTTAAACCAAAATTGAATTTATGAGCTGCTTTCCCAAACATTTTCCAGCGAGAGGCTAATGGAGTTTAACTATCAAAATCAAATTTGATTTCGTTCAGGCATTTGAAAATCTTTTCTTATGTAAGCAAGCATTGTACATTTCAGTAAAAATTAAACGATAGTTCGTGAAATGTCTCTGAATTATAGTTTTAGTAAAAAAGGCTTTATTTTCCTTAAATTACGAACGTGTATTTTTAACTTCCCTGTTTGGTAAAAGTTAATAATTTTCAAATCCATAAAAATTATGTACTTCATGTTTCATAGTTCTTAGTGATTCACTATCTTCGTTCAAATCATTTAGAATAAATTTATTCATAAAATCCATGAAGGGTTTCTTCCTTATTTTTTGGTATGTATGCCATCGTGTTGATAAATTTACCAGGGTTTTCATTTATCCTGAATCTTTATTGTAGACTGCCATTCCTTGGGTTCGAGCAGCACAACAATATTCCCTCCAGGAAGAATTCGTTTTTCTTTAATTTACGCATTGGTTATCCTCAAATTTGCTAATATCGTCTGCGAATATTGAAATAAAGAGGTAAGGGATGAAGCCATGTAGGTAAAAAAAAAACACTTTTTCTGCTGTCGAGCTTTCTGCTGTATTTAACGCCTATAACGCCTTCCTCAGGACATTGAAAAACTATTTTAAAAACTTAACAATCAATTCGGACATGTAGTCAAGAGGCCCCTTCATTTAAAATTAAAAACTTTATAATAAATTAAAGTTTTATTAATTAACCAGTGTATTTAAATTAGGTGATGGAAGATCCCATATGATAAAAACATTACGGTGATATACTTAACTTTTTACAATTTACAACATCCCGAGCACAAAAATCGAATTGGACAGAACGAAATCAATAGGTAGAGAAAAGTAGAACCAAATTCAAAAGGAATAATTTGAACACTAATGATTAGTTAATAAATAAGAAGTGGGCTTTGTTTTATCCTGGACAATTTGGATATATTGGTTTAATTTTTGATAGCTAGAGACTGATGTCCATCTATACATCTTTGCAATTTAAAACTTTAGGTGGCTGTATTGACTAAAATTCCGGATTTGAAAAGGTAGTTTGTGGTAAACGGAAGAACATGTTTTGCTTTTTCAAGGAGCGGTTGAAATTTTTTATTTTTTCGACGGAGCCAAAAACGGGGGTAAGTATCGTACTCAAAAGTACATTTCAAGGTGGAGTCTAAAGTAATGTATGTAGGGAATTAAAGGTCTCCCACAAATAAAAAGATAAAGATTTAAAGTTTATTGGTAAAGAACACATAAACAAAAGTAAAAGGATAACTAGTTAACATTAAAATACATTAGCGTAAAAAGAAACGTGTTCGTAGGACCGCGTGGTGGTAACAACTAAAACTGTCAGCTGGGGTCCAGATAGAGGGGAGAGACAGAGTTCCCGCCATGTAGGGCCTCCGTTGACGTAGTGGCGGTGAACATCCTACATGTATATCAAACTTTCGTATTTCCCTTTTTTAACAATTCTAGGTAACTAAAGTAAGCAAATCTACATGATCAAAAAAGAACAACAGAAATGTCTATTCAACATTTTTTTACTTACTTCTTACTACTTATGTTTCCTCTAATTTCGGTGATATTTACTTTGAAAAACATGTCTTTTTATTAACCTAACAATATCCATCTAAAACGTTCTACACTACTTTCTCCTGCTTATCCAGCCGGATCCTTTTTCTCCTTACCAATTGATCTTTCTTTAATGCAATCCTTAACATTCCTCTGCCTTTAAAACAAGTCTGTAAAAATTAAGCAATAGAAAAAATTAAAAAATTCAATTTTCAATGAAATAGTGCAGTTATTATTCATTTAAATAACAAACATTTAAATAAACAAATATAACAAGTGGACAATTTTAAATACAAGAGGTTGCTTTGATTTTTAAATATGTATCTTTTATTCATTAGGTTCCTGTGTTGTTAATCTTCAATGATCCTCAAAGGACGACAAGCCAAAGTAACTCGATTACACAATCACACAAACAATAATTAATAATACAAAGCGCAAAGGGAAAATTAGTCTCTATGTGCAAAAGAAGGGTTCAACTAAAAAAGACATTTTCAAAGGTCATGGATAAGCGGTGAAACGAGACGAACCTTGAGGGCAAGCAATATTAAAAATATATAAACCGCTTTATTAAACAAAGGCTGATATTATGAATGGTTGAAGGTTTGAAAACAGAACCGCTTTAAAATGAAGCGTCTGTTTTGGAGAAATTTTAAAAAGGGTAATTTCGTATTTTTTTGTTCTCATTCGTTTACTCATTTGGCTTAATTAAATTATGTTAACATAAATGGCACATTTACCCTTAACTCGGCCCGCCCCTTTAGATAGGCCAGTGCTTTTGAAGCTTCCAATTTAATATTAATGAAAAGATATGACCTTTCTTTTCATACCTTCCATGTTTTATGATGCGACTAACAAAGACAAATTTAACAAATCTTTACATTGAAAATTACGTACAAGAATGTCGCTGGTAAAATTATTGGATGGAAAATAAATATAACTTAAGAAAATAACTTTTAATATTATTTCTTTTAAATTAACAATTTATTTATTTGATTTTTAAATGATAGATAGATAGAAATACTTTATTTTACAATTTGGAGCACATCATGAAATACATAATTCAAATTATATACAACATGGAATTAAATCCGTCTGTCGTCGGGAACGTTGTAAATTGAAAAACATAAAACTCTGGATATACATGTATTAATTGCAGAGCATAAAATAAATACATAGAAAAGCAAAGACTTTTTCGAAAAGATCATTAACTTTTTTAAAATTATGGTATTTAATATTTAATGAAGGAAAAGTGTATACTAAATTAACTATACAGGGTGACTTGCTACTCGTGCTACAAACTTCACCAGTAGATTCTTGACCCTAAAATGAACAAAAAAGTTCATATTGACCATGGTCCGATTCTCAACCATTTCAGAGTAATTTCGCTTTTTATCGATTTTGAAAGATATCACGTCCTGGCGTCGGAAAATCGTGATATCTTTTAATCTAAACATTTCTCTTAAAATCTATAAGCACCGTTGAAATCCCCGTTAATTTTTAGAGAGAATCAAAATCATAATTCCATTGAAATTTTTTAATTTAATTTAATGCCCATTTAGTATGTAATGCTTAAGAAGTTTACAAACAGCTAGAAGGTCAAGGAAGAAAGACCCAAACGTTTTGCCACCTTCATCTTCTTATTGAAAAATTAACGGGGATTTCAACGGTGCTTATAGATTTTAAGAGAAATGTTTAGATTAAAAGATATCACGATTTTCCGACGCCAGGACGTGATATCTTTCAAAATCGATAAAAAGCGAAATTACTCTGAAATGGTTGAGAATCGGACCATGGTCAATATGAACTTTTTTGTTCATTTTAGGGTCAAGAATCTACTGGTGAAGTTTGTAGCACGAGTAGCAAGTCACTCTCAAACATTAGCAATCCTTGAACCACCATTTTTTCTCTTTTTGTCATCAACATCTTGGTCTCACAACCACTAAATAAGAAAATGACGAGTGCGTTGGAAGCGTTATTAAATCAGGTAGTTTTCCTCAAATTTGCTGCCTTCTGAGACTAAAATTAGAAACTCTGGATTACTTTATACACTTTCCGATTTACACAATTTTCCACTCTTTTTGTAGTTCTGGCTGAAATAAAACACAAAAAATTAGCCCAAACATTTTGCCACCGTCATCTTCTTATTGAAAAATTAACGGGAATTTCAACGGTGCTATTAGATTTTCAGAGAAATGTTTAGATTAAAAGATATCACGATTTTCCGACGCCAGGACGTGATATCTTTCAAAATCGATAAAAAGCGAAATTACTCTGAAATGGTTGAGAATCGGACCATGGACAATATGAACTTTTTTGTTCATTTTAGGGTGAAGAATCTACTGGAGAAGTTTGTAGCACGAGTAGCAATTCACCCTGTATATATATATAATATTTTTTTAAGCGGGTTCGCAAAACAGCAGAGGTTACATTAACCCTCGG
The DNA here is from genome assembly GCF_000648675.2 of Cimex lectularius. Lineage (NCBI taxonomy): Eukaryota > Metazoa > Arthropoda > Insecta > Hemiptera > Cimicidae > Cimex > Cimex lectularius. The sequence goes on along the minus strand of NW_019392659.1, from coordinate 1,127,996 downwards.
GGTGCCGATGTTTTTGAAAAAAGCCCATTTGTAATTATGTCGAGTTCAAATGCAGGGCCGCTGGATTCGAACCCGGGACCTTTATATTACAGTGAAGAGGGCCGTGTCAATTCCTAAACCGTTGCGGCACCGATGCCCGATATTTATTTTTACGAGGGTTCGCAACAGCAGAGTTTACATCAACCCTCAGGTGCCGGTGTTTTTGAAAAAAGCCCATTTGTAATTATGTCGGGTTCAAATGCAGGGCCGCTGGATTCGAACCCGGGACCTTTATATTACAGTGAAGAGGGCCGTGTCAACTCCTAAACCGTTGCGGCACAGATGCCCGATATTTATTTTTACGAGGGTTCGCAACAGCAGAGTTTACATCAACCCTCAGGTGCCGGTGTTTTTGAAAACAATCCCATGTTCGAATGCAAGGCCGCTGGATTCGAACCCGGCACCTTTACCTTACAGTGAAGTGCGCCGTGTCTACGCCTAAACCGTTACGGCCACCGACCCTCCCCCCGTTTTTTTCTTACTTTGTGTACAATTTTACAGTATTGTAAGTCAATTTTTCGTACGGAGGTACTTTTCTATAGATCATCGTAATATGTGACCAGTCTAGCCTTTCGTTTCTTATACTATGCTCTCATAGTAGTCATACATCAAGAAAATAAAATTTTTAATAAATCGTTTAGTTGAATTATGCTAAGATGTCTATTAAATATTTATTTTGAATAATGGTTTAGTAACACTTTATTTATTATAAAATACACTAATAGTTTCTATGCTCGATTGGTGGCATCCTTTTCAAATGTTTCGTAGAATATTAAATGTTTCTGTTAACTTGTATTTTTCTTATTTTTGGTGTTCTTTTCTACCAATTCGTTCCAAATATCTCAATCGGACACGTGCTAGATCCTTTTTTACGCATCCTCGACGTCCTGCCTCCGCATTCCTTTTTTTGATGGGGGGGGGGCTAATTGGCATTTTTTACCACACCCTCGATCTGAGAAAATGGTGGTTCATATATCAGTGTGTTTTTTAATAAATAAGGTGCTAATAAATAGAAAATAATATTAGAAAATCATTGTTATTGCTGATTATGTTAGTTATACCGTATAATTTTTTTACGACAGTTTGCAACAGCAGAGGTCATATCAACCCTCGGAGTACCGGTGTTTTTCAAAAAAAAGCCAAAAAGTCCATTTGTAAGTATGTCGGTTTTGAATGCAGGGCCGCTGGATTTGAACCCAGGACCTTTACCTTACAGTGATGAGCGCCGTGTAACGTCTAAACCGTTGCGGCCACCTACGCCACTGTTATCACGTCGATAATAATGTTGCACCGTGCCAATTTTCAGAGTCTGAATGTGTTCAGTTTGATTACACTAGTACCGTATAAATTTTCAAAATGTGTTTACACAAAAGAAATTAAAAATTGTCAGTTGCTATTTGTCCAAACAAAATTTCTTAATAAAAGGAAGTTAAGGATTTTAATATTAATAAAATCCCAATACTACAAGAACTTTCGTGTTCCTGCATGAAAAAAAAATATGTAGCCAATGAGAATTCTATTCATTTCATTGGTGTTATTACAAAAGCATTGTCAAAGTTTGAATATAAACTTTTCCACGGGAAGAAAATGTGATCAAAGTAAGTGATTTAATCATCATTTAAATGTGATTCAAGATTACATTGTCATTTCCTTGCTAAAACGTAAACGGATAGAAAAAGCGAACACTATTTAAAGGGCGTAAACTTTAAATTGGTTCGACTTGTAGATGTTGTTTTTCAATCGCAAAGTTTAAATCATTGTATCTTTTGTCTACGTTACTTAACGTTTCGTTTATTTAGGTGTTGCGTTTATGACCAATGGTAAATCTATCTTCAAAGAGACAAAATGCATAAACGTATAACGCAATGCTACCAGTTTGTAAAGATTTTCACTCAGTTAGTCCAGTTTATGATCTCGTGACCTGATTTCATATAAACAGCTAATTGATCGATTGATTAAACTGATCCAACTTTCCTATGCAAGTCTGCTAGAAAGGCGCGCGACAAACTTTTGCAAGTCTCACAAGTCTTGATGGTTTAGTATTCATGGTGTGACGATCCAAATGCAAATATCTTATCACAGAAAGAGAAACAAAATATAAAATTATAAGACCACAGGAAAAGATTTTTTCTTTCTATTTTATAAATAAGGTAATTGTGTTATGAAATTTATAAATTAAACAAATAAAAAAGCTATGTTTTTATATATTTTCTTGACCATCGGATTTAAAAATTCAGGTAAATACGAAAGAAAATTTGTTAACACAGATAATTGGAGATGATTGGTCAAGCGGACCACGAAAACTAGTGAATTAAACTTGTCAACAGAATTAATTTATTCACAAAAATTACCGGAAAGTGTTTTCCTTAAGTTTGTGCTTGGATAGTAAAGTAAAGAGATCAGGGATGAAGCCAAGCAGATGAAAGAACGAAATAGTTTTTCTACTATTAAACTTTCGGCTGTATTTGACGCCTTCCTCGGGATTCTATTTAATTACGATCACTGTTTCATTGCAGATTACATATACAAAAATTATAATTATAATTCAACAACTTACTTGAAAAACTATTTAAAAAACTTTACAATTGGTCAGGACATGTTGTTTTATTGCAAGGGGCCGGATAACTCAACCCAGGCCACCAAGAGAGAGTTGGATGAGATCACAAAAATCTCTTTTTTATACACTTTGGTATGTGCCAAGTGTTTGCATTTGGAGATTTTTTTCCAGTTCCAAGTTGAATTCTACACTCAAAAAGATAGATTGGAAATGGGAGGAAGGTTGTTCCCAATTTTGGCGGATTTAGCCATGAATGACTTGTTAGATTGGGCGTTAACTCAATTGCCATTCACAAGAAAATACATAAAGGAATATGTTGATGATTATGTTTTAATAGTTCCTAAAGCCCCTGCAGAATTGTTCTCGACAGTGTTTAATGAGTACCATTATAACTTACAATTCACAAAAAAAAAGAAAACAATGGGGAACTAACTTACTTGGACATGTTAGTTTGTAGATTGAACAGTGTAATAATTACAAAACAGAATATGAAACCTTCATCTTTGGAAAGAATTCTCAATTTCAATTCCTTCTATTCGTTTAAGTTAAAAATTAATGTGTCTTATAATTTAATTGACAGAGTGTTCAAACTGAGCTCTGCTCTATAATCTCTATCAAACTCTAATCAATAATGATTATCCTGCACTTTTGATCAAAAAAATATTAAATGGTAGAATTCTAACGATTAACTGCAATAAAAATGTACTTGATACGAACAGCGACCATTAAGTATATATAAAACAATTACCTATGTTAAAAAAATTTCAAATAAATTGTTAAATTGTTTAGGAATAGAACGTTTAATTTGAATTTTAAATTTGCATTCAAATATAAAAACCATCTTAGAAACCACGTATTTTCAACATTGAAAAACGCAGTACCCACTGAACTATGTAGTAATGTTGTGTACACTTTGCGTTGCAAGTTCTGTTAAACGATATATTATGAAGAAAACCAAATAGTTACTCAACGACAGATGTAGAGAACATGAATATGATTGTAGGGACAAAGACAAACAGGGAACAGCTCTTTCTCAGCATTGTCACAAACTCAAACATAAATTTGGTTTTGAGAAATTTGAGATTGTTGGTAAGGAACGTAACATAGGGAGGGGGTTAATCAAAAAATGTACTCCATAAGAGAAGACAATAAAGCTTGTAATTCGAGAAGAGATATCTCTAATTTTAGTAGTATTTATATTTCTTTTCTTAACTAAAATAGTCATTGTTGACTGTATTGTTTTTTATTTATTTGTTTATTAGCAATTTATTTATTTAGTGTTATATTTATAAATAGTAATTGTTATATGTGAAATTGTTAGGGTTGATAAATTTTTGTCACCAAAGAAAATGATTTTAGGACATTTTGTAAGCTAATCGGATTATTGTTGTGTGAGATATATTTCCGGACCAATTGTAATGTTTTTTAAATACTTTTTTAAGTAAATTGTTGAATTATCAATATAACTTTTATATATGTAACCTGTAATGAAACATTGATCGTAATTGAATAGTGTCCTGAGAAAGGCGTGAATACAGCCGAAAGCTCGACAGTGGAAAAACAAGTTGGTTTTTTCACCTGCATGTTTGCACACTCAACGATATTTGTGCTTGGAAATTTATTGTAATATTAACTGGTTTTAAATTTCAATTCTCGATTTATTTGATGAACAGTTTCTACCTTTTTATTATACAGGGTGAATTGCTACTCGTGCTACAAACTTCTCCAGTAGATTCTTCACCCTAAAATGAACAAAAAAGTTCATATTGTCCATGGTCCGNTCGGACCATGGACAATATGAACTTTTTTGTTCATTTTAGGGTGAAGAATCTACTGGAGAAGTTTGTAGCACGAGTAGCAATTCACCCTGTATATACAAAAAATTAAAAATTGTAATATATACAATAATATATAAATTAATTAATTAATTAAAATGAATGTGATACACATATATCATAAAATAAATAAATTTCCTGCCAATCAAGTCTAGTTTTCTTTTCTCTCTGTTGCAGTTGTAGTTAGAACCCGTACAAACAAACGTCCACAGTGGATGAGTACAAATTCAATTGGTCAACAACGGCGAAATCCGGCGAAAACAACAACGACAATAAACGACTGACCTTGTTCAACTTCCCTTCATCTTAATGATTGATTTTTTCTTGATACGTTGTTTCTTTCTTCTATATATTTTGTTTCCTAATTTAAAATTTTATATAGGCCGAAAAGATCTCTTATCTTAAACGTAAGACAAAATTGGCAATTATTATAACTTAATGATATTAGGGAAATTAAAAAAATGTTGATAACAAATTTGTAAATACAGTATATTCTCATAATTCGTATTATTAAAGGTCCAATTTGTTTCACAAATTATTGCCTAGCCTGCGACTAAGGAACAAAAGAAAAGCTGCTATAAAGAACCCAAAATGGAAATAGGCGGCTGCCGTTTTACGATACACTTGGGCCGCAGTGACTGTGGATGTCGCGCACTCAACAGGGCCATTTACCTTTTGTGTGTGTGATATCTCCGAACGGCCTGCGATTACAGTCGAGCAATGCACAGAATAAAGGAAAGCATTCCATTAGCCATTGCTCCACAAAGTTGCCCAAAGGTATATTCTTGTGCTGTATAAACTGAATATCGTGAGACATAAGTTTCCCAAATTAAAAGTTGGGGTTTTCTAAACCATCATTTCCTCATTGAGAAACTGTAATATGAATAGTATAGTAAATAGATCAAGGATGAAGACATTTCGTAGTTATAACGTTGTTCAATATACAAACTAACCAGGTAAGGTCGTTTTTCATTGTTTTCTTTTTCTTTTGTGAGTTCTATGTTAATAATTTTTTGACCAAAGGTACAATATAATCATACTTGACTAGAGTATTTATCACAGTCTTTTTACAATCAGGATGGAACTGAGCAGATTTCAGTTTGAACACTGTCAATTTTTTTTTTTTTTTTTTTATTTTTTTTTTTACTGGGGCTTCCGACATCTGGGTCATTTCAGCCCCAAGCTAAGTCAAGCTAAGTCAAGTCAATATTCTATTTACACTTCTATTTACAAACACTACATTCATACAGATAAATACATTCATACACATAAATACATCCATACAATACATTCATTCCGTTTGGTCGGTGGAGTACTTGATATTCCTCCACCGACCTATACTCGAACTAAACTAGATTGGGGTCGATGGAGTACTTTTATAAATATTCCGCCATCGACCCCGAACACATACTCATACGCTCTCATCGTTCGAGGGGCGATGATGATGTTATATTTCACCCTCACCCCTCGCCATTCACGCTAATAAATACATGCACTCAGACAAGCATATAGACACACAACACATGAGACATACTATATACAATAAAAAACCCCAATTTCCCGCAAAAATGGGAACAGGGGACCCTGAAACCCGCTGCAGTGCTCGAGTACCTCTCTGTCAATTAAATTATTTATAAGCCATATTAATTTTTAACTTAAACCAATAGAAGGAATTGAAATTTAGAACCCTCTCCGAAAATCAAATTTTCATATACCGTTTTGTAGTTCTTACATTGCTCAATCTACAAACTAACATGGCCAAGTAAGGTCGTTATCCATTATTTATTTTCTCTATCGTGAATTGTAAGTTATGTTGTACTCATTGAACACTCTGAAGACAAATTCTACATGCGCTATTGGAACTATTAAAAATAAATCATCTACATATTTCTTTATGTTTTTTTTTTTTTTTGTGAATGGCTTTTGAGTTATCGCCGAATCTAACAAGTTAATGATGGCTAAATCAGCCAAAATTGGGGACGATCTTCCATCCATTGCCAATCTATCTTTTTGAGTGTAGAATTCATCTTGGAACAGGAAAAATCCTCCAAATGCAACCACTCCCAACATAGCAAAGAGTATATAAAAGAAGATTTTTGTGATCTCATCCAACTCTATCTTGGTGGCCTTGGTTGAGTTATCCGGCCCCTTCTAATAAAACCGCATGTCCGGACCAATTGTATAGTTTTTTAAATAGATTTTCAAGTAAGTTGTTGATTTAACATTATAATTTGTATAAATTTAATCTGTATGTAACACAGATTGTACTAGGTCGAAAGTTTGATAGTAGAAAATCAAGTTTTTTCATTCACTTGCATGGCTTCATCCCTGATCTCTTTATTTTACTATCCAATCACAAACTTAAGGAAAACACTTTCCAGTCATTTTTGTGCATAAATCATTCTATAAATAGTCAATTAATTATACTCAATTTTTTTCGAAATGAAAAATTTGTGTAACAGGCGGGATTCGAACCCACGACTTTCGGCTTAATACGCTGCTGCTCTACCACTTGAGCTACCGTGACGTCTATCGCCCATGCCACAAACTTCTCATTTCGACTTCGGTTCGAATCCCGCCTGTGACACAAATTTTTCATTTCGAAAAAATTGTGTGTAATTAATTGAGTATTTATATATTTAATAGAAGCTGATAAAATATAGAATAAATCAATTTTGTAAACTAGTTAAATTCACTAGTTTTCGTGGTCCGCTTGACCAATCATCTCCAATTATCTCTGTTAACAAGTTTTCTTTAGTATTTACATGAATTTTTAAATCCGATGGTCAAGAAAATATATGAAAACAAACCTTTTTATCTGTTTAATTTATCAATTTCTTGATACAATTACCACATTTGTAAAATAGGTAAAAACACTTTCCTATGGCCTTATAATTTTTATATTTTGTTTCTCTTCTGTGATGAGATATTTGCATTTGGATAGTGTTTAACGTCACACCATGAATACTAAACCATCAAGACTTGTGCGAGTAGCAAAAGTGTCTCGCGCGCCTTTCTATCAGACTTAATTGGAAAGTGGCATCAACCAATCGAACAATTAGCTGTTTATATAAAATCAGATCACGAGACCATAAAATGGACTAATTGCGTGAAGGTAGTTCCCCATTGTTTTCTTTCTCTATCGTGAATTGTAAGTTATTGAGGTAATCATTAAACATTTTCAAGACAAATTCTAAATGCGCTATTGGAAATATTACAATAAATCATCTAAATATTTCGTTATGTATTTTATTGTGAATGGCAATTGGGTTAAAGCCCAATCTAACAAGTCATTCATGAATTAATCCACGAAATTTGGGGACAATCTTACACCCATTGCCAATCCATCTATTTGAGTGTAGAATTCATCTTGTATCTGGAAAATTATCCAAATGCAACCACTTCCTACTTATCATTGAGTACATAAAATGGAATTTTTGTGTTCTCACTCAACTCTTTCCACCGTCTTTACAAGATATAGCCAACAAAACATAATGGTTCGCTAATGAACAATGACTTCACGAAAAAAGACACTAGCATCTCACTGTCATCAATAGTCTGTTGTGTGACACTGTCTTTAAATTCCAATGAGTTATTAGCTAAGAAAATGACGTCAAGACATTTTGTCAGCCATTGCCATCATTGTTGCGAGATAGTAGATAATATGTTGTTGGTCTGGTTGGAGTTATCGGGCCCCTTAGGATTATTAGGACCACATGTCCGGACCAATTGTAAAGTTTTTTAAATAGTTTTTCAAGTAAGTTGTTGAATTATAATTATAATTTTTGTATATGTAATCTGTAATGAAACATTGATTGAATAGAGTCCTGAGGAAGCCGTCAAATTCAGCTGAAAGCTCGACAGCATAAAAACAAGTTAGTTCTTTCATTTGCATAGCTTCATCCCTGATCTCTTTACTTTACTATTCATCATGAAGGCCGTACTATACTCAACGTAATAAGAATAATAAAAGGTTTTTTTTCCGTCGTGTTGTTTTGAACAAAGGTTGTAAGTTTTTGAAACGCAACCAAATTTATGATGTAGGCTTAAATGTTTCCGAATAACGAATAAACATTAGTTTGAAATGAGTTCAGAAACCTCGTTTCTTTTTAGCACGAAAAAATATAGATATCACGTTCATACAGTAGAGATTATTTGTGATCGTTTTAATTAAATCAACGACTTTATTACTATGACATAATAAATCGAATAAATAAACATCTATTTCATTCCTTCTACTTTCAAGAACATTTCTGGCTTTACTAAAGTCGCCCAGTTGAAATATTTTTGGAATTTTCTACAATTATTCCTTACAATACTAAATTTCCGGTGATTATAGTTTGTGTTGTGTTTGTACAGTGTCAGTGTTGCGTTAATGTTAAATTTCTGGAATGAATGTAATTTATTAGTATAAAATAAGGTGATTTTAACTGTGCCTGAGGAATATCGAGTACTCATGGATGATTGCTTAGCGCCGGGGAGTAAAATTAACTTATTAGAGATAATAGGGGTATTTTTGATGTTGGTAAGATGTTAACTCGTGTTAACTCGAATAGAAATGTCCAGTAAGATCGTGAGTGCCCACTTCTTTTCCTAGCATGTTAACCGTTAATTTTTCCGCAACTGCGCGTGGCGATTGGTAGGACCAAAAATAAAGCTATAACAGTCCTTGAAGGCTTGTTGTTGTTTGTTTATTTTTTCTTTTGTGTTAAATTGTAAGATGCCAGAAGTTAATCAAAAAGGAAAATTAATCAATTCTTTCATTCAAAATGCTATCTGTGAACTCCAAAAGTACTAACAATGACAAGCTTCAATTCGTGCCGACATACCTAACCTGTATCTTAAGGTCTAACTGCCTACATCTTTATAGGATATGGGATGTATTTATTATGAATGTGAGTATAAGAACAGGTGAAAAATTATTAAAAGAAATGTATTGGTCTTATTTAATTAATGCGTATTTAAGAATAAAAATACGTATAAACAAAAAACAGCTGTTAAATTCATGGCTGCCATGTTGGCTACCTACGCCCTAACGGATAGCAATGTAACTACATTTTCGACCTAACACCTGACATTGCTTCTGGACTGTTAGATCGAGCAATTTTAATTGGCCGATTCTTACAATTATCTATCGACCGGACCTATCAGAGTTAACAGGGTTAACACACAGATCGTGAATACCCCTGGTTTTGTGCGTATGACCGGCATGGTACCCTTGAGGAAGCGTAGGATCGTACCACCTAGGCTGAGCCTATGGCGTCCCTTGAATGCGCATGGCAGGTGTAGCCTTAGCACTATAAGAAACATTTACAATAGGCGGTGCTATTCTAGGGTGTGGTTAGCAACTCCACTTTAAACTAAACCGCAGCAGGGGCGTTCCCGGAAGTTTCTACGCTACGGGAGCCCTTATACTCAGAGAGATAGAGTGGCCTTCTCTATCTAGGGCGTACGCGGGAGAACAGGCTGATGTATTTCAGCTTGTTAGCCCTTTGCGTGCGGCATACGACCATCGGGGATGCACAATGCGGGCCCGACCATTCGGAGTGGACAAGCGAAGAGCGAGGTTGTCTTGGCCTCTTGACCATCGGATTTAAAAATTCAGGTAAATACGAAAGAAAATTTGTTAACACAGATAATTGGAGATGATTGGTCAAGCGGACCACGAAAACTAGTGAATTAAACTTGTCAACAGAATTAATTTATTCACAAAAATTACCGGAAAGTGTTTTCCTTAAGTTTGTGCTTGGATAGTAAAGTAAAGAGATCAGGGATGAAGCCACAGATCGTGAATACCCCTGGTTTTGTGCGTATGACCGGCGTGGTACCCTTGAGGAAGCGTAGGATCGGACCACCTAGGCTGAGCCTATGGCGTCCCTTGAATGCGCATGGCAGGTGTAGCCTGAGCTCTATAAGAAACATTGCGTGCGGCATACGACCATCGGGGATGCACAATGCGGGCCCGACCATTCGGAGTGGACAAGCGAAGAGCGAGGTTGTCTTGGCCTCTAGGGGCTGCGGTGCCTCTACACCAATGCTGCGGCGGTAACACCATTCCGTCGTATGAGGAGGTGCGTCATCTCTCATCTTGAGAATCAAAACGTCCGATAAGACCGAATAGGCCAGATGCGGACGCAAAAGATCCTCTTGTCTTGTTGATGATGAGTTCTCGGGATCGGAATGTCTAACCCCTCTGGGCGAATAAATTTGAACAGATTTCTGAATTTTATCAGGAGCTGTGTTTATGTTATTTTATTTGAACAAATTTTAATTTATTAGAAAATTAAAAGAAGGGGTTGTTCAGTCCCCCGCCTCTTGATCTATCATGAACTCTGTAGCGAGTGTGTGACCTAGGGAGAATAAAAATCAGTTATTAGCAAAAATGGAGAGGTTCAACGATAGGGTTGCTCGATTACTTTCGAGGAGTGAATGTTACCAGACTTTTTGGTGATGAATCTATTTCTGGTGATGATATATATTGTATGTTTTATATCTATTTTGTAGTTTGCAAACTGAGGCACAAATGAGAGAATAGCATTTTAGGATATCTACTTAGTTTTCTTATAAATTTAGAAAGCTGTACCTTCAAATGGTCGCTGGTTTGAAAAAATACGCGAAAGTCTACAAAAAAAAGGAAAAGACACAGAGGGCATGCCTCAGCTGTTTATCGGCCCATCAACATCCTACATATACATAATCGTTTCGTTGAAATCACTTTGTTACGCCAATTCAGCAAATAGCGTAAAGCGGGAAGGTAATATGTAGAGAACCTGCTGAATGAAAACAGAAATATTCTGTAGTTTTACTGGATTGTACGGCATTTACTCAGCTTGTTAATCATGTTAATCCCAGCATCCCTTCATCCATCAATCTCAATAAACCTGGGGCTTCCTGCAACCTGGGAGCTGCTATAATTAGTCGACGCCCGCGGAACGGTATCCTACCATAAATTTATTATTTTTTGAATCCAGGGGCGACGCATCCAGAACAACGGCTTCCTCCCTAGGCGTAACGTACTAATTAATCATTTTCAATGTGTACATGAAATTCTTGCTTTTACTAGGCGTTTAATCCTTAATGTGTTTATCAGTAAGAACAAAAAAGGGATATTTAGGGACGACCGATATTTCTAATTGAAGGCAATACGCTAACAAAAACCCATCATGGGCACGATTGTTTTGAACTATATCATTTTCTCATTCAAGTTTTGGTAATTTTTGGTTATGAACGCACAGATAAAGTTGAAGTTATCGACCTGCAGCAATTAATGCTACGAGTTGGTCATCGGGAAGACAAATGACAGGTAAAATAAAAAGATGTAACAGCAGCCTTATACAACTGAGGTGTATAAACTTATATCGCCATCCTCAGTGCATAGGTTTATTAAAACAATAAATATAAATCTTTCAATTAATTAGGGTTTTTAGTTGAGATAAAAAAGCGTGTCACGAGCGGGTTGAGATGGGAAGTTAGTGTCCGAGTGGATCGAGGTCACGATAGCTCAAGTGGTAGAGCAGCGGCGTATCTAGCCGAAGATCGTAGGTTCGAATCCCGCTCGTGCCATTGACTTTTTATCTCAGCTAAAAACATTAATTAATTGTATAATAAATAAAAAAATGAAAAATATAACAAAAATTAATCATTAAAATGCCTACATCACCAAGGTAATTGAATTTATATACATCATGTAAGTTAAGATTGCACACGTTGAGTAAGGTCTTAAGCGACAAGAGATGAGGACAACAGAGACATCTATATATATATATATATATATATATATATATATATATACAAAAAACAAGTTGTTGAAAAACACAATTACATTTAAACATATATATTAAATTAATAAAATGATATTAACCAGCAAAAAATAAAAATAAAATCCAATAAAGGAATGACCGTTCCACCTACTTATAACCAACACAACTATATTGTGTGCAAAAAGTTAACGACGGGTTTATCAACGCGTTAAGTTGAAAGTGGCCATTTGGTCGAGAAACTGGTTTTGAGGGAAGAATATTATAAGAGAAAGTTCACATCCATGCTACTCCTTGCAAACTGACAGATTAGGCTCCATCATGATATATGCGGGGTTAATTGACGTTTATAAAAAACATAAAGAAAGAGGGAACGATAGAGTGCGCCGCATTGAACCTTTTAATAGCCGTTAGGATGGTGAACTTTTGTTAAATGTAACCGTCTAACTGGAGACGACGGGAAGTCGCCCTCGTTTTGTATCCCATGTACATATTTTTAAATTTTTAATGTTTTAGTTGTTATTTTCGGGTAAAATTTTGTTAACTAGTCTGTGATCACAAAAAACACCAGTTCTTGAATAAAGTTTTATGCAAAATATTAATGGAAGCATAAGTAGTTGGACCGGTCGTTCCTTTTTTGGATTTTTTATATACATGGTATAGATGCCTTTTCTGTTGTCGCTTAACACGCATTTTTTTACAATGGATACCAGGAATTGCAGCTTTACATATTATTGTACTTTGTCCCTGGCTCCATTTTTGGAGGCTCGCAATACAAGTGTGAATTTGAGCCCCCGTGTTCTTCCATCGAAGAAACTCATCTAATCCCCCTCCTTCTATTGATGAGTTCCGTGTCAATTTCTTTCAATTGCGTCCACCGGTTCCCTTAGGCGTCACAAAAATTCCAGAGGCGACGGTGGGGATCGAACGCACGACCGCGGGTTCTACTAGCCCAGAGTCTGACGCCTTAACCACTCGGCTACCCCGCCCCTCTTAACACCTTACTCAATATGTGAATCTTAACCTATATGATGTACATAAATTCATTTTTCTTGGGGGTGTAGGCATTCTAATAAATAATTTTCGTTATGCTTTTTTCATTTCTATTATTAATTATTTTTGTTCCTTGTTAATCGTAATTTTGGTTATTTATTTTCCACAATTGTACTGCTTTCTCCAAAAATTTATATGTATTGTTTTTAATAAATCTAGACGCTGAGGATGGCGATGTAAATCGCCGGAACTCTTCCTTCTTTTTATATCATCCGTCATATGACCTCCCGAAGATCTAACTCGTAACATTATCTCACAGATATATCATGGCATACGTAAGAAAAACATTAAATTATGTAAGAATTTTAATGTTTCACTAAAAAAATTTTCCTTGAATCGCAGAAGTCTATAACCATCGACAAAATGACCTTTCTTATGTCTGTGTCAACACTAATCATACAATGATCGTATCAAATTGAATCAATGTAACATGTATTTTTTTCATATTTTCTTATTATTGGCGTTATTTAATATCATGTGTTTACGATGCATATATTTCCTATGGTTCGTCCTGAATGTACTCTACTACTATGCAGCCGTGAAGGCAAAATGAATCATTTAAATAGTACGAAAACAATTTGTCTTGTTATTCAATTCAAGTATAAAACAAATTAGGCTCTACGGAACAAAAGCGGATAGAAAGGAAAGGGGAGCAAATTGAATTTCGCGGTGTCAGTTTCATTTAAAAAAATAAAAAGCAATTAGTCTCTTTCTCGGATTTAAAAAAGTCTTTTCACGGAGGAAAAGAAAGAGTGCTTTTAGTGGGAGGAATTGTAAAATTCTCGACTTGCCCAGAGGCTAACGAAAAGAGTAATGTAATGACTAACGTCTACTCCCCAGACGACAAACTTTGACCAGTCATTTAAGATCCCAGCTAATCCTATAATGAAATGTGATCTTACTTTATAAATTTTTTTCATCGCGAAAGTAAACAATGGAAAAATTTACCTAACTCTTTTGACAACCTTAGGATTGGGTTTATAAAGTAATTTACGTTATTTGGCCGCTCGCACATTCAATATTAAATTAACAGTTGTACATTTAAATTCATTGGATTGACCAAATAACCTCCTTCAATTAATTATTCTTTATGTAAGGTATATATTGAAGTACAATGCATAACTGTTTCAATTTTGTTATCGAGGATAATTTGAAAAATGGCAAAAAGGAGGGAAATTCAAAAAGGTGGGGTTGAGATGGGAAGTTAGTGTCCGAGTGGATAGAAGTCGCAATAGCTCAAGTGGTAGAGTAGCTGTGTTTTTGGCCGAAAGTCGTGAGTTCGAATCCTACTCGTGACACTGGCATTTTTATCTCAACCTCACATAAAGATTAATTACTTGTACATTTATTTTTATACCAAGGTTCTAAGCATTTATCTTCGTGAACTAAAAGCCCGGGTCGAATTCTACCTGAGCCTAAAGAATAATGAACTTACAAAAACCCTTCTTTATATGCTGCTTGGATTACAATAAGAAAAATTAAGATTTGTAGAGGATTTAGCAAAATTAGCGACTAAGGCTGTCATTCGAGAGGACGATTAAAAAATAAGTTAAAAAGAGTTCAGGATTATGTCTTGAGGTATAAAAGAGGGTAGAATCGGGATTTTAAAAATCCTTTCCATCTAGATCTATTGTGAAACTCATTTAAATAATAACCAATCCTTGGAAAGAGCACTTTTTCGTATAAGACTCGGTGCCTCTTTACGACGTCTATAAAGCGGGGAACACACTTACCCGATGCAACGAGCTACTCGATGCTACCCGACGCAAATCCAAAGTCCATTTTTCCATAAGATTGAATTGCTCCCGTACACATCTGCCCGATGCTATGCAACGCTACCCTACTCTACACTCTGCGATCCCCACGCTTCAGATAATATGTGTAGTTTGAATTAAAATTTGAGTGTCCGGTACTTTTGCCTTCGACGTACTCGATGCTACCCCACGAAAATCTGGACCGTGGGGACGGCATAGCGTAGAGTAGGGTAGCGTGGAATGGCATCGGGCAGATGTGCACGGGGATAATTCAATCCTTACGGAAAAATGGACTTTGGATTTTCGTCGGGTAGTATCGGGTAGCGTAACATAGCGTTGCATGGCGTAAGTGTGTTCCCCGCTTTAGTGTGAGATTTTCCAGTCCGAAGTGGTTGTACCGTAACCGGGAGGATGTATCACATTCAGAAAGAATATGTTCCGAGTTCTCTGGTTGACTGATGCAGCATGTTTCTGTATCTGGTTTGCCCATCTTCTTTAGGTAGCACATAAGAGGGCAGTGGCCGGGATAGAGTCAATCCTGCCTTCTCAAAGAATTTCTTCGCTTCCGTTTTTGAGAGATTTATAAATCTCTTAGCTTGCCTCATACCTGTGCTTTTGTCCTGTTTTGATTTGAGATAATCTGAATTCCGTCAATATTTAACAAAATAACAATCTTTTAGAATTAATTAAGGTTTTTAGTTGAGATGAAAAAGTTAATGGCACGAGCGGGATTCGAACTCACGATCTCCGGCTAGATACGCCGCTGCTCTACTACTTGAACTATCGTGACCTCGATCCACTCGGACATCAAAAATGGCAAAAAAAAAGGGAAAACTCATAAGGTGGGGTTGAGATAGGAAGTTGATGTCTGATTGGATCGAGGTCACGATAGCTCAAGTGGTAGAGCAGCGGCGTATCTAGCCAAAGACCGTGGGTTCGAATCCCGCTCGTGCCATTAACTTTTTTTCATCTCAACTAAAACCTTAATTAATTGTAATGATTTAATTAGTCAAGCGGACCCGAAATTAGGGAATTTAAAGAATTAATATAAAGTACACACTAAAGCTCTCCGTCGCCATTTCAATTGTCGTCGAGAATCCAAACCGATTACACGACATTTGAAAAATGGCAAAAAGGAGGGAAAACTCATAAGCTGGGGTTGAGATGGGAAGTTGGTGTCCCGAGTGGATCGAGGCCACGATATCTCAGGTCGTAGAGCAGCGGCGTATCTAGCCGAAGATCGAGGGTTCGAATCCCGCTCGTGCCATTAACTTTTTACCATCTCAACTAAAAACCTTAATTAATTGTAATGATTTAATTGTTCAAGCGGACCACGAAATTAGTGAATTTAAACAATCTTTTAGGAACATTCTGAATACAATTTTCAAGCATATCTTATGTACTTTTTGATCTATGCACAAGGGAGCATAATTTCTCTCTTTTATCGGTTTATTATGTTGAGGTTACAACTAAAAGGGAAGCGGAGTAAAAATGTTTTTATTTTTAATAGTAATAATATTTTTATACTAAAATGTAAAACCAGATAAAAATAAACTAACACCAATCTTTAAAGTTGCTTTATTTTACATTGAAGTTAATTCACTGAAACGCCGAATCCATTCAGCGAGAATTGCATATTCCAAATTTTTCTCATATATTAAAATCGATTACATTCGATCTGTTATCTTTAATGAAAACACGAAAATGTTTAGTTTAAAAGTAAAATAAAAATAGCTCTATATTATTTAATGTTTCAATTAATTACACCTTTTATCTTAAGACGCTTCCAGACATGCGGTATTCGCCTCGTGACTGCGATCCACTCTGATACCAGCTTCCCATCTCAACACTTTACCTCAACCAATACCTTACTTAAAGATTAATTAATTGAAAATAAGGTAAAAAGGTAAAAACTTTGTTAGTGAGCCAAGAATTGAGGCTGAGGAATGGGTTAGACATTTCAGTACTCTGTTGGACCCGAGTACGTGTGCCGCCCCTGTTTTCTATGCTCCTGCTTTAGTTAATGTAGAATCTCTGGATAAAGAATTTGAATTGGGGGATTTATTGTCAGTTATAAGAAAAGCTCGAGTTGGGAAAGCACCATGGTTTGATCATATTCCATACGAATTTTATAAAAACAGTCCAACTAACTTTCAGACCCCAAGTAGTAAGAGTTTTTAACCATATTTATGATACAAGTGTGGTACCCAGTAGTTTAAGTAAGGCAATAATATTCCCGTTATTTAAAGGGGGTGATAGGAGTGTTGTCAGCAATTATAGAGGGATTGCCTTTTCTGATACTATATCGAAATTGTTTGTTGGGCTACTTTTGAAACGTTTACAACAGTGGGTAATCGAGAATAATGCTTTGAATGAATTTCAGGCTGGGTTCCGGCAGGGTTACTCAACCGTAGATAATCTGTTCAGTCTGTTTAATATTGTGAAATTAAAACTGTGCGAAAAAAAGAAAAATATGTACTGTTTTTTGTTGATTTTCGGGCTGCATTTGCTTCGCCAGATAGAAATCTTTTATTTTATAAACTACACATGATAGGGTTATCGAATAAATGAATAATTGTTTTAAAGAGTCTGTACGAGGAAACTGAATCTGCTGTGTGGATGAAGGAGGGAGTTTCAAATACCTTTAAGACAAACATAGGGCTAAAGCAAGGTTGTTTGCTATCTTCACTTTTATTTTCGTTATACATCAATGATATATGTGATTTTGTAGGCGCTGGATTGCATATTGATGGGTTGAATGTTCGTTGTTTGCTTTATGCAGATGACATTTTATTATTAGCAACGGAGCCCAGTACACTGCAGAAAATGATAAATAAGCTTTACGAGTATTGTCAGTTATGGAATTTGTTTGCTAACTTAAACAAGTCAAAAATAATGGTCTTCCGCAAAGGGTAGGCTTGGGAGAAAAGAGATTTGGAACTATGCTGGACAAAATATTGAGATTGTGAACCATTATAAATATCTGGGTATATATCTCACGCTTGTTATGGAAAGACATCATAAAGAAAAATTAAATGTAGCCAAATTTGGTATTAATTCTACTTGGAAGTCTCTCTTGTCGAATAGTGATGTTCCCATTTCAGCAAAATATAATGTATTTAACTCTATTTCCAAGGCGGTAATGTTATACGGTGCTCAGGTTTGGGAGTGTGGAGAAATTGAACAAATATTTTGTCAAAAGGTTATTTTTCCTAAGAAAGGATACACCTGATTATGTCTTATATTTAGAGACAGGGATTGACCCATTGTTTTTCAACACATTAAGCCAGCATCTGACATACATCCAAAAAGTTTTATCATTGTCTTCTGCTAGACTTCCTCGAATTTTGGCGTTGAAAATACTAGACAATAAAATATTTTGGGAAAAAGAATTTGACACTTTGTGTCTACAACACGGTTTAACCCCCTTGAGTTACTCCGACGTAAATAAAAATAGTGTGGAAAGCTTGGTAGATGTTTTAAGAACTGATTTTAAAAATAAACTAAAATTAAGAGCACAACGGTCTGTCTTCAATAGTTTATACAAAGAACTAAATCTGGAATTAAGAGAAAATCACCATTATTTAAATAAAAATTACAATTTGAATATGATAAGTGTGATAATGAAACCAAGAGGTCAGTTGCTGACTCTTAATTACTCGGTCGAAATGAGGAAGCGTACCGTTGTGCTTTGTCTAAGTTAGGTGTGTATGAGGATGGCTTCCATTTTTTTGGCGGTGTGCCCTATATTGAAGGAATTCAGACTTACGTGGTTTGGCAAATTGTTTTTAGAAAAAAATGAAGTAATTTCATTTTTAAATGGGCAGAACTGGCACAGTCTCTACAATTATGTTTTGTACTCCCTAAAATACAGAGCGTTCCTAATCGATAATTTCAATTATTAATAAAGTATTGTGTAAATTATGACTATTTGTATTAATATTGTTAGTATTAGTATTATAAACATTATTAATTTTATTTAGTCAAACAGACACAGGCCGGTATACCGCAAGGTAGTATCCTTGGTCCTGTCCTATATGTCATTTATACTGCTGACCTACCAACACATCCTGACACTATTATCACCACCTACGCGGACGACACCGCAATCCTATCCTGTAACTCGAATTCTGTCCAAGCTACCTCCAACATCCAGGAACACCTTGAGCTTATCGAAGACTGGTGTAAAAAATGGAGGACAAGACTGAACGAAGAAAAATGCACTCAGTGTACTTTTACGCTGAAAAAGCAGTCTTGCCCTCCATTGTACATCAACAACAAAGAGATACCAGTTTCCACTCAAGTCAAATACCTGGGACTATATCTCGACAGCAGACTGACGTGGAATCCCCACACAAGACTTAAAAAACAGCAACTTAATACAAGACTTGGACTACTACGAAGACTTTTAAGACCGAAATCGACTTTGACAATTAAGACAAAACTAACACTATACAAGACTTTACTATGACCAATATGGACATATGGAGTAGAATTTTGGGGCACTGCCAAGCCTTCCAATATCCAGCGCATCCAGTCCTTCCAATCGAAAGTCCTTAGACAAATTGTTAAAGCACCCTATTATGTCACTAACCTCACTATCCACAAAGACCTCAACATTCCTTTTGCCAACGAACTAATCCAGTCCAGATTCCAAACCTTCCATACCAACCTTTCAAACCATCCTAACCATACGGCTCGAGCCCTATCCACTCATTCCCATCCTGACAACCCACCACGACGCCACAACCGACGATGGCCTCGGGACCTCCTTGATCCCTAATCATATAAACTGAGTGCCAGCAATGGCTGGCTCCTCAAAGCATGTGTCCTACCGGTGCAGTGCTGGCATTAGTGCTAGTGTTGTGCTGTGTGATATTTCATGCATGTGTACATATTTGTATAGTATACAATTATGTATAGGTAACAAATTAATATATATATTTTTTTTTTATTACAATCTGCAATTATTATTTACAACATGTAATTTGCGGATACATGAACAACTATATATATGTACAACTATTTACATTGAGGGGAGAAAATAGTCAGTGCTATCCTCCCTCTTCACTTTTTTTTTTTTTTTTTTTTTTCAGTTCACTCGGAAAGGAGGTCGCGGGGCCATTTCCTCTTAAGACGCCTTATGGGGTTGTAGGGATGGGTTCTATCGGACAGGGCTTGGGCAAGACTATTTGGATGGTGGGAAAGTTTTTTGTGAAAAGTGGTAAATTTTTGGGGAATAAATTTTTGGATATAAGGAATTTGAAGGTCGTTGTGGAGGGTAGCATTGGAAACATAATAAGGAGCATTTACAATGGATCTGAGGACTTTAGATTGAAAGGATTGGAGGCGTTGGATATTGGAAGGTTTAGCGGTTCCCCACAGTTCTATCCCGTACTTTTTTTCCGTATTTTTTTTTTATTAATAAATCTAAAAAAAAAATTAATATTATTCTATGTTTTCTCTTTTGGCAACTCGACAGACAGCCTGTGGGCTATTGTCTAGGATGTTTTATGTACTGAATATTTTTTGTAAAATAATTTTTATTTTAAATAAACATCATTATCTATCTCTATCTAATTGAAACTAATTTATTTGGTCAATCGGACCACGAAACCTAATCGGTTTGTAATATGTTTCGGATTTAAAAACAGTTGACATCGGACGATATCTCTATAGTTGTTATTGTTTATATAAGAAGGGGCAGAAATTATTATTTGTAAAATTCTTTTATTGAAAAATTTGTTATCTTTGAATATTGAAATATTTAGCCGACCAGTAAACTTTGTACCTGTACATCGTTATAGGTTTGAGTAAGTTTATATCCGTCGAAAATTTTGATTTTAATCGTAATTTTGATTGGATCAGAAGGTAATAAACGTTTTAAATCATTTGGTAAATATATATGTTTTTAAATCGTGAGTGTTGATTCCAAATTGGTCTACCATCAGTAAGTCCTAAATAGTTAACTTTGCCGGTTTAAGGAACAGTTTCATTGCATAAGTACTAAGGCAAGCTCACGGTAGAGTAAAAGTCACTTTGGCGGGATTAATTTTAATTTCCAAATATCGCTCCATTTTCCATTTGTTGACATGTGGTTTTGTAATATAAGGGTAGCTGGTGTGGAAGACGGGGATTTCTTAATATGGCGGTGTTGTCTACGTATATTGCCGTAAGTACCATTCTGATTTGTGTTCCTGTCAGAGGTAAAAATTGTGTACAACAGCAGAGCGTGTACCCTTGTGGCACACCCGAAAGCACTCCCTTCACTTCTGAAGTCTGATGTACTGCAAAAAATCTCTCCTTGAGATATGATTATAAATTAAGGTAATACGCCTGGGTAAAAATAATTCTAATTTGTATAATAATCCCTCAAGCCGTACTTTGTCGAATGCTGGAAAAACATCTAAAAATACTCAGGGAACGTAGATTTTCTGCTTTTGACTTAAGGGAATACAATCTGGCACTCAGGGAAGTTAATGACTAGTTGAATGGTAAGCCCAAAAGCTAATGTGATGATCTGGTAAAATGATGTTGGAAGTAACCATGATGATTCTTTCGTGAATTAAGTTTTTGGATATTTTAGAAGGAAACAGAAACACTAGTAGGTCGATAAGACGAAGGGGAGTTTAAATTTTCATTTGTTTTGGGAACATTTCAAAAGAAGAGAATTTCCATTGTATGGGAGAGTGTGTAGTTCTTAGTATTGTATTAAACAAGCATTTAAGTTTTGTGGGACGTTCTTGAAGAAATTCAGCAGTTCAGAAATTAGCAAATCATGATCAGGAGATTTTTTTTAAATAGAAGCTGTTGTATTTCTTGTGATACTTGTTTTGGAGTAAATAGTTTAACAAATTGGGTCTACATTACGGCAAAATCGCCTTTTCGTGAAATCTAGTGGTGACTTTACGAAGCTTCTTGAAGTTTTAATGCAACGAAGTCCCGTTAGTTGAAATTACTTTGGGACCGAGCTCTGTTCGACCTAACTTAAATTCGAATCAGCAGAAAAATAGCAACAACCCGAATCAGTAAATCCGATTTTGATTATTAAGAAATTAACGTATAGCACACTGGATCCATTTAAGCACACACATGACGCTAAGAAAGATAAAATAAACTGGAAGTTTTGAGAAAAGCAGGAGAAGGGTGAAAGTTAAGTTTGAAGTAGTTTGGTGGTTTTTTATCATTTCGAAAGAAAAAAAAAACATCATCCGAATAGCCCAGGTAAAATTAACACTCTGCCAAATAAATTCAAATGTTATGATTCACACTCTTATCCTATATTCATAATATCATAGTCTCAAAGCTGATAAAAGTCACCCTGATGTTTAAGAAGCATTTGAATCTTTTGTAAGCATTCTACCAAAACTTAATTTTATTATTATAAAATTATATTTAATTTAAATATTAGTTTAAATTTGACTAATACTATTTTTTTTAATTTTTGTAACACAACTTTAATCAGTTTGTAGAACGGTTGATGTCCTTAAATTTGTAATAATTTTTATCAATTTATTAAATTTAATATTTATTAATCAGCAAACATGTAATTTAGGGATACATAGAAATATAGAAAAAGATAACATTTTCGCATATTTTTGTTGAGAGAAACAAATTATTTATATAATTAACACCCTGCCAAATAAATTCAAATGTTATGATTCACACTCTTATACTACATTCATAATATCATGGTCTCAAAGCTGATAAAAATCACCCTGATGTTTAAGAAGAATTCGAATCATTTATAAGCATTCCAACAAAGCTTTACTTACTTAAACATTAGTTTAAATTTGACTTAAAAGTCCATATAATTCCACTTCTCTTTAGGTATTAAACTTTTCTACTCAAATTTTACCTTCTCTTCACAAAGGCCACTCGGCCATTTCCACTTCAGACGCCTTACGAGATTGTATGGATGGTTTCTGTAAGACAAGTCTTGGGCAGGATTATTTAAAAAATAGGAGGGTTTATTGTAGAACTTGGTACATTTTTGAGGAATACATTTTTTGATAAATGGAATTTTAAGGTCGTTGTGGTGTACAGCATTTGGGATAAAATACGGAGCATTTACAATTGAACTGAGTTCTTTAGATTGAAAGAATTAGAGACGTTTTATATGAGAAGGTAGAATATAGAAAGTAAATATAGAATCCTCCATAGCAGAATGGATCCAAACAAAACAAAAGGAGAAGTGGATAAACTCTAGCGGTGCTGGACATAGTAAACTTATGATGAAACAACCATCAACAAGACTGGCAGAAACACTGCTGCAATTGGAGAGGGTCAAACGCAGAGGAGTGGAAGGACGACTAACTGGTCACTGACATCTGAGAAAAAATCTACACAACATGGGCATATACAACGATAATCCCATTTGCAGATTACGTAATGAGGAGGAAGAAACAGCCACTCATATCATCTTGGAATGCGAAACAACAGCTCAATGTAGATTTAACCTAACGTACGGAAAAAACTTAAGGAACCAAATTGCAGCAGCGACAGTCAATGACCTGATACTTCTAAGAAGAAGGATTGTGTCTATTGCACTGAACTAAGGAACTAGGAAGGTGCAATAAGCCAGAAGTCTGCAATGCCTGGGGAGTGCAAACCCCGCTTCCTAGTAACCTTTTTCACCATACCATAACATATGAGAAGGTTTCTAGCCGATGTTGGTTGTAGTAGCATTTTGTAACTTTAAGTTTGTTTTTTCGATAGCTTGGATTGTCGTTACAAGTTTGTGGTACAGACTGTAGCATCTGTATAGGTCTTTTGGTTTCAGTCGTATATGCTGAGTCCATTTTAAAGCTATGTCTAGGCGCAACCCAAGGTAACGAATGCAGTCAGATTTGGGATAACATCATTTTAATTATGTACCTAGGTTTCATGTCGTAATGAAATATACACCAATGATTGGTGGATCTGCTAATGTGAAATGAACAGAAAAGGACAACTATGACCATGATCTAATTGTAGAAATTTGTGATCATATTTCGTAATTTCTGAATGTTTTAGCATCTAATATTTAGCATAATTAGATGATCTGAATGAGTTCTATATGTTTTATTATCATCTTACCTCTATTTCAGTTAAAAGAGTTTTTCGTTATTATATTTATTTATTACTTAAAATTAGAAATATTGAATTAAGTAATAATTTTGATTTATGCTGATTGAGCCATTTGGGTCATTTGTAAGGGATGTTGCCAAGTAGATAACACCACTTCACTTGAAATCCGTCATTAGTCACTCACTGAGAGGATTGTGGGGCCGTTTCCGCTTCAATCGGCTTGAAGGATTTTCTCGTAGGGTTGGAAGAGACAATTGTCATTCAAGTTATTATGGGTTATAACTGATTGATGTCATTTTTTGTAGTAAGTTTTGATAAGGTCATGAACAAACGGGATATGAAAATTGTTATGAATAAAATGATTTGAAGGATAAAAATGAGTAAGATGGGAATTAGTATCCATGGTTGAGTCCCACAGTTGGCAACCGTGCGCCCGTAAAAGTCTTCAATCTTGTGGGAGCATTCCAAATCATTTGTTTATCCGTGAAATGTCTAAGTTAATGCACAATGTTGCTGGGTATGCAACTGGGTTCCATTCACGTTCACTAGTAGGCAGAAAACGTACGCAAAGGTAACATTTATCTGTACGCTTTTCTTTAGATTTATTTTCAATGTTTTTTGTGAACCATATTATTAATTGTGTTACGACTTGTAAGTTCTGAATTTCATAGAGGGATCCAAATTACGTGTAAAACTCGGTGTATCATATATGTGTTGAAACGTACCAAGTGTACGTGTATCTACAGAATATTGAAAAGAGAAATGAGCCGAGTATGCTTCCCTAAGAAACACCGGACGTTTTCCGTACACGATTGCAAATATCTCATTTTTAAAGAATTTTTGCTGAAAAAGTGCGAAATGCATTTATAACTGCAGACGTAACCATCTTTTAAATGACTACTTGGGTTCAATTAGTTGAAGTTCAATAACAAATATTTTTCCTTACACTTAACAAATATTACTCTCACTATCATCGCTATGCTAAAAATAGGGATCAAAAATTTATTAAGATTTTTTCTATCCGAGACCACCCTTACTACGGTTTAATCATGCTGGACCAAAACAGCTCAACTATAAGACAATATTCAATTCACAGTTTTCATGTTCCGATTGACAAATTAATATCTTTCAATTAATTAAGGTTTTTAGTTGAGATAAAAAAGTCAATGTCACGAGCAGGATTCGAACCAACGACCTTCGGCTAGATACGCCGCTACCACTTGAGCTATCGTGACTTCGATGCCCACGTACACCAACTTGCCATCTCAACCCTACCTTTTTTAAATTTTTGAAATGTCGTGTAATATGTTGGATTCTCGGCGACTTAACTTGCTGTTGAAAACGGATGAAATGCACTTATAACTGCAGAAGTATACCACCTTTCATATGACTTCATGGGTTACAATTATTTGAAGTTCAATAACAATGATCTCTCCTTAGAATTAACAAAATTTACTCCCACCCTCATCGCTTCGTTCAAAAATAGTAACTGAATTTGTTATCAAATATAAACTATGAACAGATCAAGTTTTTTTAACAAATGAAAAAGATAAGTATTTAAAATAAAAAAAATTGTGTTGACTTACCACATTCTCAACGAAAGTGACACCTTCATCGCCTTGAGACACGTCTCTCCCTCGATCGGCTCAGCTCACGACTCTTCAGTCGAGCTCAGCATGTGACATCTCGCCCTTGTTTTCACCGGCAATTCTCAGAGCCACACTTGAGTCCGCTCAAGGAACGAGGGTTCCACTTGGAAGACTCGAAAGGACCAACGAATCGTACGAGCTCACGATCTCGGGTAACCCGGTACAGTCGACAGTGGAAGCTCTCCTCTCACTCAACGGTTCTTTTAGGGCCAAAGGTTTCTCGCCGGCTCCTCCAGAGCCTACCACGTAGGAGTGCCCTTCTCGTCTGCCTGAAAGGGGTCTTGTGCCGTAGAACTCACGGTCACGGGCTTCCCGGTAGGTCAGGACAGTTGGGACCTTCCTGGATAAAATACAGGCCCTTCTGAGGGCCCGCAAGGTTCACGCAAAGCTGAAGGACCTCAACACAGGTTTTAAAAGAATTTTATAATTTATACACATTAGTTAAATATCGTGAAAATGGTTAATTTAGTAAAACGTAAAATAAACCTTTAATTGTAAATTTATTTGAATAATACATATTTTTATATTTTTGTAAAATCTTTCTAATACTAAAAAGTCTAATACTGATTAAGGAATTATACAGAATGTCTTTTTGCGATGGCCCGGTTGAATTTCTCTTGAACCAATGAAGAAACACATTTGTTTTCTTTTGAAGAAAAATTAAACAGAGTTCTTCAGGCCAAGACAAAGTTATGGCAAAAAGTTTGAAAAAATCAGCCATTTAGTTTGTTATTTATTAATCACATTTCACGCTCGAACTGCCTGCCTTGCGTAAAGATGCAAATTTTCACCGGTACCCAGAGCGACCGAGTCAGGGGAGATGGACTGACAAGCATTTTCTATCCTTTGTAGCAGTTCTTCAACTGTAATCACTTCTTGGGGTATTATTGGCGTAGACACTGTTTTTTAAACGGTCCCACAGAAAATAGTCAAGTGGAGGAAAATCGGGTGTCCGAGGAGGCCAACAGAACGGGCCATGTGGATGTACCCATCTATCCCGAAAGTGACGATTGAAATAACCTTTCAGCTGCAATGAATTATGTGCGGGGCATCAATCATGATGGAGAATCATTCGTTGTCGTTGTTGCAGGGGAACAACATCTAATAGTGTTGGTAAAACCTCCCTCAAAAAATTGAGAAACTGAGCACCATTTAAATTATTTCCGTAGAAACAAGGCCAAATTAATTTATTTCCGAGAAGTCCACACCAAACGTTGATACTGTGAATCACCTGATGATGACAAGAGTACGAAAGACTTGGATTTTCCTCTTCGCCCACTTCGAAATTTCCATCGGTTTACTATGCTCTAAGAGGTGAACTTGGATTCATCATTCCATAGGATGTACGGAAGAATGTTTTCAGCCTCCGAAATCGACATTTGTGGAAAGAACGTTAGACGCCTGTCATTATCAGTCTCGAAGTCCCTAGATATAATGAAAACGATACTGCTTAAAATTGTAAATCCGGAGTACATCTCTAATTTTATTTTTTGAAAAATCTGGACCCTTCCAACAAGTCGACTGCTCGACACGCAATAACCCCACTATCTGTAAAACAGGAGTACACATCAACTCGCTGTTGATCAGAAAAATATGCTCTTGGTTCATTTTGAATAGAATACTGAATAAGGAGGAGGTACTAGTGTCAAATTTATTTACTTCCAAAAATTAAGATTTCCCATTATACGGGAGTTTGACAAACAATGACAGAATGTAAGCAATAAAGGCAATTAACGTTTACTTTACTAAAGAAGCAAATTATTGTAATTAACAACGAAACCAACAAAATGCGTTTTTCCACAAACTTTTTGCCGTAGCTTTTTTTTTTACTAATTTAACATATCGATTCCATCATTGTTTCAGCGTAAAAAATCCTTTAAACCGTCAAGATGTAGCATGGTAGTATTTGAAATTTTGATGTCGAACTGGGCCAGAGGTACCTTGCATAATATTTCTCCAAAACAGGAAAAATTTGAAACTAGACTAAAAAATAATAAACACGTATTATTTTATTTTTTTATAGCGTCATTGGTTCAAGAGAAATTCAGCTGCGCTATCTGGACAGGGCACCCTTGCAAGTGTAATTACAAGTACAATTATAATTACATTATATTATGCATTTATATTTTTATTTTTAATTTAATATAATTAATTTTTAATTTAACATTGGGCATTGTATGTAATATAAAAATATAACTCGTTGGTAAGAGAGCGACGCTATGGCGCGCCAGGCTCGAAAGGAAATGTCATTAAGAGGCCAATGTCAGTAAAGGCTATGAATTGCGATCTTCCAGAAAAATTTAATTCCTAAGAGAAGTAATCGTTTTCGCCCAAGAGATGAGGGCGGGCTTTTATTGATTTTTTTTGCATCTTAAAATTTTCAATTCGCCTTCTTGCGGTTTTTGTTCGTTTATTTCTTCAAATTTTTAATTATTTTGTTGATAATTTTATTTAATATGAATCCAAACATTTACATCAAATGAAATATGGAATTATATGTAAAATCTTCCTAATATTTACACATCCGGAAAATAAAATAAGATTGATCAGTCTCTAAATTGTATGAAACATGAAATAAAAGCCATGATATTTTGTGGTCTATTGAGCAAATTACTTCTTTCAATTATTTAATCTTTTTATGTATGGTTTTGGTCAAAATTAAAAAGTTAGTGTCATAAGCGGGATTCGAACCTACGACCTTCGGCTAAATACGACGCTAAAATTAAATTGGTGTCCGAGTGTATCGAAGTCAAGATATCTCAAATGGTAGAGCCGCAGCGTATATAGCCAAAGGTTACCAACCTTACATAAAAAGTGATGAAATGAAAAAAAGATGATGGCACGAGAGGGATTCGAACCCACGACCTTCGGCTTGATACGCCGCTGCTCTACCACCTGAGCTATCGTGACCTCGATCCTCTCGGACATCAACTCCCCATCTCAACCCCACCTTATGAGTTTTCCCTCCGTTTGCCATTTTTCAAGAGCAGCGGCGTATCAAGCCGAAGGTCGTGGGTTCGAATCCCTCTCGTGCCATTAACTTTTTTTCATCTTAACTAAAAACCTTAATTAATTGTAATGTATTAATTGGTCAAGCGGACCACGAAATTAGTGAATTTATTGATATTAACGCGCTAAGTATCAGTGCATAGAAATAAAGGCCAGAATATGAAATATATGATATTTCATAAGTTCACTAGTAAAACAATTCATTAAGTAAGTCATAACGAATACAGCTACAAACTTCAAAACAGAAAAAATTACAAAACTTTATGTTCTATCCTTAATATGACAAGGTAATGCAGGCAAAAATTAATTCCGTTCTTAATAAAATCATCAAGATCAGACTGAAGCCTATGTAATTTCGGAAATGGGAAAGATATGAACAACTTTCAATTAATTAAGGTTTTTAGTTTAGATAAAAAAGTCAGTGTTACGAGCGGGATTCGAACCCACGATCTTCGGCTAGATATGCCGCTGCTGTACCACTTGAGCTATCGTGTAATCTATTTGATTCTCGGCGACAGATGAAATGACACTGACTTTTTTATCTCAACTAAAAACTTTAATTAATTGAAACATATTAATTAGTCAGGCGGACCACAAAACGCGTGAATTTGATAAGAACAACGTTGAGGGTGAGTGCATATAAAAGACTTAATTGCGCTCTCAGACCACAGACGCTCAGACGGCGTCTATAATTCGATGTTTGTCCTTGCTGTATCCGATTTTTTTTTTTTTTTTTTTTACTTTTCGTTGGTCTGTACCAGGGGTAAAATTTTGATCGATTTTTGACTAATTGGATTTACGGAATCGTGTCGCGTCTCAACTAGCAATACGGCGAAACCAGGCGGGAGCAGGCTTCCATTTGTCTTTCTCGGCGATGCTCAAATTAAAATAGAAACTATCCTTCTTTTAATTCTGCAGTCCTAGTTTTAGGTTAGCCGAATTATTTTGAAAATAATTAAAAATTGTACAGTAATTACTCTCTGTTGTTTCATTTTTTTGCTTTGTTATTATTACTTTGTGTTATTACTTGCGTAACGTTTGACTCCGCTTTCTGCTAATATACATGGATGAAAATGATTTTCAAAAATCGTTTCGTTTTTAATTAACATATGGAATATATATTTCCATCAAAAATTTGGATGGCTTGCTGCCTATGAAAACCAGTAAAATAAACATATCCTTTAAAAGGGTTTTTGTTTGTCTTGTAGAGATTCAATGCGCTATAGTAAATTTATTGTCTTTACATCATGTTTTAAAATAAAAATGTGGTAAAATTTCTCATCATTCGCATCTATCGCAACACTGTCCGCTTTCGACCCTAGGAAGGAAATCACGATGCAATTGACAATTTAGGTTTTTTATTTATTTTTTACGAGCGCCGGGCCAACGCTTAAACTATGGCGGCCACCGAAGCTAGTTGGATCTCAACATTTCCATAGTGTGCGGTTGCCGTAGTAATGTGTAAATGAGATGTTCGCATTTGTGAGTTTCGATCCGTTTTCCGTAGTTATTCCGTATAACAGTAGTCTGTGCAATTCTATTCTTTTAAGTGAAGTGGTCGTTCGAAGGATGTCTTTTGTCAACATAAAGGCACAAATTCCCAACGAGATTGGATTTTAGGAGAGGAACCGAGCTTTAGTAATTTGGTGGATAGGTGAAATAGCGGAGGTGGATGGTTATTTGTCGGGATTTGATTTTGTTCAATCTGTTCCTGTGTTTCTTCGACCATTCTTAAAAACAGAGATACCTAGATTATTACTGATGGTACGGTGGCTTTGTCTACAATGTGTTGACTGGAATATCGGGATTGATTAGGCATCTCTGCAGTAAATAATCTGGATAAGAATGCTGTCTTGCATGACACTTTGTCTACATAAGTTGGCATATGAATTGGCGGTTTAAAAAAAAAATTGCAGGACAACAAAAAATAGATTATATTTTTTAATTAGAATGAGAGGAAAATAATCACTACATTCTTCGAAAGGCCTTGGAGAAAAATTAACGTTTTGTATGGAAATATTACAAAAGTATTGTTCTACATGAAATAATAAATCACATTACATATTAGATTTGACATAATTACTTCTTACTTATCTTTAATTTTTTTAACACATACATTTTATTTCATGTCGTTATCGTATTGGGACTGCATAATCTAGAAATAAAAAATGATTGAGTTTAAATGGGCATATCCATAAAGCGGGAACACAATTACTCGATGCCACGCTTTGCGATGCTACCCGACGCTTTGTCAAGTTTTCCTAGGGTGTGTACATCAAGGCGACGTCAAGCACACGTCACGTACTGTCACACAGCGTGCATCACAATAATCACTATCATAATCGCAACGCCTGTTTTGTTCTTAATGAACTATTTTGAGCAAAACCTTGTAATAAACTGTTGTTTAAATTTTATGAGCACAATCATGTAATATATTGTTAGTTAAATTTAATTGTTTTAAATAAAGTTCATCTGGTGTTTTGATAAATTTTCTTCCTAACCATTATAATTAAATAATTTTTATACAAACTCATGAATTTTTGAACTCGTTTAATTTGTTTTACATTAAAATAAGAATGTTGTAATTAATACAACGACAAAATTACATATACATAATTTGAAATAAACGACAAAAAATATGAGTGCCCTGTTCTGAAGCTACTCGTAGAAAATGGTGTAATTTTTTGAGCAAATACATGTAATAAATTGTTAGTTAAATGTCATGTGCAAAACCGTGTAATAAATTGTTAGTTAAATTCATTAAATCAAAAATGGTATTCTGGTGTTTTAATTGATTTTCTTCTAAACAATTAAAATTAATTTTTTAAAATAAAAACTAATAAATTTTTGATCTCGGTTAATTTGGTTTATATTAAAATAAGCATGTTGTAATTAATACAACGACAATAACACATGTAGTTTGAATAAAAATATGAGTGTCCAGTTCTTTTCTCTCCGACTGTACTCGATGTGACCCCACGAAAATGTGGATAGTAGCGTAGAGTAAGGTAGCGTAGCATAGCATCGGGCAGATGTGCACGGCGTAATACAATCTTATGGAAAATTGGAGTTAGGATTTTCGTCGGGTAGCACGGGTAGCGTCGCATACTTTGCATCGGGTTAGTGTGTTCCCGGCTTTACGGGAGTAACTACTAATAGTAGTTCTTTTTTTTAATTATGTAGATCTTTATTGTTTCATTTGTATTGTTCTCTAATACATATTATAAAGTCAACAACCTAACAATTAGCGTAGGTGTGAACAAATGAAGGAAGAAATAAAATATTTAAAAAGGTGTAACTTTATGAGCAAAACCACGTATTAAATTGTTAGTCAAATTTTATGAACAAAATAAATATATAAATCACAAAACGGTATTCCGGTGTTTTGATCAACTATCTACGAAACCATTAAAATTAATTCCCTATTTTTCGTGGTCCGCTTGACCAATTAATATCTCAATTAATTTATCTCAACTAAAAACTTTAGTTAATTGAAATAGTTAAAATTATTATTTTATAAATAAAAAATAATGAATTTTTGATCTTGGTTAATTTGGTTTATATTAAAATAAGTATGTTGGAATATAACGACAATAACACATGTAGTTTGAATAAAAATATGAACGTCCGGTTCTTTTGTCTTCGACTGTACTCGATACTACCCGACGAAAATCTGGACAGTGGGGATCGCATAGCATAGAGCAAGGTAACGTTGCGTAGCATCGGGCAGATGTGCACGGGGGGTAATACAATCTTATGGAAAATTGGATTTTGAATTTTCGTCGGGTAGCATCGCATAGCGTTGCATCGGGTAAGTGGTTTCCATTCTTAACTGTTTGACAACCTATAAACTAATATACAGATAAAATAAATAAAATAATAATAAATATAGGTATATATTTTTTATTAAGCCTTAAGTAATCACCACATATAACTATCGGTTAAAATACAGAATACAAGAATTGAATTGAATTTTTTCCAAATAATTCAGAAACAGTAAACCAAATTGATTCGAATATTTGTGTACAACCAAAATTGACTATATAAAATCTATTGCATAATTATGCAACTAATAGAAAAGAAACTACGTAAATTACGATTATTTCGTTTTTGTATTTGTGGTTGCGGTAAAAAGTGGGTTAACTATAAAATCGACACATTTGACCCATTTGAAATCGACACCCTTTGCAAGGTTTAAAGTATTTCTTAAAACCGAGGGGCGGATAAAATCTCCCACAATTACACTTTTCAAATTCGCCCCCTATTAGCTTACCTGAAGTGGGTTTATTCAATGGTTTTTACTCACCTTTCACGATTTTGGCTATAAATCACTTTTACTCGCAGATTTATTTGAAAATCAAGAGGAAATGGAAAAGGGAAACTACGACAATTGTACACAATAGGATTATCCCTACATAACAATAGACTCAGTCTTAAATGTTGAACTAATACCGGTGTGGTCATATTGTATTGACGTTGCTTGAAATAAACTAAAGATTACTTTTTAAGTTGCTAAAGTGAAAGTTGGTAAATGTGACAGAAAAATAAAAAAGATGCCCCTTTTATAATAAGGATTATCTCTAGTAGAGGCTTAAGTGAAAGGGTAAGAAAACCACACCACACCAATCATAAAAAAATAAATAAACGCCTATTTTCTAATTTGAGGGAATGTCCAACAATCTAAAATAAGAAAATAGAAAATGTTCTACGTTTATTATCCTCTTGACCCCTGAATACAAACAATTCTAATGTAAGCTGGTTTATCACAACCAGAAATCGAAAGAAAATAAACCATCTCAGAAAATTGCTTACGTGAAAAGCTCAAATAAATGTTGTAGTTGCGACAAGATAATACGGTATTATCAATGAAATCTGGGTAGTAATAAATGTGTATTGTAGTAAATTTAATAGAACCAATAGTAGAGAAGTATTGACCAGGTTTGGAATAAAGCGTGGACTTTCCCTTGGGGATGCTTAGATGAAAGACCGGGAAGACCCACCACATCCAGTACAATAAAAAACTAATCCGCCTTTTTCAAAATTGTAAAGAATCTCCATTAATCTTCGGAGGTACGTGTATAAAAAATACCAATCTATGTATATTTCAGGTTCGTCATTCCCGAGAACGTGATCATATATTTTCTTTCGTAGATGAATCTTATGTTTATACATGACGCTAGTCAGAAAGCAAATTGTAAAATCTAAAAAATTGCTCAAGTATAAGCCCAGATATTTGAAACTGAAAAAAAACAAACAATTAATAATAAACTGAATAAATTATACAATACGTTTCCTACTTAAAAAATATGAATTACATGGTTGAAAAATAATTATACATTTTATAATTGTTTACTCTTATGTCAGTCAATATTTTTTATTAGTTGAGCAACTGAAATTTACACTAAAAAAATTAATTCACTGAATTTTTATTAGGTTTTGTGCAGTAAATAAAATAAAATTGAATAATACTAACGTTTTAATTATTTTTATCAGCTTATTCCTAATTATATAATTATTCAATTAATTATACACAATTGTTTCGAACTGAAAAATGTGTATCACAGGCGGGATTCGAACGTAAGATTTTTGGCTAAATACGCCACTGCTCTTACCATTTGAGCTACCGTGACTTCGATCGCTCATGCCACAAATTTCTCATTTCAAGTCCCCGTTTTTTCCAACTGTAACCAAGTCGCAGCTTCATATCAAAACACTTTTATTAACGATTACACTACATTACCGGGACTGTGTACGATTCACACGACTGTGTGTGATTCTATATTAACAAAAAAAAAAAACAAAAAAAACGGGTAGTTGACGTTCAGAACTTGAAGTCATGATTGCTCAAGTGGTAAGAGCAGTGGCGTATTTAGCCAAAAATCGTGGGTTCGAATCCCGCCAGTGACACAAGTTTTAATTTCGAAAAAATTGTGTATAAATAATCGAGTAATATTGAATAACAGCAACATGTAAACAAATCGATTCATCCGAACAAGTTCTTTAAATAATAAAATACGTAGATATTAAAAACATTATACAAAACATCATGATCTGGTTTTGCCGACAAAGATAACCTGGGTATAGAAAACATATCACAATGATTTATTGAAAACCGTGAATGCGGAAATCCCAAGAGTTTTACTTTTCACATATGTTACAAAACCCGCGCTCTCTCTTTTCCTTTTTCCTCCACTTACTCAGTTTTACTGCCTGTCTCTTTTTTTAACGATTTAAACCCCTGTTTTATTTCTCCTTTTGCTTTATTTGTTATGTAACGCATACGTGGCTCGAACGGATAATATGACTCTCATGAAAAATGCTCATATATACGACTTGAATCAACTTGAAATTGAAACTGAAATTAAAATATAAAAAGAATAAAAGAAATATTCAGATCTGACCTGTTTTTCAGGAGTTTTGTCAGCTGAAAGAACGAAAACCTTCTCCCTCGTTCGTAATTTAAGGTAATTTATGTGAAAATAGGTAGACAAAGAATCGGAAATTATAAAACTAAACGTTCATCTCTCTGTAAACCCTTCCAATGGATCTGAAAAGTTATTCCGCTGGATGACCACACTTTGATTCAATCCTCGCGTAGACTTGAAAAATAAGTTTATACAAAAAATTTTGACTTGTACATCAGTTACCTTATAATTAAACAAAGAACGATAATTATTGGTCTTAATGAGATAACGCACTAATTTGATCACAATAAGAAGAAGGGCTAGTGGAAGATGATAAAGATTAAACTCAGCAAGGAACAGAAGTTTCTGAAGCCGAATAAATAAAATGTTTAAATATGGAAGATAGAGTTGAAAGGACTTTTTTCTTCGAGAAAAATGAACTTTTCATTCGTCATTTCGGCTGATTAATAACACTATCATGAATATTTGATTATCTAGGAAAAATTCTTTTGATAAATTTATCATGACCTAAATTTAAAACAAAACATTTTCACTTATAAAAAAGACATTCCATTCATTTTTAAATTTATTTAAAAGGTTTAAACAACCAAGGATCGTGATTGCCCGCTACTATTATGATGGTTTTGGTAATCGCCCCTAATCTTTATTTACAGCTAAACCACGCTTTTTTCTTTCTGCACTTCGCCGGTTTTTGCTTCACAAAGGTTACTATTTTTGTCGCTAACAATAAATCACATTACCGGTTTCATTATTTATGAAATTTCTGTTATTCATAATGTGTGGTGTTTAGTGACCGTTAGTTAATTATTATATGGAGATCGTGAGATGCGGTCTGGTGTGACATAGGTTTTAGAAAAATATTTTCTTTATCGTGTCACGTTTCTACCTTCATTGAGATCATCTTTAGAGCTTGTGATTTATAAACATTGTTTAAATTATACAAATACATTTAGGATATGAGAAATACTTTATACGATTT
Organism: Cimex lectularius; assembly: GCF_000648675.2. NCBI lineage: Eukaryota > Metazoa > Arthropoda > Insecta > Hemiptera > Cimicidae > Cimex > Cimex lectularius. The sequence continues at coordinate 1,091,870 of NW_019392659.1, read as the reverse complement.
TAGAAATTTTAGATTCAATCAAAGTATTTGTACTTACTCTGAAGATGATCTCAATAAAGATCGAAACGTGGGCACGATAAAGAAAATGTTTTTCTAAAACCTACTTCACACTAGACCGCATCTCACGATCTCCAAATAATCATAGTTGTTCATAATTTCATTGCATTTCAAATCTATCGAAATTATTTGTTTAAGGATGTTTTTAATTAAATATGGATCATTGCCTTTAATATCAGTCAAAGGATAGACGAATAAACAACAAGAATAAAAGTTACAATTAGTCATAATATTGCTAAATCATGATTATTTTATATAAGACGAAGACGAGACAATTTATATTAGACTTATAGACATTTGTTTATAACTTTCATAACTTTATAACTTTCATAGTTTGAATAGGATTTGGATTTATATACGCTCAAATCTGAACATATATGTACATTTATGCCCAAATGTGTAGAGTTGAGTCTATCACATCACGCGGTCCTGCGGCAATTCCAGATTTTGTATTTTACAATAAATTACTGGCAGGCCTCGAGAATCACCTAATTTCGGGTGTTTTCCAGTGTTGATGCCAGTCCGGGGGCAGACCTTGTTTTTATCCGTCCAGCCTGAGGTTGGGCTACAGGAGCTGTAAACAGCTAATTCATTTCAGCTTCCAGTTCTAGCATTCCTGAAAGCAAACATATTCGCACCCACACTTTTTCTCATGTACGTTCTTATTTACATATAATTCACTGTGTTAGGGTGTAGGTGGAATATTCGATATTCCTCCATCACCCATGTACATATTAAACTAATCTAATGGTCGATGGGGTGAATATTCTGCCGCACTACACATTTACTCCAATTCATGCTACAGTTTTCTCCTACAAATCGGAACAGAATTTATGGAAAGATAATAGTCGTGATGAACACAAATGTGAAACACAAAATGACTTACTCATTTCCGCCCTGAATAAGTGCAGACTGATGAATAACAAGCCTAAAATTGTTCCCAGCAAGGAGTTTAACAAATTGAACAATAAGATTTACCAATTGTCAAAAAGAGTCATAATAGAAATTTACTCCGGTGCGACAAGTGGAACGCATTCGAAAAGGGGGTTGTAATAAAAGTCAGAGAGTTGTGGAAAAAAGAAATGTTTTGGAACATTTGTTAAACCCTTTCCTTCTTATTTAAGCGTAGCTTTTTCACAAAAAGAATAACGTTTGTTCACTTGGGTATTAATATATAAAGCCAGGACAAGGCAGTTAACGACGAGAAATATTAAACTGCAAAGAAATATTTATAGTAATTAGTCATTCTACCAAGCATGAAAAAAATTGTTTGAATTTTTAAATTAAACCTTCGCGGGTTTTAATTTAACATTTAATCGGATAGACAGAAAAAGTAATCCAGCTGCAAATTTATTATTGACAATAAACCTAATTGCCTTCTTCTTCGCCAAACTACAATTCGCCGTTCTTTATTAAACAATTGTGATAAACACATCGGTAAATTGAAAAATATTGATTATTCTATTATGACGTTACGAAACAAATTGATTAAACTATGTTTAATTACTCGATAGATTTGTTGAATTGGTTCAAACGGTCTAACACGGTTTAATTGCATTTTGAACAGTTGGTGCGATCATCAGTTACATGATCATCAATCAAACTAAACAAGGAGTGAGATCGATAAAGGTCAATTAACGAAAACCCCAATTCCTTAAGAGGAATAAATCGTAATACTAATAACAATAATTATTCAGAAATCGTGAGATGCGGTCTGGTGTGATGTAGGTTTCAGAAAAACATTTTCTTTATCGTACCAACGTTTCTATCTTTATTGAGATCATCTTCAGGGCTCAAAGTGTTTTGTATCAAAAATGTTTTTCTGAAACCAACATCACACCGGACCGCATCTCACGATTTCTGTAGCCAGGTTGTATCTGTCAATCGGTTTTGATGATTTTCTCTAATTTTCGTTATGTAACAGTATTTTAATAATTAAAATACTGTTTTCGTTTGAATTAATTCGTTTGGTTTTGCCCCTATTAATCAAGATGGCTTTTTATATATCACAAGTATTTAATCAAAATCTACTGAATGAAGATTTTTGGTGTACATTAAAATTATTCAACTAATCCAAATTATTTTATTTCTTCTTTCATTTATTCACAACTGCGCTAATTGTTGCGTTGTTAATTTTATCACAAGTTTGAGAGTAATACAGAACAAATGGAACCATATAGATCTTCATAATTAAGAAAAAAGAAGAACTACTATTTGTAGTTACCCATAGGTACTGCATCGGGTAAAGCCGGGAACTTACCCGATGCCACTCTATGCGAGGCTACCCGACGCAAATCCAAAGTGCACTTTTCCATAAGATTGTATTACCCCATGCACATGTGCCCGATGCCACGTAACGCTACCCTACTCAACGCTATGCGATCCCCAATGTCCAGATTTTCGTCGGGTAGCATGGAGTACAGTCGAAGATAAAAAAACCGGATACTCATATTTTCATTCAAACTGCATGTATTATTGTCGTTATATTAATTACAACAATCAAAAATTCATTAGTATTTATTTAAGAATAATAATTTTAATGGTTTGGTAGAAAATTGATCAAAACACCGGAATACCATTTTTTGATATAATGAAGTTAACTAACAATCTATATACGGTTTTGTACATAAAATTGCATTACACATTCTTAGTTTAATGTAAACCAAATTAACGAGATCAAAATTTCCCGAGTTTTTGTAAAAATTGTTTAATTATGATGGTTAGGAAGAAAATTTATCAAATGATCGGAATAATTTCATTTAAAACAATTAAGTTTAACAAACAATTTATTACATGGTTGTGCCCATAAAATTTAACCAAAAATTTATTACATGGTTGTGCTCATAAAATTTAACTAACAATTCATTACATGGTTGTGCTCATAAAATTTAATTAATTTAATTTAAATTTTAACGTCAACTTAGTGCATTAAGAACGAAATAGGCGTTGCGATTGTGATAGTGATTATTGTGATACACGTCTGACTGTATGTGGCGTGCGCTTGACGTCGCATAGATGTGCACACCCTACCAAAACATGGTAAGGCATCAGGTAACATCGAGCAGCGTCGCATAGCGTTGCATCTGGTATGTGTGTTCCCCGCTTAAAGCACACCTGTGAGTACTATTTCATCAAGGAGCTTGATTAGAAGGCCGGGTTTCAATGGTTGAATTTCTTCTATGGTCACATTGTACATCCCAAAGCATTTTCTCCTGGGGGGTTGGTGTTTCCTCTGCCTCTTTTCAGAATCTGCCGTTTTGAATTATTCCAATCTTCTATCAGCGTCCTGTTAAGAATCCTGTTAGGATTCGCAGTTTTTTCCTGCTTCCTTTGACACTTTCTGTAACTCCTTTACTTCCAAAATTTGTTAGGAGATTCTTCGCTTTTCTGTGTCCAATGAGTAAATGCCATTGTTTGTTTATTTACTTTTTGTTCTTCTGTCTGACATCTGATTGATAATGTGGGTTTTGTTGAACCCAAATTTTAATGCACTCCAATAACAATGCTAACTTCCGTAAAAAAATTGTAATTTACATTAAGCAATATACGTTAATTACAACTTTCAGGTTAAAATATTAGGTTGTAAGTACAACATTTTTACTCAATAAATAGGGTTACAATCCTTGGCAATGTTGGAACTGAGTCGGTCTTCAAAAATATTTGAATTCATCTATCAAATATTAATGATGTCAGTTTGAAGACATGTAAAGATTGTTTTGCCCTGATGATGACCTTAAAATAGGTTGAAAGCTTGCCAGTTATGATTGAATCATCCAGACCATTCCATGGTGAATCATCGAGTAGATTATGGTATGGAGTCGAATCAACGTCTATGACTGTATTAAGGTATATTGAGGCTTCTGAAGATACATTATGGAAGTTGTGGTTTATTTCGTCTTATCATTGGGAATGACTTCTTTTTAATGCATTATTATGCTCGACCGCAAGTAGTTCGGTTTTTCACCCTGTCCTTGAAAGATTTAGGGATTACCATGAGAGAATAGAACCCTTATGAAAATTGAAAAAGAGACGACTTATACATTGTTCGTCGCCTCCAACAAACGTTTACCAACTTGAAACCGCACTTGTTCAAGAATGGGATTCTCTTACAAAAGAGGAAACCCGGTCACTTATTGACTCGGTGCTTAGGAGACGCTCTCCGCGAGTCATGAGGAGGTAATGTAAGTTATTAAGAGCAAAACTAGGTAATTATTTGTTATTTAAATTTTAATTTCTCATTAAATAATTTTCAGGTGTTTTGGTGATATTTTTTCGAGCCACCATAATTAAATATTATTTATTAAAACTCATGAATATCTGATTTCGATTAATTTGACGATTTTGATGAATTATGACAAGGTATAAATAGGTATGTTACAATTAATATAATGATAAAAATACGTACAGTTTTAAATAAACAACAAAAATCTATTATCCGGTTTTTTGTCTTTGAGTGTATTTTATATCGATAGTAGTAGTTGGTTTATTTATATCCCTCTACTCATATTTCCACAATAAATTTTATTAGGTTTTATAATTGACCACAAGACGTACCACTCAGTACGGATAACTATCTAACAATACAATTTATAAATAATTAAAATTTAATTGAAAAATGGCAAAAAAAGAAGGGAAAATTCGAAAAGTAGTAGGTTGTGATGGGGAGTTGGCGCCCGAGCGGAACGAAGTCACGATAGTTCAGATGGTAGAGCAGCGGCGTATTGAGCCGAAGGTCGTGGGTTCGAATCCCCCTCGTGACACTAGCTTTTTCATCTCAACCAAAAATCGTAGATAAAAATAATAATTAATTGGAATAATTAATCGGTCAATCATGACTATTAAAGAAAATATGGATTAATATCAAATAAACAAATTGTATCATTTTAACTACAGTTACATTCATGCCAACCGTTTAAAATAAACCTAAAGTTAGTATGCTAAGGTTATAGCAGCGCCGTATTGAGACGATGGTCGTGGGTTCGAAACCCGCTAGTGACACTAGATTTTTCATTACAAACAAAACCTTACATAAAAATATGAATTATTTGAAAGAAGGTCAATCAGACGACTAAATATAATGGATTTAATTAGTAAAACGAAGTATAACATCGCTAACAGCTCCCCGTTGCCCCTTCATATGCGGCCGAGAATCGAATCCTGATAACAGGACATTTGAAAAATGGAAAAAAGGAGGAAAAATTCGAAAGGTTGTAAGTTGAGATGGAGAGTTGGTGTCCGAGTGTTTCGAAATCACGATAGCTGAAGTGGTAGAGCAGCTACGTATTTAGTCGAAGATCGTGGGTTCGAATCCCGCTCGTGACACAAGATTTTTCATTTCAACCAAAACTTTATATAAAGATATTAATTAATCGAAAAAAATAATTTGGTCAATCAGACCACTAAATATAATGGAACTAATTAAAATGCTTCGAAATATGTTTATATCAGTGAAATATGTGTTGGGGTATGTCGGGTACATGTCGAACACAATTTTTTTTATTACCATCACTCAAATTTTAATTTTTTTAAAGGACCATGTAGTCATTTTACCAAAAGAAATATATCTCTATTGTAAAGTATTAATAGTTGTTCGCACCGGGTACATTTTATGTTCTTCTTTCTTAAAAATAAAAAGAGTATTTAAATTTTCATTATTCAACTTTGTTGTGTCACACGTCGTCATCAGACCCGAAGGGGATTAAAGGTGCGTTGAGTCGGCCCTGTCGACGTTACTAGTAGTACGTTACAAACCGCCGAACACGCTTGGTCGGACCTCTTCAATTCGCCTAACCTCATTTTTGTCTCTCCTCAAAGTCAACCCTCGTTTTTCTTTTTTTTTACCCTCGTATACAGCAGGAGTATTCTCATTTTATGTTTTACTTTTTCTTCGCTACGCCTCCGCACTTTCTGGTAGTTTCAACAGGTTTCTCCGACGCTGAATCCGAGCTCGGTGACGCCGAAGGTGATTCCAACGACGCACCAGAAGGTATATTTCAGACAGTCCACTCCAAGGTAAATTTTCTTTATTTTATTTTATTTTATTTTATTTTTATTTTGTTTCACTCGTCAAGCCTCCGTTTCATTTTATTTTATTTAACTTTACTCGTCAAGCCTCCGTTTATTTGTTTTATTTTAATTGAGTTTTATTTTAATTAAGACCAGCCCGAACAATAGTTATTCAGAAATCGTGACATGCAGTCTGGTGTGATGTAGGTTTCAGAAAAATATTTTCTTTATCGTGCCAACGTTTCGGTCTTTATTGAGATCATCTTCAGGACCTGGGATTTACAAACATTGTTTAAATTTAACAAAAACATGTAGGATGTGGAAAAAAGTGAATTTATACAATGCAAAAATTTTTTTTTATATTCAATCAAAATATTTCTACAGTATTAATAAGTACGAGTAGTCACCAACCTCAGAATAATAGGGCAAGTAAGAGATCAAGTTAAGAGATCAAAGTAAGAGAAACGAGCATGAAATTAATCTTAATTAGAAAATACAAGCTTTTTAAGTAAATATAAGAAAATATAACGAAATACAACAAAACCATAAAAAAGCTAAGCTTATGATGACAGAATCACAATAGCATATTCGTGGGATATGTTATGTGCCACTCGATTTTGAGAAAAATAATTAAAACTTGAAACGCGATTTCCCAAAATTTTAATTTATACTACTTATTAGTGCACTTGGGCATCCCCTACAATTATAAGTTTAAAAGATTTACAGAAACTTGTTAATTGCATTGAGGACAATTACATCCAACTGTAACTTTTACTGCATCAATTTTTAATGTCATTTTTTGTAACCGCGACATAAAAACTGAACAATGAAGAGTGTACGTTGCATTTTCCAGGTTGTGTATTTACGAGAAAGGCTTGTTTACGCGGTTTTGCTTTTATTAACTTACCCTGAATTTGATCCTGGAATTTTTACACATGATTATGTTTTTTTCATTAACTTCAAATTCAAACGACATTTGCTATAAAAAAAAAAAAAAGTAGCCTGTTTTTATAATAATTGACACATGAATTGAAGCACTACCCTTACAACCATGTAAATGTCCTAAGTCGAAAAACAGAGTAATCAATCGTATCTTGTTCCAACAAACAAACAGTATAAGAAAAATCATGATTTCTCAAAATATTATCGACACTGCATTCACCCGCATCTATCACGTTGTTTTCTTGTATTTTCTCGTATCCACTCTTTGCGCTTGCGTCCGTTGTCGGGGTTATGCAGGGGAGCACAAAATCCAGTCCCGTTTAGAACGTTGCCCCAGGCACACCTCAGCCACTGCAATACCACAAGCACGTGGACAGAGGCCAAAAGACAATAAACCCCTATAAAAAATAGCAACTTCGCAAAAATTTTAAATCATTAAAAAAGCAAACGTATTGAATTTCCGGTGAATTGAACAAGTGAACTTTAGAGAATAATTCAACAAGTGTCTTTCCCCGGATGAAAAGGATCTGATATTCATTTGTTCCAAGTGCCCCGGTAAGTGGTTCAACAGGTATTGGAATTAGCAATTTAGGTTGAACTTTAATTGAAATAACAAGGCACTAGCATGATTTTTGACAATTTAGTATTACTTCGATTAGGTTTCGTGGTCCGATTGACCAAATAAATTCATTTCAATTAATTATCTTTAAGTAAGGTACTGGTTGATACATGACTTTTTTTATCTCAACCAATACCTTACTTAATGAATAATTAATTGATTTACAATTACTGTTGAATCTTTTAAATTCCTGTTTGTAATCAATTCTATTTTAACAATTTAACGCTTACAAACACAAAATATATTTGATCAATTTGCAAAGATATTAATTGATAATGATATGTAATAATGAATGTTTACATTTATATATATATCTTGCTAACTTATCTTTAAGATTTATTTGTATAAACGATATTGCTGATTTAATATATGTAAAAATAGTCTTAAGGAAAAAACAAGTAAATAAAATTTATATATATGTCATTTTAATATTCATGTTTAATTCTGTTTAATTAATATTAATGTAGTTCTGTGAGGTATATAAACAAAAGCTTGTTTATTAAGTAAAAATTTATAGAACAGTCTTCTTTCGATCTTAAAATGTATCAAATCTGCTTTATTAAGTTTATTCGAGGGATTGGGGTGGCAATTTGAAATCCTTTTTGCACCGTTTTCTCAAAAATGAGCCGGCAAAAGTCGTCGCCGTATCGATCCGTTGCCCAATAGGCATGTGACAGACAGTTCACTACCGAAATTGAAACCTAGATCCAACCGAATAATTAATTTTCGTCTAAACATTCAAAACGTTTATAAGAAATAATTAATCAACGCATATTAATGTCAATTGAATTAAGTCAAATTTTTACATAAATGTTTCAGAAAACAATTGGCGTAATTTAAAAAAAAATGTTTTATTGCTTTTAGGAATAATCTGGTTGAACTTTCTCCATTCTCATTAATAATTTACGTTTGCCCCTTAGACGTCTCACACTCACCCCATATTATTCGACATTCCTAGAGGTGAGGTTATAAGCAACCACTTTACTTCACGAGAATAAAATATGTTCATTGGAATACACTAACATAAACACAACACCCAATTAAAACATAGAAGTTTGGTCATATTCCCTCTGACAGTTTATTCGTGGGGGGGGTTGAACCCACTCCATTGTCGCTAATAACTTCCTAGTACTCTCAACAAGTCACCGATTTAGTAATAATAATTAATTCTCAATAATAATAAGGTTTAATAGGTCCCTGTAATAAATATATGAAGACGATTAAAAATTTTTAGCGACTTTCAAGTAAAAACATTACGGATATAAAATATATTTATTTACACCCGCTTTTCAATTAACAAAAGTTTTATTGTCATAAAACAAACGAAAGACCTAAATTTTTGCCTTTTTATAAGCAAATGCTTGTACGGTAAGTTTATCAGAAAAAAGTTGTATTTTTTTTTAGTCGTATTTCGTGATGGTTAATTAATGATTATTTGGAGATTTGGAGATGCAGTCTAGTGTGACGTAGGTTTACAAAAATATATTATTTATCGTGCTAACGTTTCGATCTTTATTCAGATCATCTTCAGGGCCTAGGATTTATAAACATTGTTGAAATTATACAAATACGCGTAAGATGAGAAAAAAAATTTATATCATGATAGAAATTTTAGACGCATTCATTGTATAAATTCATTCTCCAATCTCTAATCCGATCTCCAAATAATATTTATATTTATTGTTAATAATAAAACCGAAGAAAGGTCTAATTATACTGCGACGACCAGACAATAGAAACTAACATATTTGGCTTTATATTTTTATTAGTTTTGAAGGAGGGTAGTTCAAACAAAAGAAATTAAACAATAAAAATTTGATCTCATTTCAAGCCAACGGCCAATAAAAAAAACTATTGTATTAAACAATTAGCAAGAAGAGCCGTAAATCGAGTGAAATTTCATCTTTAAAGGATTTAGAATTTTCCAAATATTTATAGTTTCCCAGCTTCCTTTATACCTTGGAGAATGCGTCGATGATACCGCACAATTTATCACAAAATCCGACGGTAAAATGATATATTTTTCGTAGTTAAAAGACCAGTCGGTCCGAACGGGCCCAAGCAGACAAAAATATAGATACATTGGATTCAGCAAACATAAATTTACTGCTTAGTTTAAAGTGAAATGTATGAGCTACGATGGGAGACGTAACTTCGCTAAGTGAGGCCTATGGATATTTGTCATGCCCTTACATTCAGTAATTTCACTAGAACTCAATTCGGATTAGTTTTGTGACATTTTAACTAAATAATAAATTGGCAATAAACACTGGCCATTCTGTTTGTACTTAAATGTGAAAAAGGTAAATGTAAGAGAACGAAGACCAAATTAACCAAGAACAATCTTGTTTCGAGTTTTGATGGAAGGGCATTCGTGTAGGTTTCAGAAAAAACAAATTATAAACAAAACTTTTATTTCACCATCAGCCAAAAGTCAGGCCACAGAACTAATTATAAGACATTATAAAATAAAACAATATATAAAACCTAACCAGCGATCATCTTTATACGATAATGGATTGTAATATTTACAAGTAGTCAAACATTTGTAATTTCGCAAAATTATTTTCCAGAGTTCCTTTACATCCTGAAGAAGGCGTTCAAGATGTACACATTTTAGCATCAAAACAACGTTAAAAGGAGTTAATGTCATATTTCAACGCCTGGTCGTTAACGATACCACCCAGACTGTAGAAGGCAAATTTTGGAGCTCGTGCCTTATCTCTTCGATGATCTTGAACGTATTTCATATAATTTTCGTGATTTATGTTCACGCTGATGACGAAGAAGAGATCCGTGTAGAGTGTTTCGCCGTTTTTCGGAGTCCTATTTCTCGCGAACTTGAATATTCCTGCAAATGTTGTATGAATAAACATATAAAGTTAATAATCAATCGAGTATTGGTACATGAAAATAAGAAGAAAATAACAAACTCAACAAGCTCGTGTAAAGTCTTGCCACGATGTAAATATTTTCTGTTTGAGCTCTGAAAATAAGCACCTTATTTTTGGCTGATGCGTTTACGAAGTACAAGGCAGTTACAACAGCCGCCATGTCAGCCTGAACAAAAGGTGAACATCGGCATTAAGATGTTGACAAATTTGTCGTTATTTTGACGTTTTTCTGTTAAAGAAAACATAAAAAAACGTAAGATAGTATTTTTGTTTCATTAAATCGACTCCTACAATCTCGAAAGGGGAAGCAGCTCCCATCCGTGGACATGAAGAATTGACATTGGTCAATTTTATGATGGGTGTGTGGTGATTAGTGACCGTTAATCGATATTTATTTAGAAATCGTGAGACGCGGTCTGGTGTGATGTAGGTTTCAGAAAAACATTTTCTTTATCGTGCCAACGTTTCGATCTTTATTGAGATCATCTTCAAATCTATGATACAGCTTGCGAAGAAAATATGTNGTTTATCTCTGTTGATATAAACCATTTCTAAGAAATTACGTTTATATTTGTTTTGTTCTGTATGTAATATTTTTGGATTTTTGAAGTCAAAATTGTGTTGGTGTTCAAAGTGGTGGGTAGCGAGTGCTGTAGGATTTGAAACCTACATCACTCCCGACCGCATCTCACGATATCTGAATAATTAACGGACATTTTGTTATAGAATGAATAAATATATGTGGATATGCAGTAAAATCGCCTAATTATAAAATTTCATTTTATTTTAATATTTCTTTTTTCTTTATTTTCTTCATTTTATTTTAATTAACAATCCATATCTGTTTAGTAGTCATAATTGGCCATATTAATTATTTCAAGTAATTATTCTTCGTCTAAGTCTTGGTTGAGATGGAAACGTTTGTGTCAAGAGTTGCTGCTGAATCCAAGATAGCTCAAGTTTTTTGAGTGTATTATTTGATTTATGAGATTCCCTTGAGTTTTTGTGAATTTAGCATTTGCTGATAAGGAATACCTTACTTATCTTGAGGACATGTTGATTTCTAAGCAGAGAAACTGGTATTGTAAGAAATAGTTGATGATGTCCCAAGTACATTGATTGACAATCAAAGTGTTGAAAATAAAAGAAAACGCCCTTTTTAATGGCCGGACAGGAAGTGGCTTCCCGTTAGGTCAGGTTTCTTACCTGAGTACCCTTTCACTTTTAGATATAAAGAACAAAGCAAAATGGCGTCCAGTATAGATTCAACTGTATAACCTTGAGAAATATATTACTTTTATTAGACCTTTAGAATTTTTTAAAATTATCCTATATACATTAATAATTACTGATTGTTGATTTATATTCATTTTGCAAAACTAGTATTCATTTACAGCCAGCCGGTTTTTACATTTCTTTAAATTTATACAATTTTTGGCTAAAAATGGACATGTTTGCTCATTATAACTATAAGATACTCTGAGATAATTTTGTGTGCATTTTAGAAAAAAAAGGTATTACTACTGCGAGTGGTTATTAGTTAGTATTTCCGACTTGGATATTAAATATGGAAAAACTTGCATTAGCGTCGACAATTCGTTTCTCATAAAAAGAATCACACAAAATCTTATGGTCAGAGTTGAAAAAGGATCCCTTTGTTAAACATGCATTACCACTGAAAACGGGCCTACTAATCAAGTTATTTGATGAAATAGGACTCACCGGTGTTCTTTAGGCAGAGAACGAGGGATACAAAAGTTCTTAAAGACAGCTGTATACTACACACCCCGACTAATACGTCGACATCTAAACACGCAGTATTTTTCAAATTTTTGTGGAAATACAATTTGACGAATTTTTCCGTTACAGTCGAAGGCTACGGACGTGGGAATATTGATTTCAATTACATTTTTTAGTTACATCAGTTCAAATATGATTTGACTGTGTCCTAATGTTCAAGATAAAAAAATTTATTAATTTACTTAATTAGCATTACGAGACCTCCTAGGAGGCCCTTGATAGATCAGGGTGAGTCACCACCTTGGTGTCTGACCGACTTCGAAGTTGGGCTCTGATCGGGCGCCATCGAATTCTTTGGTCATTTCGGCCCCTTTCCATTCCCTAAAATAATAATTCTCACAGTCACTCATACAATAAATACATACATACAAACCCAGTCACACATGCACATCCTCTATCTAGAATCCGGATCGTAGGGCACTCGATATTCCGACCCGACCGGGCTTGGCGGAGCCGCGGTGGAGCCTTCAGATGATATGCTGCCGCCCAGCATACCCCTATTCCATCAAAAACGTATCATAAACATTAACCCATGAAATAAATACCCCACTATATACAACCATTATCCCAATATCTCTCAAAAACAAAAAAAAATTTTCCTTAAACTCGCTATAGTCCGATGGTATTCCATTTCGGTCCCTACCCTCCAACACCGTGAGTCTGTTATCTTGGGCTGGGCACCTGGGTCACTAGCGCTGACCCATGAGTCGCACGTGTGTGACCGATCCGCAGTCGGTCAGGGCCACGCTTTTCCTTCGGGATATCCCCTTCAGGCTCCACCAATTATTTAAAAAAGTGATCACACAATAATATACAGGTCGATTTGGTATTAATTATGATAAAAAATGTTATGTATAATTGTACGTAAGCTGTCGATTTTAGTTTTGTAAGGTCTTTCAAATATATAATTAATATTAAAACAATATATATATATACACCTATATATTATACAATATACATATATATTATATAATATACACCACCAGTAATATCTTCTACTCTGAGAAAGTTAATGTCACTTTACTTCTATGTTTGAAGTGATGCATACACATCGATAGGCAAAAAAGCAGTCGCTACTTGCTCTCGTTTTAAATTGTATTTTTAGGTGTTTACTGGATTTTTTAAAATATTATTAAATATTAAATATAATTATATAATACAATTAATCGAGTAAAACATTGTAACAAAAAGGTTCTAATTAGAATTTCCTCCTCTTGCGTTCTTGCGTTGATCACCGCTTGCATTCGACGTGACATCGATTTTGTGAGGTCTTAAAAGTAGTGCTGAAAATATCTTCATATTCCTCCAATAGCACCGTTCTTAAACCCTCAAAATCTTCCGGCATATCTTGGCGACTTTTTAACCTCTTTCGTAACTCGTTGCAAAGGTGTTCCAAGTAGTCACCAACGATCCTAGCTGTATGGAGACTTGCATTGTCACGCAAAAAATAAATCTGTCGCCAATTAGTGGCATATAAGAAACAATTATTGACAACACATTTTCAATGTATAGCACAACAGGGACTACATGAAGATAAAGGTTTGTGCCACCTTCCTTAAAAATGCCTGACCATCCCATAACACCACCACCTTCATAGCTTCTCCTCCGTGAAAATGCGGGCATATATCACTCTCCTGTTCTTCTATTTCCTGCGAAACTTAACCGAGCTGTTCTGAGCCTTGTCAAAAGTTCAGTACCATTGGCAAGCATTTTCGCACGTATCCGGCTTCCGAAATCCTTCACCTTACATTGGGTAAACTGACATTAGAATGTGTGGTGATTAGTGAGCGTTATTCGATAATTATTCATAAATCATGAGATGCGGTCTGGTGGGATGTAGATTTCAGAAAAACATTTTCTTTATCGTACCAACGTTTCGATCTTTATTGAGATCATCTTCAGGGGGAAAATGTTTTCCTGAAACCTACATCACACCAGACCGCATTTCACGATTTCTGAATAATAACTGACATTAGAATTTCTAACTTGTTGAGGACTTAAACACGGTCGAACACCGAAGGTGTGCGAAACAATAAAACTAAAACTCTGAGGGGTACACGAAGGCGACCTGATCCAAGCCTTCTTGAGTAACCTCCAGTATCTTGGTAGCGATGTTAAGCACCATGGCCACATGGGAATTGACAAAAAAGCAAATTCGATTGTTACTGCAAAAGCTTTTGACCTATTTCGAGGCATTCATCAGGGAAAAATAATGTTACAGATGTCTACAAATTGACTTAATTATGTTTTTAATAGACGATTTAAATTGTTTGTTTTTTTAGAAGACCAACTTGGTCCCAACATTGCTAAAGAATGGGCTTGCTTTATTGCCTGTACTTCTAAATTTAAGTTGCTTTCAATAGAAACATTAGTCTGTTAGCTAGCTAAGCCCATGGCTTTTTAGTTAATCATGCTTTCAAAAAAATAATTCAAGTTGAAACAAGTTCTAAACTGGATTGGCATCTTGTCCCCAAAATCCATCGGCATGATGGAACATTAAGCCCTCCTTTCTGACAGAAATTACTTTACTTTTCTTACTTTCTTATATTTATACACGGACAATATTTTTGAATATTTAAATTAAATTTAAATCTCCTTCTGTATAATGATATGGCAAATCATCTGATATTTCTTTCTGCTCCGCTTATTATATTTATTAATAAGTTGTTATATCGTTATGACTAATGTATGCATTGTAGTCAAATGTTTGACATTAAAATTAGTTTATTTACGGGCTAACAGACAGCTGCGGTCATCACCGCCTTTGCACCTCTTCTGTTTATCTTTGTTTCAATTGATATTAATTAATCGTTATTTAATTCCCTCAACTAAAGCTGCATTTCGCTTTCGCACACTATTCTGGACTTTTATCACAATGCTCTTGGAACGACTTGACCCCAACGTGTTTCGCTTAAATAATACAATAAACCTGGAAAGAACTTAATCTGAAATCGGTGTGTCACGCAATAAGGTGGAGGAAATTTTAACTCACGTTCCAACTTCCAACTTGTTCACCTTAAATAATTTCCCTTGGCGTTGAATATTATTATTCAGTCCCATAGAATACACTTTTTTTTATGTATGTTAATCTGGTCGTCAAATAATTTATGTTTCAAGTTATTAAAAAAACGTGGAATTACTGCAATTTACCGTGCATTGAAGGAAGATTATTATCTGCTTATCTTCGAAGTTTCCATCGGCAATTTGCGATCAAATTATACTTTTTCCATTATTCCTGAGCGTTCACCCGTTTCACTCTTAAAAAATATCTTTTTTCAAAGTTGTTGATCTATTTACTTTGTACTTTGTAGACATTACGGTTGAGCCGTTATGACAAGAAACTGGCCGTTCGTTCGATCTACCAATCCCAAAAATGGGAGAAAATTAAAAATAACCTAGCGAAAATCAATATAAAGAAAAATAAATGCAATATGCACCCAGGACTTCGCCTATATAAAAAGCGTCCATCATTGGCCAAAGCATCAGCGGGAGTAAACATGATTTTCAGAAAAATCATTAATAATTTTCAATTAAATAATATTTATGAAAGGTATCGGTTGAGATAAAAAAATGTTGGTGGTGTTAATTAATTAAAAAATTAATTGTTGAACTGTATTGTTATTTGTTTTTTCCTATTAAAAGATCATAATACGTATACTTATGAACACACAAAACCTTATTCATAAATTCAATACTATTAAAAAATTCAATTAATTAAGGATTTACGTTAAGATAAAAAAGTCAATGTCACGAGCTGGATTCGAACCCACGACCTTCGGCCATTTTTCAAATGTAGCGTAATATATTTGTCGCAGAGAATCAAATAGATTACACGACATTTGAAAAATGGCAAAAAGGAGCGAAAATTTGAGATGTGAGGTTGAGATGGGAAGTTGGTGCCCGAGGGGATCGAAGTCACAATAGCTTAAGTGGTAGAGCAGCGTCGTATTTAGTCGAAGGTCGTGGGTTCGATTCCCGCTCGTGACACTGACTTTTTTATCTCAACCAATACCATTCATAAATATTAATTAATTGAAAAATATTAATTGGTCAATCGGACCACGAACTGTAATGGATCATTAATATTAATTTTTTTCCGCAAATTTATTTTTTCATCAAATAAAAATATTTAAAAAACCAATTAACACACTGGACAAGTTGGGTCGACAAACAATATAGTTATTCAGATATCGTGAGATGCGGTCGGGTCACTCACGATATCTGAATAACTATCGATTAACGGTCACTAATCTCTACACAAAACAATATAGTAGTGTCACACACACCTAATACACCTAACTGTGTATAGTAACACTCATCAAAAGTATGCGTAAATTATTAATGTTGTGTCCAACAGGCAAATATTAATCTTTATTTCTAGTTATTATAGAAAATAAATAAATAAGTAAAGTGTTTAAGAATTTATTTCACTTATCATTTGATTCTGTGATAGTTCTCCTCCATAAATCCATAAACGCATGAACAAAAGGTCTTTTTAGTTGGATGATTTTTTGATTAAGTTACAAAAACAAGATAAATGTATGATTTTGTGACTATTTTCAAAGGTAAAAACAGTGTAAAGGAAACTCTAAAAAAAACGAAAGACAGGAAAAGTTCAAATAATATTTTTGTCAGATTGCAATATTTGTGAATGATAACGCTCTTTTGCTTTTTAATAGCCCATGACCGGATTAATTTACCGATAAAATTGTTTGTAACAATTAATAATTATATGCACCCCAAATTCGACGTATAAACAATCCTAAACTTACTCTTCACCAATATTATTTAGACACGAAAGAAAATATGTCATAAAGTAAATTCATAAATGTTAATTTAAACCAATAAAATTAAAATTGAAACAGACAACACACAAGAAAATTGTCTATTTTACCTTAGAAAAACCATGGCCTAGATTCAACCCGTTCACACTTAGCCAACGTCTTAGGAAAATATCAACGCCCCCGGCGCCTCCTTTGTCGCTCCCGCGAAATGTGTTCTGCCTGAGGGGAGTCGCTTCCTTCGACCAATCATTAGCTCTCGGGTTTCAATCCACAACCTACTTTCATCCATCCAGGGGATGATAACTAAAAGAAACCTTAATACGTTAAAAATACCTTAAAACAACTATTGTTGAGCTGGTTATATTGGTATATAGAAAGAGAGAGAGAGAGAGAGAGAGAGAGAGAGAGAGAGAGAGAGAGAGAGAGTGAGAGAGAGAGTGAGAGTGAACGCCCGTTTTTCGTAAGAACAGCTTGTTTTTGTTTTAATGTATATATAAAATCAGATTATACGACCATACTTAAGGAGGGATTTTTCAAAGTAAACCAGGGTCGGAGACCTCTGAGATGGAAGAAGTGCTTGCAGGATTGTCACAAGGGTCAATTCTCGCTCCGCTATTGTACACAATTTCTGCTTCTGATATGCCCACAAATGAGAATGCCCTTACCGCAACATACGCAGTTGACATCGCCTTATTAACAAATCATCCCTCTTCTTCACAAGTTTCACTTATGTTACAAAATAATATATGAACAATTGAAAAATTGAGCAAGTTTGGAAAATAAATTTTAACCCCTTAAAGTCACATCATATCACTTTTAAGCCGGGAACATACTTACCCGATGCAACGCCATGAGATACTATTTTTTTAAAATAAAGTTATTCCGGTATTTTGATAAATTTACTTCCTAACCATCATAATTACTTAATTTTCATAAAAACATATGAATTTTTAATTTCGTTTAATTTGGTTTACATTTAAATAGGAATGTTGGAATTAATATAACGATAAAATTACATATACATAGATTGAAATAAACTACAAAAATTATGAGTGTCCAGTTCTGAAGCTACTGGACGAATATGGTGTAATTTTAAGAGAAAAATCACGAAATTAATTCTCAGTTAGATTTTATGAGCAAAACCTGAGTAATGAAATGGTAGTTAAATTCATAAGGTGTTTTACTACATACTGGTAAACTGAACATTTCTCATTCAATTTTTTAAGAGGGATCGCAAATGCAGAGTCATATCAACTTATAATAATTGTATTACTTTATTAATATTTCAATAAATAATTACATTTGAAAAACAAATTAGCTCCATTTTTTCTTGTTTTTAAATTTTGATTATTAAAATATTACATTCTTTTAACCTCCCTAGGGCTCTTGTTGTTTCAGTACACAGTTTTAAAGTAAGAAGCAGTTTATGTACTCTTCAATAAAGGGTGGCAAGACTTCCAAAGTTTACCTCGTACATTCGCGCCTCTATCTTCTTCCGCATATTTGATGCAGAAACCGCCCAGTTCACCTCAATTTATGTACAGAATAAAATATAATAGAATGGCCATATCTTTCCTCAACTTTGTCCGCCATAGGACGGAAATTCCATCACCCAACTTAGAAAGGACAAAACAGTTCCATAGCGATCGATCATTTAGAAACAAAACAACTTTAAATCAAATTTGAGATTTTTTTGTTACAGAAACTTGTTCAATTATTCATTTAGAAATCGTGAGATGCGGTCTGGTGTGATGCAGGTTTCCGAAAAACATTTTCTTTATCGTGCCAAAGTTTCGATCTTTATTGAGATGATCTTCAGGGCCTGGGATTTACAAATATTGTTTACATATTACAATTACATTTTATAGCTCAAGTGGTAGAGCAGCGGCGTACCTAAGGTCGTGGGTTCAAATCCCGCTCGTGACACTGACATTTTTATCTCAACTAAAAACCTTAATTAATTGAAATGTATTAATTGGTCAAGCGGACCACTAAAGCTAGTGAAGATAGTAATTATTTCAATTTTGTTACCGAGGCTAATTTAAAATGATGAAAAAGTCGTATTTACTGTTTTCTTATCGAACGTAAAATACTCAGTCGACTAATATATTGTTACTTAGAATAAACATGCTCAAAGAATGTAAAAATTAAAGAATAGATTTTTTTTAAATTTGGACATTCATTGTCATCCCACTTATATATAAATAGGTACATACTATGTATTTTTGAGAATTTAGGTTAAACAATCGTAATTTAATATTTAAAATATGTTGTAATATATTTGTAATTATAAAACAAAGTTGAGATTCGTTTTTGTGCACTCCAAAAAATCCTGAACTTAAATTTCAGGAAAAATAATTTTTTCCTCAAATTTTTTCCCTTAATGGAGACCAATGTTTTATTTACTCAAATCAGTCTTAGTCTTAGTTTTTATTATTTGGTCAAATAGTTACAATTTACAACTTATATTCTTAATTAACAAATTAGAATAAAATCTTACTTCACTGGTTCGATTTAATTGTCCTGCATAAATAAAGCCGTATGGTATTTTTATTTAAAAATTGGTTAAGCTGTTATAAATTTATGTTTTACGACGAAAGTTCATTCAAGGCATGAAATTCTCAAAACAGTCATTTGCATCACTATTTGTACATGAATGCACTTACTTGTTTTGTAAGAAAGTTTTAAATTCGGTTCTTGGCGTAGCAACATTAAGTTGCGCCAGGCTATGTGATCCATCAAATCTGGCGGAAATAAATTCTTTTGTCGCTAATATTTAAAATAACACAGCCGAAAAGACAATTTATTTCCTACCCATCATCTTATTATGGAGTTTTATAAAATCGGGAAAGACACCATATGTTGGAGAGGGGGGTGCTCGTCTTTCTCACACAACCACCCCTCCGGTCACCGTCGCTGGAGAAAAGGAAAGAGATAAAGAATATAGAAACGAACGACGTAAATTTAAATATCAGGAAAAAACACGAATTTATTGAAGAAATGATATTGACAAGAAACAAACAACAAAAAGAAAAGGGAAATTGAAATGGAGAAACTCTCCCTGTACAAAAGAATATATTTTAAAAAATTCGTGTTCTTTAGCATGCAAACAAATATATGCACCTGCAGGTTAAAGTTAATTTAAAACGGTGATTTCATATGAAATAAATCAAATTACAATATATGTCCTAGAAAATCAAATCCGAGTTAAATATGAGTCCACCTGGGTACGACGAAATTTCCACGAGGTAAGCGATGAATCCCTGGCAAAACTGTCCTTTTTTGGCCGGATTTTAACGACTTAGACTGAAACGACTCACGGCGATACCCTGACGAGACGGTCGTGCTGGTCCTCAACCACCGTCTTCTAAGAGAACTGAAGGGGCGCACGATGAACCAAGGCTGATGACTAAACTAGGTCTCCAAAAGAATCTGCCAGCCGTTTTCGGTAGAGAAAATCCGACACCACGATCTCGTTGATGTTGATGATGATAACGACAATTGATGGATCGCTTGGTGTGAGGGATGAAAATCCCCAATCGACAAATAACAGAGAGATGACCGTCTTCAAACATGAACGATCGTGGACTGAGACGGCGGCAGTCCTTTGATCCTCCGGGGTGGTACCCCTCCCATGGTAAAATAATAACAATAGTGAGATTTTCTCCAACGCTTGTTGCAAAACACATTAAAACTAAATTATGAATCCTTCCTTCTGTTACTTCTAAGATTTTCCCAATTTAAAAAAAAATAGAATAAAAATAAAAAATATAAAAAAATGATTAAAATTAATAGGGAAGGAAAACGAAAATAATAAGGACAGCTATGGCGTTAACACCATAAAAACAATAAATGGCAGTGTACAAAAAGATAGCTTTTGCCAAAATCATTTGGTATGAATGTACTAATTGAACCGGCTGCAAGAAGCATACAAACAATAAATATATAAATAATTATTGGTTAAGCTTAAACCTGCTCTCTCAACACGGCACGCAATTACACTGAAGACAAAGCCCTGAAGATGATCTCAATAAAGATCGAAACATTGGCACGATAAAGAAAATGTTTTTCTGAAACCTACATCACACCAGACCGCATCTCACGATTTCTGAATAATTATCGATTAACGGACACTAATCACCACATTAACATTGGTAAATTTAACCTTCTTCGTAAGCTATTGACTTAATCCATAAAAATTCCAAGCCCAGCTTATAACAAAAAACGTAGTTTACATAACGAACATAAGGTAACCATAAAGACTTTTCTCAATAAATCATTTTTGATATTAAATTGTGTGTAACTTGGTATACCGTCTACGAAACTCTTTTTTCATTAATTAATCGTTTTATGTAAGGTTTTGGACGAAATGAAAAAGTTAGTGCACGAGCGGGATTCGAACCCAAGACCTTTGACTATATACGCCGCGGCTCTACCACTTGAGCTATCTTGACTTCGATACACTCGGACACCAATTTAATTTTAGCGTCGTATTTAGCCGAAGGTCGTAGGTTCGAATCCTGCTTATGACACTAACTTTTTCATTTTGACCAAAACCAATAAAAATATTAAATAATTGAAAAAACTAATTTGGTCAATCAGAACACTAAATACAATGGCTTTTATTTCATGTTTCGTACAATTTAGAGACAGATAAATTTTATTTTATTTTCCGGATGTGTAAATATTAGGAAGATTTTACAAATAATTCCATATTTAATTTGATGTAAATGTTTCGATTCATATTAAATAAAATTATCAAAAAAATCATTAACAATTTGAAGAAATAAACTAACAAAAATCGCAAGAAGGCGAATTGGAAATTTTAAGATGCAAAAAAATCAATAAAAGCCCGCCCCCCTCTCTTGGGCGAAAACGATTACTTCTCTTAGGAATTAAATTTTTCTGGAAGCTCGCAATTCATAGCCTTTACAAACATTGGACTCATAATGACATTTCCTTTCACCACATATTTAAACATGCTGTTGAGATAGCTCGTAGAACGATTTAGGAGTTAAGAGCAACACGTTTAAAGTAAAAGTAGTTAATCATACCAATTTTAACGTTCTAACATTGAAATAGTATTAAACATAGAAGAGACCTAAACTAAAACATAATGATACTAATAAGGGTAATCGAAACAAAAGCAAATTAAACAATAACAATTTTATTTCATTGATACCAAAGTCAAAAATTAATAAAATATTAAAGATAAAAGTCGTAAATAGAAGGAAATGTTAAACTTATAGATTCTCAGAGTTCTTTTACGTCTTGGTCAAGGCGTTGATGATGGCGCACATTTTACAACAAAAACCGCAGGTTGGTCCGAACGGCAAAAATTATTGCAAAAAATATCTATAGATTGGATTCAGAAAAGATAACTTTACTGCTAATTTTGAAATAGCATGTATGTGCTACGATGGGAGACGTACCTTCGATGATTTAGTTATTTGGATATTTGCACATTGAAATTTTCATTCAGTACAACATTAACTCAATTATATAGTTTAGTTATATTTTAAATAAATAAGAAATGGACATGTCATTATTAAACAATAAGTACATTGGCCATTATATTTTTCTTTACGTGTGAAAGAGGTAAGTGAAACAAAAAACATAATTATCGATACCATATTTATTTCGAGATTTGATGGAATGGGCATTCTTATAAATTTCAGATAAAACAAGTTATAAATAAAACTTTTATTTCATTGAGATCCAAAAGTCAAGTCAAAGGAAAGATTATAATACATAATAAAATAAAAGACTAGATAAAAACCGATCCAGCGATCATCTTTATAAGATAATGGATTGTAATATTTACAATTCGTCAAAATTTTAACAATTTTTAAAATTTCTTTCCAGAGTTCTTTTACATCCTGGAAAAGGCGTTGATGATGTCGCACATATTATCATCAAATCCAGTTGTTAGAAGGATGTTAATGTCATATTTCAATTGGTCGTTCAGGATACCACCCAAACTGCAGAAGGCAAATTTTGGAGCCCGTGCCTTATCTCTTCGATGATCTTGAACGTATTTCATATAATTTTCGTGATTTATGTTTACGCCGATGACGACGAAGAGATCCGTGTAGAGTGTTTCGCTGTTCTTCGGGCTGAGATAGAGTCCTATTTCTCGCGAACTTGAACATTCCTGCAAATATTATATAAATAAATATATATAGTTAATAATCAACTGGATTGGTACATGAAAATAGGAGGAAAATGAAAAACTCAACTCACCTTAGTATTGGTGCCTATATTGTTTACAAGCTCGTCTAAAGTTGTCCCACGTTGTAAATACTGATGTGAAGGCCCTTTGAAAATAAGCACCTTGGCGTTGGCTGATGCGTTTGCGAAGTACAAGGCAGTCACAGCTGCCGCCATGTCAGCTTGGACAAGTGGTGTACAGCAACAATAAGATGTTGACAGATTGTAGCAATCTACAATAACAGTAATGTTCTTCGTCGTTATTTTGACGTTTTTCTATAAAAAAAAAAGAGAAACAAGCATAATAGCCATGAATCGGAAAGAACAACAAACACAACTATGCAATGGGAAACTCTTAGATTTACTTACATGCAACGCGTTCCATACTTGTTTCTTCTGTACAAGAGTCTTGTTAGTCGTTTGGATGTTTTGCGTGGAAGCTCCATTCCCTCTATAAACAAGTAATAAAATGATAACAGTAAAGACATAATTAAGACTAATAAATATATATATGACCAATACTTACGAGACAGCTTTATCCGTGTCGGTTTTACTCTTGGAATCCTCGTACTGGTTCAGATGTTCGACGACGTCTCTGGCCTCTACGTCATTTCCGTACTTTTGGTTCATTAACTCGATTCCTCCAATCGCGTAAGCGAAAGCAGCTCCCATCGGTGGAAATGAAGAATTGACATTAGCCATTTTTATGACGTCTCTATGGTACCATCCGTAGCAGCCTGGTCTCTTGCTCACTATTTCGACCAGTTCCCAACAGTCCAGTCGTAAGTACCATTCTTGAATGAATTTAGTCACGAGTGGGCCAATTCCGATTTCCGGTAAAATTTCATAGGAGAATTTACAAAACATCAAGAATTCCTTGTCTGTTCGAAGAACGGTCAAAGCCAGCTCGAACGCTTCTTCTTTCCAACCGGATAATTTACAGCACTCGGAGACCACTAAAGGCACAATACATATGTGCGAAGCTATCTTCTCTTCCTGTACAAACTTGACCCATGCGGAGATCTTCTTCTTATCGACTTGGTTCAAAAGCTGCCTCAATGAAGTTAGGCCGGCACCCAGGAAATATCCGTACTGGAATCTGCAACCCGAAAAATATACGGTTTCCTCACTGCCGTACAGAAGGAATCTCTTCAATTTAGACTCAGCGATCGATCTAAAATTACAAAACATGTTGTTATTTATTGAAAAAAAAATATATGTACATATGCATTAAACCCCTCACTATCTGCTAGAATATGCTAGTTTGATTTTCAAGGTTCACTTTACAAAAATAGAAATTTTATTATAACAAATACGACACTTACCTTGCAGACATGTTGAATTTAACTCGGAGAAAGTGGTCTTGTAAGAAGTAGTCCAGGATGTCCACTGTATGATTGACAATCAAATGGTTAAAAATGAAAGAATATGCCCACTTTAATACCCGGCCATGAATAGAGGAAGGCGGGGCTTCCCTGCCGGTCAGGTTTCTTACCTGGCTATCCTTTCACTTGGACTGTTATAGGTATTACTAACAAAGCAACATGGCGACCAGTACAAATTCAACTCTATAATTTTGTAATATATATATCCCTGTTATTAGACTAATTTTTAAATTATTATACAATAATAATAATAATATTAATTTTGTTTGATAGGTGATTTCGTTTAATCTTGTGAAATTGGTGTACCGGTTTTTGCATTTTTTTTGCGTTGCAATTTGTATAATTTATAAATATATATGTTTGTTCAGATTAACTGTTGAAATAATTTACTCTTTCATCATTTCAGAATTTATTTTCATAAACCTTCTTTTTGTGACAATTAATTAATTATTTTCTAAGGTGCTAAATAATTCGACAATTTATTCTGTTTGTTAAATAGTTCTCTGCACAAAACAGAAGTAAGAAATCGAATTAATAGATAGTTGTTCAAATTAAAATCTGTTACCCAAAGAATTTAATAATACGCCCTATTAACTATTCCAAGATCATGGTTTCGAATGATTACTAGTGCGACTACCAGGTAACCTTAAATAAAATATAATTAATTGGAATAATTAAACGGTCAATTATGCCACTAAGGCAAATATTGATTTATTTAATGATTAAAAAGAAGTAATTACTTCACTAACTTCAACCTGTGGTCACTTCATAAGTCGCTGAGAATCGAATCCTGATTAGACGACATTTGAAAATATGGCGAAAAGATGGAAAATTTGAACGGTTGTAGATTGAGATGGAGAGTTGCGGGAGAGCAGCGGAGTATTGAGCTGAAGGTTGTGGGTTCGAATCCCGCTCCTGACACTAATTTTTCATCTAAACTAAAAACCGTAATATAATAATTAATTGGAATAATTAATGGTCAATTACGACTACTAAGGCAAATATGGATTAATATTACGCATGGTAATGTAATAATATATCGGTCGATATTATTATTAATTAGGATGAAAAAATATTATGTAAAATTTTATAAGGCCTCCCCATGTTAAAACATGTATCCCTTAAAACTATGTAATATTCTGTTAATATTTGGACAACTATCTTTAATATACGCCACGAGAAAAGTCGGAGTACTCTTGGGGAGGATGTTATATTTCGTTTGTGGAGATGTTTATGTTTTATGGTGTATTTGAGAAACTGAAAAAAAATGGACGTTAGCATTTTTGGATATTGACCGTATGAATTTTCGTATAAAACCCATAGTTAGTTATAAATCGAGAAGTTCAAATGTTGCAGGTTGAAAAATACGTTTGAAGACCAGAAAGAGAAGACTGACGATGTCCTCAGATGTTTTGTCGGTCCTTAAACTTCCTCCTTCATTATTTCATTATTATTTTTATTATTATATAATTTAATAATACCGAAGAGTACCGAGAAGCGTAAAGAGACTCTGTCGAAAGTCAGTATGTAATTTGAACAAATTAACATTATTAATTTTAATTATTTAAAAGTAGGCTTGTAATTATGGAAAACGCCAATTAGTAAAATGGTTACGAATATTAAGGGTTAGAGCGGTAAGGTTTCACAGGGCTGGATATCCGTCTTTATCGATCAAATATAGTCGCAAGAAAAACGTATTTATTGCCTACTTCTCATAAATCAAAAAAAGTTTTGTACCGTTATTATCCGACAACTTTTCACTAACTTCCGAAAAAGTCGGTGGTGAAAGTTTTTTTCTCGACATCGTTCAACACATTTCAGCTGAATAATTATTCATGACATGACACCATTGGTTTGTAATGCAAAATTATTAGTAAATTAGTATCTATAATCGCATCGTCTTGTATCACCACTATGACGTGCACGCTAAAAAATGCAAACCTTCAATCCAAAAGTAAAAGCGTATATGCGTCTGATCGTATAAAACATTGAGGATTATTGCTTCAAAACAATTAATTGCCCCGAAAAGAAACCAAGAGTAATCGCCGATCTCCTCAGGATTTAACACACCCCCATGGCACATCAAAAGGATGCAAATATATTTGTACACTTTTTTATTGCCAGACCAAGTTATTTACTCCATCAAAGTCATCACCACACAGAAAACGGAACGGACACGTCTGCAATGAAGCTGGCGTGAAAGCAAAATATGTTTGAATGAATCAAGAATTGACTAAATAATTGTATCAAGTGGCGATCAGTTCAACATGTTACATTTTCCTTATGCTTCCAGGGAGGGGTTAGGGACCTAATTTCATTTTTTCCATTTGTCTTAACGGCTAAATTGCAAGTTCAACACGTGTTCACCAATTGCAGATTTGTGTACATCAACGATAAACGAAAAAATACTACGCGGTTAGACGATAAACAATGACTACATTACCGTCCAAAATTAACATATTTTAATGCATAATAATGTGTAAAATTCCATCAATAATTTAATTTACAGTTATGACAAAATCCTTTTTTTAAAGGCCCAAAACGGAAGACTCCCCCAACCAGCTCCTGGTCGTAATCACTTTGATCTCTTGACTGTAAGTAAGGGAAAAAGAAAATTTGGCCAGGTTTTCTTTTAGCGCGTGTAAATTTAATACGGTCATGGGTTATTCAAAAAGCAAAAGAGCATTATCATTCACAAAAATTTCAATGTGACAGAAATATTGTTTAAACTCTTCCTATCTTTCCTTTTTTTTTTTAAGTTTCCGTTACATGGTTTTTTCCTTTGCAAATAGTTACAATATCATATATTTATCTTGTTTTTTGTAACTTAATCAAAACCTCATCCAACTAAAAAGACCTTTTTATACTAGAAATAAATATTAACATTTGCGTGGAAAATTAATAATTATTGTACGCAATAATTATAATTTATTAAATCCATTAGATTTCTTGGCACGATTGTTGCAATAACCTCTTTCAATTAATTAATCTTTATGTAAGGTTTGGTTGAGATAGCTTTTAGATTTCTTATAAATATGTATAGATTTACACGATTTTATACGTAGAGCAGCGGCGTATTTAGCCGAAGGTCGAGGTTCGAATCCCGCTCGTGATACTGACTTTTTATCTCAATCAGTACCTAACATAAAGATTAATTAATGTGTGGTGATTAGTGACCGTTAGTTGATAATTATTCAGAAATCGTGAGATGCGGTCTGGTGTGATGAAGGTTTCAGAAGAACATTTTCGTTATCGTGCCAACGTTTCGATCTTTATTGAGATTATCTTCAATCCAAGTCCCTGAAGATGATCTCAATAAAGATCAAAACGTTGGCACGATAAAGAAAATGTGTGGTGATTAGTGACCGTTATCGATATTTATTTAGAAATCGTGAGATGCGGTCTGGTGTGATGTAGGTTTCAGAAAAACATTTTCTTTATCGTGTCAACGTTTCGATCTTTATTGAGATCATCTTCAGGGCCTGGGATTTACAAACATTGTTTACATATAACAATTACATTTTGAATGTGGAAAAGTGAATTTATACAATGAAAAATATATTTTTTGTATATTCAATCAAAGTATTTCTACTCGCTCAAAGTGTTTGACAAGAATGGCACCATTACACAGAAGACAAACACTTTCAGTGAGTAGAAATACTTCGATTGAATATATAAAAAATATATTTTGCATTGCATAAATTCACTTTTCCATATCCAAAATGTAATTGTTATATGTAAACAATGTTTGTAAATCCCAGGCCCTGAAGATGATCTCAATAAAGATCGAAACGTTGGCACGATAAAGAAAATGTTTTTCTGAAACCTACATCACACCAGACCGCATCTCACGATTTTTGAATAATTAATTAATAACTTATTTTTTACTTTTGAAATGTTACTACACTCTGTTACTTGTATTAGGTAGATGTGTGACACTACTATATTGTTTAGTCGAGCCAACTTTTCTAATGTGTTAATTGTTTATTTAAATCTTTTTATTTGATGAAAAAATAAATTTGCGGAAAAATAATATTTATGATTTTTCTTAAAACCATGGTTTGCCCGAGCTGATGCTTTAGCCAATGGACGTAGCGTCTTTTATACAGCCCATGTCCTGGGTGTATATTGCTTTATTTTTCTTTATATTGATTTGGTTTCTCTAGGTGAGTTTTAATTTTGTCCCATATTTTGGACTAGAAAATCCAAAGAACGGCCCCTTTCTTGTCATATCGGTCCAACTTTGTAGGGGCTTCGGCGACCTAAGTTAGCGTATGGCCGTACCACCGTTTCTTCATTATTCCATAATGTCTTAATTTCTAAGTAAATAGATCACAAACTTCCAAAGAAAGATATTTTTAAGTGTAGATGGTGGAAACGCTCAGAAATAATGAAAAAAAGGTATAATTTAATCAGAAATTTTTCATGTAAACTTGGAAGATAAGCGGATAATAATCTTCCTTCAATACACGGTAAATTGCCGTTATTCCAAGTTTTTTAATAATTGATGACCAGATAGACATATATAAAAAATGTATTTTAAGGAAGGGGATAATATTATTCAACGGCAACGGAAACTATTTAACGTGAAAAAGTTGGAAGTTGAAGCGTGAGTTAAAATTACCTCCATCATATTACGTGATCCACCGCTTTCAGATTAAGTTCTTTCCAGGTTTATTTTATAATTTAAACAAAACAAGTTGGGGTCAAGTCATTTGAAGTGTATTGTGATGAAAATCCAGACGAATGTACGAAAGCGTAATGCAGCTTTAGTTGAGGGAATTTAATATCGATTAATTAATATCGATTCAAAAAAAGATAAACAGAAGAGGTGCAAAGGACGGCGATGACCGCAGCTGTCTGTTAGCTCGTAAATAAATTAATTTTAATGTCAGATATTTTATCACTATGTATACATTAGTCATCACAAAATAACAACTTGTTAATAAATATAATCAGCAGAACAGAAAGAAATATCAGAGGATTGGACATATTATTATACAGACATAGATTTAACTCACACCTGGGCACTCTCAACACGACACGCAAGAATGGCACAATCACACCTAAGACAAACACTTTGAGCCCTGAAGATGATCGCAATAAAGATCGAAACGTTGGCACGATAAAGAAAATGTTTTTCTCAAACCTACATCACACCAGACCCATCTCACGATTTCTGAATAATCATAGATTAAAATTTAATTTAAATATTCAAAAATATCATCCGTTTATGAATACGACTATGGACGTTTTATTGTTTTTACCGCACTACGGAACCGTTAATTTTAGTCTTCCTTGGTAAGCATTCAATTCAAAACGGTCTGTGATGTAACGAAGAGCTCAAAAACAGTCATCAGAATGCTTCTTAAGAATAAACGTCCCGTATCAGGTTCTATATCACTGGAGAGACATCCAATAGAAAGCAGGCTATTCGCAAATCAGCATGTTGCTTGGAGACGTGAAGGATGGAGTGATTTTCCCTTCAAGGATAAGTGCCGATGGTGAGATTTGTGTTAATCAGATAAGTGTGGAGAAAACGTTGAGAACATTTATCTAGCTTCATGTTCCATGTATAATTCACCGCCTTTTCAATTACAGTCAGTCATGGTATGAGGTTGTATCATTGCCGAAGCCCCTAGCGAACTGATTACTACATAGCATGGATCTTTGACTGCACTCACATACATTGAGGAGGTTTTCTACAAGCCAAGATCCCATTCGGTTCATTTATTGGGGACGTCATGTTAATGCTCGACCGCACTAAACTACATTGTTCTTCTTGCTCCACTTATTTTGATCAATTTTGTGATATTACAGGATAATGCGTGACCATATTTATGTATGTTGTCACCCGTTACTTAGAAGATGTTGGGATTACCACAATGAATTGGCTAGCTCGTTTTCTTTACAATGAATCCCATGGAAGATTTAGGGCATGAAAAATTGACGGGTTAGACATCTTTCGCCGCTTCCAACAAGCGCTGAACTGCTTCAAACCGCCCGTGTTGAAGAATGGGATTCAGCTTCCCAAGACGAAATCCGATCGCTTATTTATTCTATAGTTAGGATACTTGACGCTCTCCACCAGGTCAGCGTAGGTAACGCGTTATTAAGAGTTAATAAACAGGAAATAAATTGTTTGATAAATTTTAATCTACTAATAAATGGTTTTTCTGTGTTTCGGTGAATTTCCCTTCAAACCATCATAAAATATATTTTATCAAAACTCACGAATTTCTGATCACGTTTTATTTGCTTTAGATTAAAAGAAGTATGTTGTAATTAATTTAAATAAAAATACATACATTTAAAAAAACAAATACAAGTCTCTCCTATAAGTGTACGAACTAAAATGACAATTATAAAAACAGGCGATTTGTATCATTGTTTAGGGGTATTCACGATCATTGTGTTAACCCTATTAACTCTGTTAGGTCGTGTTAGATCGAGAAAAATGACGAGTAGACTTGTAAGAATCGGCTAGTGATGATTACTCGCCCCCTAACAGGCCAGGGCCATTGTGAGATGTTAGGTCGAAAACGTAGTCACATTGCTATCCGCTAGGGCGTATGCAACCAACATGGCAGCCATGAATTTAACAGCTGTTTTTTGTTTATACGATTTTTCATTCTTAATACACATTAATTAAATCTTACCAATACATTTATTTTGTTAATTTCTCATCTGTCGTTATACTCTCATTCATAAAAGTTACATCCTTTATTTTATAAAGTTGTAGACTTTTAGCCGGTTGGATACAAGTTAAGTATGTCGGCACCAATTGAAGCTTGTCATTTATTAGTAGTTTTCGAGTGCATAGATAGCATTTGGAATGAAAGAGTTGATTAATTTTCTTTTTTATTAACTTCTGGCATCTTACAATTTAACACAAAAGAAACTACAACAAACCTTCAATGACTGTTATAGCTTTATTTTTGGTTCTACCAATCGCGACGCGCAGCATTGCGGAAAAACTAACGTTTTTCATGCTAAAAAAAAGAAAGAATCAGGTAACATCTTGCAAACATTGTGAATACGCCTATTATCTTTTATTCATTTGTGTTAGATCGAGGAAAATGATGACATAGACTTGTAAGAATCAGCCAGTTAACATTGCTCGGTCTAACAGGCCAGAGCCAATGTTAGGTGTTAGATCGAAAATGTAGTCGCACTGCGATCTGTTAGGGCGTAGGTAACCAACATGGCAGCCATGAATTCAACAGCTGTTTTCTGTTTACATGAATTTTTATTCTTAAATTCGCATTAATGAAACCGACAAATAATTTGTTAATTTTTAACTTGTCATCATACTCTCATTCATAATATGTGTGTCTGTCCTATAAAGTAGTAGGCTGTTGGACGTTAGGATACACGTTTGGTAAGTTGGCACGAATTGAAGCTTGTCATTCGTTAATACTTTTCCAGTGTATAAATAGCATTTTGAATGAAAGAGTTGATTAATTTTCCTTTTTTATTAACTTCTGGCATCTTACAATTTAACACAAAAGAAACAACAACAAACCTTCAATGACTGTTATAGCTTTATTTTTGGTTCTACCAATCGCCAAGCGCAGCATTGCGGAAAAATTAACGTTTAACATGCTAAGAAATGAAGGGGGCGTTCACGATTTAACTTACATTTCTCTATTCGAGTTAACACGAGTTATAACATCTTACAAACATCGTGAATACCCCTAGTTATATATTCTATCAATAGAATATGAATATGAGAGTAAAAATTTCAAAAGTCCATTCGTCAACTTGTCAATACCAAAATATCGTTATTTGAGTTTTCATATCTTGATTGAAAAAAAAAATTATGTATGTTTTTTCTTAATTGTGATATAGTATAAAGTGTATTAAATGTTTCATTCTTTTAAAAACAAACGTTATGAGAAAAGGGAAGCGGATCGAGGAAGGGGTGAGTATGGTTGTAATTGAATACTGTAGCTGCCTCTGATTGGACTCTTTTCATTGGTATCCCAATTAGCCGAATTTCAACTCGACCCTCTCCTCAGTGTCTACAATATCCTGGAAAAGAAGAGGAAGAAAAATAATTGGTTAGCACTTCCCATTATTTTTAACGGAAAAAATTAATATTCAAATTATCTGAATTTTGTGTGTTGTTTAGCGATCAGTGGTTCACTAAATGGTTGAAGTAGCGGGTAACGGTCAGGTTAGGTGAATTTCAATAACCTTTTTCATTTTTTACCGACGTTAGGACGTTTATTCGGGTCTGTTTCAAGTCCTACATAAATTATAAACTTTGGATTTTAGAAATGATACAATAAAAATGAAAATAATAATGTTAATTTAAAGTTTAATCTAAGATATCATTGTAGTGTTGCGTTTGTTTAGTGTACGCGGGGTGAACTTGTTTCGAGATGTAAATTTGTATTGTCCTATTTTTCTAAGATTGGAACAAGGTGGGGAAGGAGGTATTGCTTGGAAATTTTCTTTGGACACAAAGGAAGTCGATTCCTGGTTTATTCAAAGGGTACAGTTAATGATATTGAAATAAGTTAATTATGTACGATAACAAAAGAAAAAGGAAAATATAAAAATCGAAATTTAATAATTTATTTATTTTATGATATTCGCGTAGCTTCGGCTGAGTTTACATGTTTCTAGATTGCAATTAATGTTGTTCGTATCTGTGTAAATGTAAATCATTTCTAAAAAAATGCGTTTGGATTTGTTTTTTCACTGTTTAGTTTTTATGTTTTTCAAATCAAAGCAGTATTCTTTGTCAAAATGGAGTGGCCAATGTTGTGGGATTAATTTCGAGTTTTTATAAAAAATAAATTAAAAGAATAACTCTATCGTATTTAGCGGTCTATTGACCAAATTATTTCTTTCAATTAATTAATATATTTATGTAAGGTTTCGGTCGAAATAAAAAAGCAAGTGCCACGAGCGGGATTCGAACCCACGACCTTCGGCTAAATACGCCCCTATACTCTATAGACATTGTCATGGCTCAAGTAGTAGGGCAGCGGCGTATTTAGCCGAAGGCCGTGGGTTCGAATCCCGCTCGTGGCACTTGCTTTTTCATTTCCACCAAAACCTTACATAAAAATATTAATTAATTGTTAAAAGAATAACTATGATTGTGAAACGCGAATTCTAATCCCAGAGCACTGGCCACCCCCCCAAGTAATTTTTATTATTACGCCCTGTGTTATTTGTTGTATTTGTTCTACGGTTACGTTATACATCCCAAAGCATGTTCTCTTGCGCATATTCTTCTCACGACAGTCTTTTAAAAAGTTCGTTGAAGTCTTTTCTGCTTCTTCGTAAAAATAAGACATGTGTTTTGTCACTAAGCAGCAAATGGATCCTTAGTGAATTTAACGAGCAGGCTTTCAGAATTTTAAGAAATAACAACTACCCAAAGACATTGGCCAATAGATTGTTATATTTAATTTAAGAAAGTTAATAAATGGTGAAAAAACGATAATAATATAAACAATACTTTCACATTGCAGAGTATAACGTACGTCCCACTGATTTCGCACAAATTAACTTATTTGATAAAGAAATACATACCCGCCATCAATTGTTGTTACAAATACAAGAATAAAATGAGCTCTTTGCATGCTAAGCACAAGGATATAGTAAAAAATCTGAATTTATCGAATTTCGTTTATTGGTTCTCGTGTAGTGAATATCCAATCAAATACATTGGTCGAATGAAACAGTGAATAAAAAGTAGAATTTATAATTATTCAGAAATCGTGAGATGCGGTCTGGTGTGATGTAGGTTTCAGAAAAACATATTCTTTATCGTGCCAACGTTTCGATCTTTATTAAGATCATCTTCAGGGCTCAAAGAGATTGTGTTCTGTGTAATTGAGCCATTCGTACGTGTCGTGCTGAGACAGCTCGTACAATTTATATTCCTGTTTCTAATTGTGGAAATAAATCCAGAACTGGTACCGCACTGTCAAAACATTCAATATCAAGTTGCCATAAATTTGACTTTTCGAATGTTGTAATAATTGACCTAGAGTCACAGCAGAAGAAGTATAAAAGAGGTTCTACAATGGTAAAATGGAAAACAATAATTGTAACATTCTAACAGATACTTAAGTTAAATTTATGAAGGTCTTATTAATTTTAAAAAGAGGTTTTTGATAATGAGAAGAGGACTCGCGGGATATGTGTGTGGTGTTTAAACTCGCATCGGCTATCAATCAGAGAACTTTTTTGTTGAAATGCAGAAAACACAAGGTATTTCCTACTCACATCAAAAACAATTTTAACTTCTCAAATGCCACACCAACACAACCCAGCACCAGATCTAACGACGAACATAAAGCCACAATACATTTCCAAAGAAATATAAGCACTCTCAACATGACAGACCAGAATGACACATCTACACGAAAAACAAACACTTTGCGCCCTGAAGATGATCTCAATAAAGATCGAAACGTTGGAACGATAAATAAAATGTTTTTTCTAAAACCTACGTCACACCAGACCGCATCTCACGTTTTCCAAATAATTATATAAAAAATATACGCTTGAATATACAGTGAACGTGTTATATTTTTATATTGACATACCTAACGTTTTTGTCAGAATAATTGTCAACCTCTAATGATTTGAACCTACAGTATGCCGTTCATAAAAAACGTTTGATACGGGGTTGCTAATAGTTAGTACTAGATGTCACTTAAAAAATGGGCTAAAAAGCTTGGTTGAACTCGTTGGACCTTTGCGTACCGACGTAAGTAACAATCATTAGACATGTGTGCTTATATATACAGAGAAATTGCTGTTTGTATCCCGATTTCTCGAAACCTACGGACTTATTTTAAATCAAAACTTTTGCAAAATCACTAGTTTTCGTATTCCGCTTGACCAATTAATATATTTCAATTAATTAAGTTTTTAGTTGAGATAAAAAGGTCAGTGTCAAGATCGGGATTCGAACCCACGATCTTCGGCTAGTTATGCCGCTGCTCTACCACTTGAGCTATCGTGACTTTGATCCCTTCGGGCACTAACTCCCCATCTCAATCCTACGTTTTGAATTTTCCCTCCTTTTTGACATTTTTCAAATTTCGTGTAATCTATTCGATTCACGGCGACAAATGAAATGGTCACGGAGAGTTTTAGTGAAGATATACTTCATTTACCTTATTAAATTCACTAGTTTTCGTGGTCCGCTTGACCAACTAATATCTTTCATTTAATTAAGGCTTTTAGTTAAGATAAAAAAGTATTGTCACGTATTTTGTATTTTGCAAAATATTTACCGTCTTTTTCTACACCATATACAGACAACCCAATTGGATTTGCTTTAGTTTACCTTCCCAGTGTCGTACTGAACCATGAGAAACATAGTTAACCTATATTAATTAGTAGACAACTAAATTAAAACACTCTGCAAATGAATGATAAAGTTTCAAGACAACCAACGCTGTAATAATTGACTCTGCCAATTTATCACCATTGTTTGTTTCCAACAAATGAAGGATGAAGACATTGAACGACGTGTATTTATTGTTTTCAAGAAAATCCCCGCAATCTGAGTCCTTTTCCTTTCGGCACGTTTACTATTATCGGAAGATTTATCGGCCGGCTTGCCTTTACATCAATGATTCTGTCAATCCGACTATGTGCTACCAGGCTGTTACAGTAAAACAGTGGGAAAACTCTGCTGACGAGGGGCTCTTGGAAAATAATTCGAACAAACGAAAGTAAAAGTTTGTAAACGTCAGAAGTAAGATTTTAATCTTCCACTTGTCAAGGCCAATACCCTTTGGGAATCAATCAACGTTGATTTATCGTTTTTGTCAGTTTGTCTGAATGTAAGTTCCTACTAAGTACAAATTAAATATAACATGAAATTGAATAATTACGTCGCTTATTCCCACATTTATGTCATATATAAATGACAGTAAAACGTATACAAACAGAATTTCTGGAAAATGAAACTTCATCATCTCCACAAATAAGATCATCCGTGAGATCGCATAGAAGTAGCAGTGATTTCATTAATCTATTATATTATACCAGCCATATAACTCGGCGTTGCCCAGGGGGATGATAAAAACACATTATTTTGATTATACATATTGTAATTTCCAGACAGAAGCATATATATAAATTATACAATTAAATGTTTGATATTAATGATTTTAATCCTGTTTAAGAAGATAGTTCCTACTGACAGTAAGTTGTTTTGCAACAATCCGGATTTCGAGCACTTAGCTCATCATCAGGTTGAAGTAGTTCTACAACCACGTCTCTCGACATGAATTTGCCGATACCCCCACCAACGTGACGTTCCAATGAGAAGCTGGATTTTTAATGACGGTCAATTTGAACGTGCGAAAAGCGGGAATTATAACACAAGTAAATATAATAAAGTATGGTACAAGCGGATTCTTCCCACCCATGGTCCCAAAAGGCTGCTGGTTTCGTTCGGCTCATAGACTGTACGTTAAAACTTCCATTAACACTTGCTAACTATTAAAACCTTATTTATTGATTGATTTCTAGTTAAAAGGATAAAAAAATTGACTTTAAAAGAATCAACAATAAGACTCAGCCACCCCACCACAAATTACTCATTAGGTTTCCGTTGTTTGCCATATATTTGTGAATTATCAGAAAAAGTTAGTAAAATTTTTAAACAAGAAGGTTTCAGAATAGCTTTTAGAAGCACGGGCTCACTTACAAACATCCTCTCAAAACCTAAAGGTAGACAACTTGGCAAAAAGCGGGATTTATCAACTCAATTGTAATTTATTGCGATATTAAACATATAGGACAAAGCGGTAGAGAAATAAAAACGAGAGTAAAAGAACACTTGCCTAAATCGAACAAATTTTCGGAATTTAAGGACCATCTAAAAAAACAAAACATAATTTCAATTCAAGTTTAAATACGGCAGTGTTACATAGTTTCAAGAAAGGGAGAGAACTAGATTGATTTGAGAAATTTAAAATTGAAAAATGTAAAATAGAACATAGAGATAAATGCATTAATAATATAATAGATTTTGATCTACGTCCCATTTTAAATATGTTCATAAATAATATTAAACGTTCAAATAATTAAATTAATTATTTTAATTGTTATTACTTTTATAATAATTTAATAATATTAAGGTTAGTATTCTAATTTTTTTTATATTTTTTTAATCAGTAAGTTATAATTAATTTCTTACAGTATTTACTAATATAATATTTACTTGTGTTATAATTCCCGTTTTTCGCACGTTCAAAATTGAGCGCCAATAAAACCTAGCTTCTCATTGGAACGTCGTGTTGGCGGGGGTATCGGCTCTCCTTCAACCTGGTGATGAGCTAATGGCTCGAAATCCGGATTGTTGCAAAACAACTTACTATCTTTTTAAAAAGGATTGAACACCGCACTCACCCCATCATTCATCATTTCTATCAATGATTTTATTCAGTCATCATATTTGATATTTAAAAATGCAATATTATTTTGATTTTGGATTATGTTATATTAAACTTGAATTAGTGTTGTATTCAGCGTAAAATTCATTACATTACAATACGGATGTACAATGTTTTGGGTGATTCCATTTGGCACATTTACAAACGTATAATTGTCCATGTGAAAACCATGTATTCTCCAAATTCAATTCATATGATTGCAATGATTGACCTTGGGGTTTGTGTATCATTACTGAAAAGCGAGTTTAATTGGAAATTGTAATCATTCTGTTGTTACCATTGGTATATGTTATATTAGCACATCCTCCCCTTTCCATTTTAGTAAGAATATTAATATTACTCTACGTACAAAATATTGGCGTTTTTGTGCCATTTTAAACAGCAAAATGCATTTCTACAACAGACAGTTAAAAAGTCAGAATGTAGGATTAAACATAATTCATACTACAGCAAAACCATCAAAGTAATACTGAACAGTAGAAAACTTACAAAACTAATATCTACTACTTCAGTTTGATCTCTAACAGTATACAATTGTTGATTTTTATAAGCACAAAACCGCAGATGTTTGTGCATAAACACACACATGTGCAGAAATGAGCCTGTCTTCTTCTCGCAGTCCACCAGCAATTTCACTGTCATGCTGGTAAATTTGAACACAATATGGCAAAGATTGACTTCATTCTCTAATTCATACTTGTCTTGATTCAATATTCTGATGAATTAGTAGCACGTATGTGACATAAGAAATATATTTATTTTATTTTGTTGTGTTCTTTCTTCTTCTGTACTGTTAGCAATTTATGGTATTAATTACAGTTTTCGTGGCTTTGTAAACAACGACAAAATGCAATTCCAACAGCAATTCTCCACCGGCAGGGTCAAAGAGAAAGAATGTAAGATTAAACGTAATTCATAATAAAGCAAAATCATCTCAATTTATTATGAAACATTGAAAAACTGAACATTAGCGAATTTCACAATCCCACATTTTATAAAATTCCGAATCTTAATAAATCCAATTGGCAAAACAACAGCACAGCGTATCACATTTAATTTAAACTGACCACTTGGAGCTCTTTCCAAAGTCTGATGGTTTGGCTTAATGGGAAGTTCATCGGTCACGCCACATGCCGGTAGTTCGTTTTCCTACCTATACGTCTGCCTATAATAAAGATACAAAGGTGAAGTTTGCATCTTCCTATCTTTACATCAGCGAAACCTATTCTGTAGTTTTTGCGACTATATTGTATCTTTAGTTTTACAACAATAAGCGATTAAGTAATTTTAGCGATTGTAGAATGTTAGCGCCTACAAATCGGAATTTCAAAGTGGCGGGAAACTTGTGTCATACCGGGAGCCGAAGGCCCGGTTGTACAGCTGACAGCTGTGAAATGGACGCCACAAATCCCTTAAATCTGTTATTCTTTAAATCCTGACGCTCATAAAGTATATGCCCATTTTATATTCCCTTAACCGGACCTACATTAAAGATTGAAAGTTTTCGTGAAATCGGAACAAACTCCTACATATCCTATATTACTTAAATTTTTCACTGCTTAAAAATGTATAGAATTAAATAAATACATTTTATAAAACAGGTTCTATGTAAAGTATGTTAAAGTTGGTATAAAATTTATGTTAATGAAATCTCAAAATTTATAACTCCTGTGAAATAGTCGAAAATAAGGAGGTTTGTCAAGAACTACAAAGAATATTTAGATTCTCAAAGGTGTAAAATTCATATTTCAATTCATAACATACGTATTAAGTTACAAAAATAATTTTTTAATGAAATGTAATTAATACATTTTTATTCGTAGAAATACTTTACGTTCATCTCCAATTGTGTCTAAACAAAATTATATATTGTATAATATTTATAATGTATGTATTTACAATATTTTCTATATTGTTTCGAAAATTAAAACACATCATTGTTATGGATATTTTGTTTTGTTGATTATTATAGCTAATTCAATTCATATATTAGATTTTTAAAGCAAAATCGGATAAAATATTACACGTTTTTTGTATACTTTGATAAATATTTATTTATTTAACGGTATCATTGTTCACGCAATTAATTAGCACATTTATTTTTCATTGCTGTATCCCTAAATACAATATAGTCAAATCAAGAAATCTTATTTTAAAAAAAATGTTTAACTTTTTTTTTTTCTTCAGTTAAGGAAACTATCAGTTGATCTGGACCAGACGTATCTTAGATACTGTTTTATATATTTTTAATCACTAATTACTGTTGAAGAGTGATTTTTAACCAATTATAATAACTACATTGTATTCCATTAGCCTAGTTTTTGTTTATATATGTTAATATATAAAACCTTTGATCTAGATTGTAAAATAACATACACACGTGGAAAGAAAACAGACCAAAACTAAATTAAACGATAAACATTTTATTACATAGATAGCTAACAGAAAAGTCAAATAAATAATGAACAAGTACAAATTATACCGCATAATAATAATTGAAAGATTATACATGGAATTATTTACAGTGCGTCAAATATTTATAAATTCGGAGAGTTCCTTTAAAATTTCCAAAATAGGCGACGACTTCGCACACTTTATCATGAAAACCGTACGTTAAAAGTACATCATTGCCGTACTTAAAGTCAGGCCGTACATTGTGTGTTAATATAGACATAGATATTTTGAAATAAACAACAAATTACTGCTTTGAGGTTTAAGTCTTTCAGCCTGTATAATCGCAACATATTACATTTGCCATTCTATGTTTTATACGTTTTATAATAGAGTAAGTGAAATAGGATAGGTAAAAAGGAAAAACAATTTTTAAAAAATACATATTTATTCATCGATAGCCAAAAGCTAAGTCAAAGAACAAATAATAACAAATATTAAACAAAACAATAAACACAAACCGAGCCAATAAAAATCTTTGAAAAATTATGCTTTGTGTTATTTACAATTTGTCATACATTTAAAATTTCCCTGAATTTCTGTCCAGAGTTCCTTTAAAACTTGGAGAAGGCAGTGATGATTTGGCACACTTTATCATCAAAACCTGACGTTAAAAGTACATCTTTGTCGTATTTAAAGGTCCGGTCGGTCGGAATGCCACCCAGGCTGCAGAAGACAAATTTTGGAGCTCGTGGGTTCTCTTTTCGATGATCCTCAACGTTTTTCATATAATTCTCGTAGTTGACGTTTGCCCCGATCACGACGAAAAGATCTGTATCGAGAGTCTCGCCGTTCTTCGAGCTGAGATAAAGGCTTATCTCTGGGGTACTTGAACAGTCCTGAAAAGGAGTATGAATAAATTATAAATCAGTGATAGGTGATTGAAAAAAAAAAAAAAAAAAAAGAGAGAGAGAGAAACACAACTTACCCCTGTATCGATGCTAATGAGGCTTAGAACCTCGTCTAAAGACGTGCGAGGTTGTAAATATTGATGGCTGATCCCTTTGAAAATGAGAACCTTGGTCTTGGCCAATGTGTTTCCGAAGTACAAGGCAGTCACAGCAGCCGCCATGTCTGCCTGAACAAAACGTTTATGGCTGCAATAAGATGAAGACAGATTGTGGCAATCGACGATAACTGTAATGTTCTTGGTCGTCATTTTGGCATTGTTCTGTGAGAGAGAAAAGAAACAAATATAAAAATGATGAATATGAAAAGTAATTGCAAATTGTGTGATAAAAATCGTTTTCGTTTACACACCTTCAACGCTTTCTCCATCTGTTTTTTCAGCGCGTTCAGGATGTCTTGGTTAACTGACTTGGGCTTGGAAAACCTCTTGCAGAACAGCCTGGAAAATAGGAATACAAATAAAAACGGTTTGGAGACAACAATTAATAGAAATAGCAGAAATTTGTATACTCACTGAGAACTGTTTTTCCATCTTTGATGCTCGATGCATGACCTGCTCGGACTTATTTTCGACTGGAGGACTGCACCCAGACTTTCTAAACGGTCGCATAGATGAGGCACGAAATGAGGGTCCCACGAATATAGGACCGGGCACCGGAGAAACCCTTTCTTTTGTATAGTCGGGAGTCTAGTGAGCAATTCCTGGAGGTTCATCTGTCTTATAAGGGCTTTCCAAACTTGTTTGTTTCCAAGAAGTGACTTGTTGGTTGTGTGAATGGTGTGCATGTAAGCTCCAATCTCTCTGCAAAATCAAAGAAACATTTCGATTATAAAACAAAACTATTATTAATATTAATAAGTGGATATGAGTAATACTAACATGACAGCTTTATCTGTGTCGGTTTCATTTTTGAATGCCTCGACTCGGTTCAGATGTTGGACGACTTCCCGAGCCTCTCCGTCGTTTCCGTACAGTTGGTTCATTAACTCCGCTCCTCCAGTCGCGTAAGCGAAAGCCGCTCCTCTAGGTGGACAGGGAGAATTGACGTTGGCCAATTTTATGACGTCTCTATGGTACCATCCGTAGCAGCAAGGTCTCTCGCTCACTATTTCGACCAGTTCCCAAAAATGCAGCCTTCGGTACCATTCTCGAATGAATTTTGTGACGAGTGGCCCAATTCCAATGTCCGGTAAAATTTCGTAGGAGAATTTACAGAACATCAAGAATTCCTTGTCTGTTCGAAGAACCGTCAAAGCAAACTCCAACGCCTCTTCCTTCCAACCTGATATTTTACAGCACTCGGAGATTACTAAAGGCACTATACAGATGTGTGAAGCTAGCTTTTCATTTTGCACAATCTTGACCAAATCGAAGATCTTCTGCTTATCGACTTGGTTCAGCAGGTTTCTCAATGAAGCTAAGTTAGCACCCAAGTAATGTCCGTATTGAACTCTGCTACCGGGGAAATATACGACCTCTTCGCTGCCGTACAGAAGGAATCTCTTCAATTTCGACTCGGCGATCGTTCTAAAATTACAAATTATATTGTTATGTATTGAAATAAATAAATGTGCGTACGCATTAAAACCCTCACTATTTGGTAGAACATGAAAGTTTGATTTTTGGATATGCACTTTACAGAATTTGGAAATTGGTTAAAAGTAATACCACACGTACCTTTCAGACATGTTGATTTTGAATCGAAGAAAATGGGCTTCTACGAGGTAGTTGACGATGTCAGTTGTTCAACGACGTGCAATCAAATAGTAGAAATTTTGTAGAAAAAGCCCTTTTAACACCTGCCCTTGGTAGGGGGAGAGGAGGCGTGGCCTAACTTCCAGGTTTCTTACCTGACCATCCTTTCCCCATGTAAGGAACTAAGCATCATGGCCTCTTGTTCAAATTCTAGTTTTTAAAAGTTTAAAATATATCCATTTCATTAGAAATATACTTTTTAAATTAATCAATATACGTTAATAATAATATTAATTTTGCTTTACTCGTGTCTTTTCGTGTAAAACTAGATAATTGTTTTTGCATTTTCGAATGATTATTACTGCGAACATCGTACTATTACGGATGACGACTTAGATATCAAATATAAAAAAATTGCATTAACTATTATTCATACGCAAATCAGAAAAAAGTTCTTAATCAAAGTTAAAAATGAACTCCTTTTTATCAAACTCCGTATTTGTCATATGCTTTCGAAAATAGAATCTGGTAGATTTCTTCTTTACTCTCATTTGGAGGCTATGAACTTGGGCTCATCGATTTTAATATAATTTTGTTTTATGCTATCAGTTCAAAAATTATTTGAAACCTATCAGACCAATTTTAGTTTATTATTATATTCCAATATAAAATATTCTATTAATTATACAAGTATTGACATTAATATACACCACAAAGAAAATCGGCTACTCTGGGTGAGTGAACGTCACCAGCGTATTCGTAATGATACATATTTTATGTATTCGTAATGATACATATTCTACAAATACATGTAAGATGTGAAAAAAGTCGTCACAACTACACCACACCAGACCGCATCTCCAAATAATCATTAACAAACAGTCAGTTAACACCACACATTTCC
Source organism: Cimex lectularius (assembly GCF_000648675.2). Classification (NCBI taxonomy): domain Eukaryota; kingdom Metazoa; phylum Arthropoda; class Insecta; order Hemiptera; family Cimicidae; genus Cimex; species Cimex lectularius. Next base: position 1,047,768 of record NW_019392659.1, on the reverse strand, counting down.
TATTTAAGTAGTTTGTAGGGCTCTTGCAGTGAACGAGATTTTATTTTTATATTGCCGTACATAGTTTTTTGCAGAAAAATTTTCACTTATAATTGACAACCACTAATTAATTAAAACTACAGTATTTGGTTTTTAAAACGGAACAACAGAGTGTCGACATAAGTTCTAGTCACTCCCTAGTGTGCATACATATATTGAAAAAATTACTATATTTTTGGGCCGTTTTCTCAAAATCATCAAACACAATTTATATTAAACCGTTTACATAATGTCCGCCGCCCTTTTATATTTCCTATTCACAGAAAGTTGTTTTCGACGTACTGGATTTCGAGCTTATGACTATAACTATAATCAGGTTGAAACAGTTCTACAAATACTTTTCTTGATATGGATTGTAAGTTTCTCTTAAAGCTATTATTTGGGCTACATAGAAACAAAAAATGGGGAAAAGGTTTACTTACTTGTCAGAAACTAAACAAATAAATATAATAAAAATGGACTTACAACAAATTAACAATCCATATAAGAATATTATGAACATTTAAATCTACAAAAAATCAGAAACTTCCAAAATTGATTTACGATGTGCAATAATTGTTTTATTTGTATGTTTTACACTAAAGAAAAAAAAGTTATTTTTAGCTCGAACAACAACTTGGAAGAGGGCCCATTGACGTGATTTGAAATGCATACATGAATGAAGTATTTGGATTGAAAATTAATGGTATGTTCACTAGTTTTCATGGTCCCCTTGACAAATTAATATTTTTCAATTAATTAAGGATTTTATTTTAGATAAAAAGTGAGTGTCATGAGCGGGATTTGAAAAATGGCAAAAAGGAGAGAAAATTCAAAATGTGTGGTTAAGACCCATCCACTCGGGTACTAACTTCCCATCTCAACAACACATTTTGAATTTTCTCTCCTTTTTGCCATTTTTCAAATCCCGCTGGTGACACTGACTTTTTTATCTCAACTAAAAAACTTAATTATTGGTATGCTCGATGAACAAAAGAAAACGTGTGATATGGGTATGATTTTTGTAATAACATGATAACCCTCCCATATTAAATTTAAAATACACGAGGTTTGTACTGTTTTTTTACGGAAGAGGCGTATTGGAGCATTTATTATAAACGTAAATTTTAGGGAATCGTCAAATCTTGGACCAATTTATAATAACAGCTGAGGGTCATTTTAAAAATTAAATGGACTCGATAATGATAAAAAATTCTTATTGGTAAAGAGTACTTTTTTCAAAAATTAATATATGCTATCCTTGAAAGGAACCCTTTGATCCCCATGGTATTCATAAACGATTACTATCCTAAAATAACTTTGTAATCAAATAATTTTCCAAATTAACGGGGAAGGACATCTTGTTACAAAAATCATACTCCCATCTCACTTCTTCCGCTGGGTATAACTCAGAAATGGCCGAACATTCCACACTTTTCCTTTCAGTAAAGTGAAATAAAATAAACTGTAAAATCGACAAAAATATTGGATTCTCATTTAAAATAACAAAGTTCTTGTCATTGCCAAGCAAGATGAGAAAGTTGAGTCAACACTGTTACCACCACGCGATTCCTAACCAGAATTAATTTGGGTTTGTGTAACACGACATGTTTCTAAAGTTAATGGTTTCCGAAGAAAATGGGTGAAACATAGACGATGATACATTCCGCATATGTTTATATGCAATAGACTATTATCGTTTAATCCGAACTAGAGTGAATCTACGTCATATTGCTTTCTTAGTTATACTTTATTATAGGGAAAATCCTGGGTAACGTCAGTCCGCGCCTCCCTCAATTCACGGCCAGTTAATAAAAAGTTTTTTCTAAAATCTAAAACGTAATTTCCTTTCAAACATCAATTAATTGGACCTGTTCAACTACATCCTAGTACACCAATATTCCTTTATGAACAAATTAAAATAAATTTTTACGGGATATATTAACAAGAAGTGATTTACGTTATACAGTATTGGGTTGCTCCATACTAGTAATAAATAAAACTTTGACATCAGAATAAGGAGAAAGGGGCGTGAAAGCGAAAGACCCAGTACAACAAAAGAGTTAATCCCCCTTTCTAAGCCGGAAGGAAATTCTTCCATTTTTACATCAATAACTTGTCACTAGTTCCATATTTTTAATAAACTATCCATTTGTGATTTATAAAATCGTATTAGCATTTAGCATCTATTATTTGTCACTACAACTTAGCCACAAATCCTTAAACTTTCTTAATTTTTTGTAATATTTTATTTTAAAAATTACATATTATTACCGTTTCTAATTTAACAAAGGTACACCACGCTCGCTCCAAATTAGACCGTAGAACGTTAAAGATCTTGGTATCATTATAGACAGCCAATAAACTTTCAAACGCAAATTAGTACAACTATTGTAGTACAACAAGCAAATAACATTTTAGAATCTATTTCTTCCTAGACTAAAATTTGTAAGAACCTGAGATTTATAATTTTATGCATTTTCTCAAATATTTTATTGCTGTTCGATGGTTTATTACTGGTTCGAACCATTACCAACGTTTTTTTCCTTCATCGGCTCTTTCCACCTCAAAGAAGTCGACGCCTTATACAAAAATGTCTTTTCTATACCAAATTCCTGCCCCACCCCTTCAAAAACAGTAATATCGCACTGGCACTCTCAACACGACACGAAAGAATGGTACAATTACACAGAAGACAAACACTTTGATTGAGTACAAATACTTTGATTGAATATAAAAAATATATTTTGCATTGTATAAATTCACTTTCCACATCCTACATGTATTTTTTAAATGTAAACAATGTTTGTAAATCCCATGTTGCACATGCTACGCGAAAATTTCCATAATCCGGCTACACTTAAAATTTTATACGATTTCTCCATAAGACCAATATTTTATTAATAATTAATAATTTTGAACCAATATATTATTAATTATTCAGAAATCGTGAGATGCGTCTTGTGTGATGTAGGTTTCAGAAAAACATTTTCTTTTTCGTGCTACGTTTCTATCTTTATTGAGATCATCTTCAGGGCTCAATGTGTTTGTCTTCTTGTCCGGCTTACTCTAGATCCGTTAATTCTTTATCCTTGAACAATCCATGCAGGCGTCAGTGATGAGAGAGAAATATCAGGGGATTATTGAGTCAGTGAGTCAATCCCTGACAATACTAACTAGTCTACCAAAATCAATAGATCAATTGGGTACTATAATTCCCTACTGTTGACACAATCACCCATACCGTCAATAATTGTTGTCACATCACAAAAAAAGCCACGCTGAAATAATTTCTGTATGCAAACAAAAACTTGTATTTACTTCAGATTTAGACAGGAGACATAATTTTCCTCTGCCGACTCGGACAGTGTTTCAAGTTTTCTGTCGGTGGTGGGTATGGTAGATATTTTCCCATGTTCTTGATGTTGTTCTCAGTCAGATATCACGTGCTTTATAGTGTTTAGGTGTTGATTGTGATATTAGTAAAAATACATAAATTTTCGTACGTCAAAAGGTGTTGATTTCGTGGTATAAAAGTCGCCACAAAATAATTTCTAATTAATCTAAAACTTTATGTTACGTGCATTAACTTTTATTGAATATGGTTACATAATCGGTAATCTATCAGGCGGAAATATTTTTATAACGCCTTCTAAGCCAATGAAATGGGTGGATTAGAAGGGAGACTAAATAGGTGAATAGTAATAATATATGTGGTGGTTAGTAACCGTTAATCGATAATTATTCAGAAATCGTGAGATGCGGTCTGGTGTGACGTAGGTTTCAGAAAAACATTTTCTTTATCGTTTCAACGTTTCGATCTTTATTGAAATCGTCTTAAGGGTTCAAAGTGTTTGTCTTCTGTGTAATTGTGCCGTTCTTGCGTATCGTAAGAACAAAAAAACAAAAATATCATTTAATGAAAAAACAAAATTTGAGTAACAATTTATTCTAACACTAAATAATTTACGGTTTGCTTGGTGAAATGTCTTTTCTAATATTTATAATTACACTCGCAACACGATATGCAAGAATGGCACAATGACACAGAAGACGAACAGTTTGAGCTCTGAAGATGATCCCAATACAGATCGAAACGTTGGCAAGAAAAAGAAAATGTTTTTTTGAAACCTACATCACACCAAACTGCATCTCACGATTTCTGAATAATTTGTAATTACCATTAAACATTTTTTATTGAAAATTTTTTTGATACTGTGCACATTAATACTACTATAATGTCATTTACATAACGATATAGATATTAGGAAATAAACAAAAAACTACGGCTATAAGGTTTTTGTCTTTTAGCCAGTCTAATCACTGACATGCAATAATCAAACTGAAACACTATCTATTACATTTGCCATTCTGCGTTTTTATATGTTTCATAGAAAGTTACGTGAAATAAGGGAGATAAAAAATAATAAGTTACAAAAAATACAAATTTATTTCATTGATAGAAAACAGCAGAGTCAAAAAACTAATTATAAAAAATATTAAACAAAACAACAAAAACAAACCGAACCATTAATCAACTTTATAAAATTATGTTTTGTATTATTTACAATTCGTCAAACATATAAAAATTCACAGAATATTTTCCATAGTTCTTTTATAAAGTGGAGAAGGCAGAGATGATATCGCACATTTTATGGTCGAAACCAGACGTTAAAAGTACATCTTTGTCGTACTTAATCGTCCGGTCGTTCAGGATGCCACCCAGGCTACAGAAGGCAAATTTTGGCGCCCGTGACTTATCTCTTCGATGGTCCTGAACGTATTTAATATAATTCTCGTGATTTATGCTTGCGCCGATGACGACGAAAAGATCCGTGTAGAGTGTTTCGCCGTTCTTCGGGCTGAGATAGAGCCCTATTTCTCTCGTACTTGAGCATTCCTGCAAATGTTACATAGATGAATTAATACAATTAGTAATCAATCGAGGATTGGTAAATGAAAATAAGAAGAAAACAAAAACGCAACTCACCCTAGTATCGGTCCCTATATTGTTAACAAGCTCGTCTACAGTCGTGCCCCGTTGTAAATATTGATATTTGATCTCTTTGAAAATAAGCACCCTGTTGTTGGCTGATGCGTTTCCGAAGTACAAGGCAATTTGAGCAGCCGCCATATCAGCCTGAACAGACGGTGAGCATCTACAATATGATCTTGACAGATTGTAGCAATCTACAATAACAGTAATGTTCTTGGTCGTTATTTTGACGTTTTTCTGTAAAATAAAAGAGAAAAATGCATAAGAGATATGAAAACGGAAAGAACAACAAAAACGTAACTATGTAATGAGAAACTATTTCATTTACTCACCTGAAACGCGTTCCGTAATTGTTTCTCTCGTACAAGGGTCTGGTTAGTCGGGTGTATGTTATGCATGGAAGCTCCATTCTCTCTACAAAATCAAAAATAAAACGATAACAGTAAAGTATCATTTTTAACACTAATAAATAATTATATGAGCAATACTAACGTGATAGCTTCATCCGTGTCGGTTTTACTCTTGAAAGCTTCGAACCGGTTCAGATGTTCGACGACGTCTTGAGCCTCTGCGTTGTTTCCGTACTGTTGGTTCATTAACTCCACACCTCCAATCGCGTAAGCGAAAGCAGCTCCCATCGATGGACATGAAGAATTGACATTGGCCAATTTTATAAGGTCTCTGTGGTACCATCCGTAGCAGCAAGGTCTCTCGCTCACTATTTCGACCAATTCCCAACAGTCCAGTCGTAAGTACCATTCTCGAATGAATTTCGTGACGAGTGGGCCATTTCCGATTTCCGGTAAAATTTCGAAGGAGAATTTACAAAACATCAAGAATTCCTTGTCTGTTCGAAGAACAGTCAAAGCCATCTCGAACGCCTCTTCTTTCCAGTCGGATAATTTACAGCACTCGGAGACCACTAATGGCACAATGCATACGTGCGAAGCTACCTTCTCTTCCTGTACAAACTTGACCCATTCGGAGATCTTCTTCTTATCGACTTGGTTCAAAAGCTGCCTCAATGAAGTTAGATTGGAACCCAGGAAATATCCGTATTGAACTCTGCCACCCGAAAAATATACGATCTCCTCGCTGCCGTACAGAAGAAATCTCTTCAATTTTGACTCGGCGATCGATCTGAAATTAGAAAGCATGTTATTTACTGAAATAAATATATGTACTTATGAAATAAAACAAACACTATCTGCTAGAGTTTTTGAATTTGCACGTTTCCAGAATTTGGATTTTGATTAAAAGTAACACCACACTTACCTTTCAGACATGTTGATTTCGAAACGCAGAAACTGGTCTTCTAAGAAGTAGTTGACGACTTTCAATGTAGAACGATTGGCAATCAAATAGTGCAAATTGAGTGAAAATACTCTTTTTAATACCTGTCCTTGGTAGGGGGCGGGAGGCGTGGCATAACTTCCAGGTTTCTTACCTGTCCATCCTTTCCCTTATTGGTATTACAAGGAACAAAGCAACCTTGCATCCTGTGCAAATTCAACTGTTTAAAAGTATAAAATATATCATTTTTGTTAGATATATACTTTTTTAAATTATTCAAAATACATTAATAATAATTTTAATTTTGCTTGATTGGTTATTGGTTGTAGATAATTAATTTCCCATTTTCGAATGATTACTACTGCAAACACTGTATTTATTACGGGTGACGACTTAGATATAAAAAATTATAATTAATAATAAATAAATTAAATATTGCTTTAAATTTACAACTTTTGTCATTGACATACGCCACGAAGAAGGCGAGTAATCTGGGTGAATGAATGTAAGCAGAGTATGTTTGTAATGAAACATATTATATATGTATTAAATACAATTATGAAACTAGCATCATTGTATATCATCTGAATTTTAGCATGTGGGAGTTTGGATAAAATACATGTATCCTGTTTATGTCGTTTCAAGGGCTCTTACAGGGAACGAGTTTTTACTTTAATATTGCCGTACATAGTATTTCTCAGAAAAATTTGAATTTTAGTTTACAACCGATAATTCATTAAAATTCACTATTCCTTTTCCAAAATTGAACTCATTGTAGCTGATTGTCGACATTAGTACGAAGTCATACTGGTCACTCCCTAGTGTGCTTACATATATAGAAAAAAATTGCTTTATTTGTGGGCCGTTTTCTCCAAATCAACAACCACAAATTTTATTGAACCGTTTACAGGATATCCGCCGTCCTTTTATACATTATAAACAGAATTAGATTTGTAATTCAATTTATATTATCCTACTCACAGTAAGTTGTTTTTAACGAATTGGATTTCGAGGTAATAGCTCATAATCAGGTTCAAAATGTTCCACAACCACGTCGCTCGACATGGTTGCAACACTGCAAGTTTTCACATAAAGCTGTTATGTATTTAAAAGTACAACTAAGTGTGCATAAAAAGCTACTAACTATAATTTTTAATTAATATAAGCTTGGCTTCAAAGAACCCTACACAATTCTTAGGCGATTGCTATCCTAAATAATCTTTCTAATGCCAATCATTTTCGAAATAAATGGGTTGGGCCATCTTGTAGTTACAAAAGTCATACTCCCGTTAGGTATAACTATGAAATGGTCGAACATTCCAAATGTTTCCTTTCATTAAAAGTGTTATAAAATAAGCTGTACAATCGAATTGTACGATAAAAATGTAGGATTCTCATTTAAAATAACAAAATTGGTTTCATTTCCAAGGAAGATGAGAAAGTTAAGTCAACACCTTACTACCGCGCGATTCCTGACTAAAATTAACTTGGGTTTGTGAAAGACGATTTGTTGCTCAATTTTATAGTTTCCGAAGAAAATGGGTGGGATATAGAAGTTGATACACCCTGTATATGTTTATATGCAATATATAAGTATCGTTTAAAACATACTAGAGTTAATTTACGCCACATTGCTTTGTTAGTTATAATTTACTATACGTAAATACCTGGCTAACATCAGAGTGCGCCTCACTCAAATTACGGTCAGTTAATAAAACGTTTTTATATTTTATTAACTTTTTTAAAGTCTAAAACGTAATTTTCTTTCAAACCTCAATTTATTGGACCTGGTCAACTTCTTTTTTGGAGACTACATTTTCGAATTCTACGTTTATGAACAAATTTAAACAAACCATATATACAATAAAATATATATATATATATTCCTATTTTTCGAAACAGAGTGTGGAAAAAAAGAAATGTAGAACTAATTTACGTAATACAGTATTGTGTTGCCCCAAACTCTTAACAAATCTTAATAAATAAAACTTTGACATCACAATCATGATAAAGGGGCGTGAAAGGGTAAGACCGCATACAACAAAAGAGTTAATCCCCCTTTCTAAGCCGGAAGGAAATTCTTCCTTTTTTACATTTATAACTTGTCACTAGTTCCTTATTTGAAATAAAAAATCCATTTGTGATTTATAAAATACTACGTTACAATATTACAATTTTGCTGCAAATCTTTAAACTCACTTAATTTTTTATAATACTTTATTCTAAAAATTAAATATTATTAGCCTTTCTTAATTAACAAAGGTACACCACGTTCGCGCTAAATTAAACGGTAGAACACGTTAAAGATCTTGGTTTCATTATTGACAGCAAATAAACTTTCAAACGCAAATTAGTAAAGCTAATGGTAAAACAAATAAAATTTTAGAATATATTACAAGCTGGACTAAAGCTTTCATGATTCGGATGCAATTATACATTTATTCATTTTCTCCGTTAGACCAATATTTTATTACTGTCCAGGCTCCCTTCTGATCCACCGGGATCGGAAGATTAGAATGCGTTACGAAAACGCTGATAGATTACCGAATATATAAGCATATATAATAAAAGTTAATGCACTAAACATACAGTTTTATATTAATTTGAATTTATTTTGTGGCGAGTTTTATAATTCGATATCAACACCTATTTGAACAAACAAAATTTAGTTATTTCCAGGAATACCACAATGAACAACTAAACACTACAAAACGTGAAATATCTGGCTAAGATCTAATATAAGAACATCGGAAAATATTCAACCTACCTTCCGACGACAGAAAATTTTAGTCCCTAACAGAGTTGACAGACAAAAATTAAGTCTTCTGTCTAAATATGAAGTAAATACAAGTTTTTGTTTGCATACAGAAATCCCGTCAGCGTGGCTTTTTCTGTGACGTGACTGCACTTATTGTCAAATCATAATGAGGGTATGTTTGTCACGGCGCCTCTGAGATGGAGTTAGTGATTTGAGATTGAGATTTTATTTATTTATAATAAATTTAAATGGAACACATCCCTTTAAGTTTGAAGGAAAGTAGCGGGGCACAATTACATCCCGTTACAATAATTGTTCTATTTGACCGTAGTCTAATTATGGAGGTTTTAACAATATTGTGCTACTGGGAAAAAAACCCCACAATAATAGGATATATGCAGAATCAGGTACATATTGCATTGAGTAGCTTTAACGATGTCACAGGAGTAATTATATATATAATTATATATAGCTGGTATTACAGCCTAATTTCTAGTCTGCATCAACAGAAATCCTACCATTTTCCGGCTGTATGGAATTCTTGACAAAATTAGCGATGTGAATTCCGAAAGAAATCTGAATTCTGTTAAACGAGAAAAAGACAAAACTAATTAGTTTTAATAAAAATATTTAATTATGAGGGATTGAACGAAAATTTAGAAAGAACAAAATATAAGTAACAATTTATTCTATCACTAAATAATTTAAGGTTTGCGTAGTGAAATGTCTATATAAACATTACCATTGAACATTTTTGGATCAAACAAATGTTTAGTACTGTGGACAGTAATATTAGTACATTTTCTTTTACATAACGATATAAATGTTTTTATACGTTTTGTAATAAATAGGTATAATAGTTAATGTGTAGAGATTAGTGGCTGTTAATCGATAGACCCTCCCGACCGCATCTCACGATATCTGAATAACTAATAATAGGTAATAGTTTAATAACTGTGTCTTCTCTTCCAAACTTTTAATATCGTAAAATCCTTTTTCTCACAAACAGCATCAGAGGACCGAGGGCGTGAAGGTTTATCCGAATATTTTGAAGTTAATTTTGCTGTTAGGCAGGGTTGTCTACTCAGCCCAGTTCTATTCTCTCTCTTTCTTGATAACCGAGGGGTCGACTCTCGAAGTGGAGTCCGAATTGACAACGTTAGCATATAAATACTACTTTATGCAGACGATATCGTCATTTGCGGGATGGCCACTCATGGGCTACAAAATAATATTAAAAGTATTATAATCATATCGCACCCAGGAGAACCTGACAGTTAATCACAAAAAGTCTGAAATCATGATTGGTGAAAGAATACAAATACCTTGGAGTTACGCTCACCCCTTACACACAGTTATTGTTATTTTCTCTTCCTTTTATTCTTTCACTCTTAACAACGACCTCCGGCATACGGATTGTGATCCATGCTGTATTATGCTTTGTTAATAATCATATTGCTTTATTCGTAGAAATAAAAAACGATAAAAAATAGTGTAGGTAAAAAGGAAAATCAATTTTTAAAAAAATACACATTTATTTCATTGATAGCGACAAGTTAAGTCAAAGAACTAATGATAACCAATATTACACAAAACAATAATTAATCATATTTATAAAAATATACTTTGTATTATATACAATTTGTCATACATTTAAAATTTTCTTGAATTTCTGTCCAGATTTGCTTTATAACAAGGAAAAGGCAGTGATGATGTCGCACATTTTATCATCGAAACCAGACGTTAACAGTACGTCTTTGTCGAACTTAAACGTCCGGTCGTTTCTGATGCCACCTAGACTACAGAAAGCAAATTTTGGAGCTCGTGGGTTCTTTTTTCGATGGTCTTCAACGTTTTTCATGTAATCGTCGAGATTAATGTTGGCGCCGATGACGACAAACAGATCGGTGTCGAGGGTTTCGCCGTTCAACGGGTTGAGATAGAGGCTTATCTCTCGCGTGCTTGGATAGTCCTGCAAATTGAACATCAATAAAATTATCAAGTTTAAAAATGATGATGATAAGAAGAAAATTTCAAACACAACTTACCCAGGTATCGGTGCCGATATAATCAACAAGCTCCTCTACAGACATCCGAGGCTCTATATATTCAAGAGTAATGCCTTTGAAAACAAGCAAGCTGGCGTTTCCAGCAGTTTGTGCTAAGTGCAAGGCAGCTACAGCAGCGGCCATGTCAGCATGAACAAACCGTTTATAGTTACAATAGGATGTAGATAGATTGTGGCAATCCATGATGACCATAATGCTCTTCGACGTTTTTGTTACATTTTTCTGCAATAGACGTAAAAAACAAGTATAAAAATCAAGAAAAGAAAAATTCAAGAATTATGAAGGGCAAAATTCATTCATTTACTCACTTCCATAGCTATGTCCATCTGTCTTTTCAAAGCTTTCAGGATATCTTGATTGACTGGCTTGGGCTTGTATAATTTGCTGTAGAATCTCCTGAACAGTAGAAATGCCAATGAAAAATTTCTATACATACAAATTAATAGAAAGGTTTTAAATTTTTATACTAACTCAGATTTGTTTTTCCATTTCTGATGTTCGATGCAAGACTTGCTCGGACGTATCTGCGACTCGACGACCGCACCGAGGTTTTCCAAGCGATCGCATACGTGAGACACAAAATGGGTGTCCCAAGAATAAAGTCCCGGATAACGGAGGAAACCGTTCTTTCGTATAGTTGGGAGTTTAGCGAGCAATTCCACTAGGTCCATCTCTTTTATTAAGGCTTCCCAGATATGTTTGTTTTCTAGTAGGACCTTGTTGGTCGTGTGGATGGTGTGTCTGTTAGCTCCAATTTCTCTGCAAAATCAAAAATGAAAATATAATACTAAAAATCATGATTAATTATAATAACGTTAATCGCGTAAGCAAACGCAGCTGCCTTTAGTGGACATGAAGAATCGATCTTTGCCAATTTTATCACGACTCTATGGTTCCATCCGTAATAATTCTCTCTATCGCTCACTAGTTCGACCAGTTCTAAATAATGCCGCCTTCGGTACCATCCTTCGAGGAATTCCATTACTGCCGGTCCTGTACCTATGTCCGGTAGAATTTCGTACGAAAATTTACAGAACATTAGGAATTCTTTGTCAGTTTGCAAGACCGTCAAAGCCAACTCCAACGCCTCTTCTTTCCAACCGGATATTTTGCAGCACTCGGCAACCACTAAAGGCACTAACGCGATATGTGAAGCTAGCGTCCCTTTTTGGATAAACTTAATCCAATCGAAGATCTTCTGCTTATCGACTTTGTTAAGCAGGGTCCTCAATGAAGCGAGATTAGTTCCCAGGTAATGATGGTATTGGACCCTGCATCCGGGGAAATATACAATCTCCTCGCTACCGTAAAGTAGAAACCTCTTCAATTTTGACTCGGCTATCGATCTGAGAATTCGAAATAAAGTATATGTTATAAAAATTGCATTTAAATTACCACTTATTATTTGAACGAATTTTGATTTATAAGTTGAACTTTGGAAAATTTTGAGAAAAAAAGTTTACTTACTCTGACATGTTGACTTCGAAGCGTCGAAAGTAGTCTTCTAAGAAGTAGTTGACGATGTTCAATGTAGAACGATTGGCAATCAAATAGTGCAAATTGGGAGAAATCCCCCTTTTTAATACCCGGGCAAGGTAGGGGGTGAGGCGTGGCCTAACTTGCAGGTTTCTTACCTGCGTAGCCTTTCACTTTGACCGTTATGGGTGCAACGAACGAAGCAACATGGCGTCCGGTGGTATACACAACTGTATGATCCTGTACAATATATTCATATTATTAAACAAATATTTTTAAATTTTTTCCTCCTATATTAATACTAATTTATTGGGATCCTGCAAAAGTTGTTTTACGAAAGTATTTCTTTAGAGAACCTTATACTTTCATTTACGAAAATTCAAGCCTTGTAGAACAAAACTTTATAAAAAATGATTACTTTTTTTAAATTTATATACTAATTTAAAATATAATCATTACTATTATTATTCCTGCGTTGGATCATATTTTCTTATATTTTAGTATTGTATATAGTATGCTTTCCGAAAAAATGGCGAAATGGATCACAGGGCATTTTACAGCCCGCACCTGTTTGCGCAAATGTCCTATTTTCGAAAAATATTTTTCATTTTTTCCCAACTTTTTGATATTTATTCCGGCCTTATGCATAGCCTTGGTGAATTACAAAATATTCGATCGAAAAGAAATGATGTTTTTTCTAATCCATGGGAAAACGCTTCTAATTTGGTTAATTTTATGCGGACTGCGATCAAAAAATTACAATGTAAAAATAAAATAAATAAAATAACCCGTTAACACACACATTTTCCCTTCTTCCCAGTACAGAAGCGGAATTCGGAATTTGAAATTCGCTGGAAATGTGTGCCATATCCTGACAGCTGTGAAAACCGATGAAAATCGGCGCCACAAATTCCGGAAATCTATGGTTTTTTGTATATCCTGGCACCTGACACCTATTATGTATGTGCCCATTTTATATTCTCTTAACCGGCCCAGCATTAAAGTGTGAATTGTTTTTTGAAATCGGTCAGTAGGTTTCGTTTTTGACATTAATACACATCCGAATATTCATTTATACCTATGTTAACGGGCATAGTGAACAATTCGTTCATTATTTGAAGTGACCGGGCAATATGAATATTGACCAAAGAAAATAGACAATGTCATTAATTTAGTGTTTTCCTACGTGTTTTATCTCTTTGACCGGCCACTATGCATAATGCTGACACATCGTTGAGCAAAGTGATAAAAATCTCAAGACAGAAAGATTGTTTTTCTGATAGGTTCATTCTAGCAGGGTAACGATTGCTAGAGTTGTCTTCCAACGTGTTTTATCAACTTATCAGTGATATCAGCTGTCAACAACAAAACACGAGGTGTTATATTCTGATATTTATTGTCCTGATTGCTGAACCGATTGAATAAATGATCCAATTGTCCAACACAAAATACCCAGCGGCTTGTGTTGGCGATACTGTGAGAGTTCGGGTAACATTTCAGCTTCAGGTGTTTTTGTTTTGTTTAGAATTTTTGTTAAATAAATTCATATGTTATATTTGTAAACCAAAATCGGAAGAAATATATGTTCCTTGTATATTGCGATAAATATTTACTTATTTAACGGTATCATTATTCCTACTTCCAATAAGTTTTTTTTTTCACGATCCGGATTTCGAGCCTACAGTTCAGCATAAATCATTAGGTTTCCGTTGTTTGCTATATATTGATGAATTATCAGAAAAAGTGGATACAATTCATAAACAAGAAGGTTTTAAAATAGCTTTTAGTAGCACGGTTTCACTTAAAAACATCCTCACAAAACCTAAAGACAAAGTAGACAACATGGCAAATAGCGCGGTTTACGAACTTAATAGTAATGATTTTACCAGTAGATATATAGGACAAAGAGGTATAGAAATAAAAAGGAGAGTAAAAGAACACTTGGCGAAAAGGAACAAATTTTCGGAATTTAAGGACCATCTAAAAGAATCAAAACACAAATTAAATTTAAATACGATAGTGTTACATAGTTTCAACAAATGGATAGAACTAGATTGGTTGGAGAAATTTGAAATTAAAACATATAAAATTGAACATGGATATAAATTCAATAATAATATGGTGGATTTTGATCTACCTTTTAAATATGAACATAAATAATATTAGAGATACAAACTAATCAACTCAATTAATTAAAATTTTCAATCAATTATTAAGGTATCATTTCAATTTTTCTTTTATTAATTAATAAAAATAAATAATAAAAATAATAAATGAATAGTAATAAAAATATAAAANCAAAAATAAATAAAATAAAATAAAAAAAGAAAAAATATATATCAAAATAATAAAAAAAACACTGATTTATAAATAATTTCTTATTTAATTGTGTCATAATTCCCGCTTTTCGAACGTTCAAAATTGAGGGGCATTAAAAACCAGCTTCTTATTGGAACATAGCGTTGGCGGGGGTATCGGCGGGTTCAATTTTGCAATTCACGTCGAAGGACGGGTTTGAAACTACTTCAACCTGATGATGAACTGTAACATCGAAATCCGGAACGTCAAAACAATTTACTGTGAGAAGGAATTTACTTTTTAAAAAAGATTATTACTATTGATTTTTGTTTTGTTTAGAATTTTTGTTAAATAAATTCATATGTTAGATTTGTAAACCAAAATCGGAAGAAATATAAGTTCTTTGTATATTGCGATAAATATTTACTTATTTAACGGTATCATTATTCATCCAAGTATTTAACGACTTTATTTGTTATTCTTATATCCGTGCGCAAAATTTAGTCAAGAAATCATGTAAAAAAACTGTCTCCCTTTATTTTGCAGCTAAGGAAACTATCAATTGATCTGGACCAGACGTATCTTAGATAAGGTCTTATATTTTTTTTTATTACTAATTTTAGTTGAAAATGAGACTTTAACCAATTATAATAACGATATTGCATTCCATTACCCTTATTTTTGTTTATTTATATTAAGGTATAACAACTTCAACCGAGATTGTTAAATGACATATACACGGGGAAAAAAAGGACCAAAACTAAATTAAACGATAAACATTTTATTACATAGATAGCTAACTGTAAAGTCAAATAACTAATGAACAAGTACAATTTTTATCGCGTAAAATTAATTAAAAGAATGTACATGGAATTATTTACAATGCGTCAAATATTTATAATTTCGGAGTGTTCCTTTAAATTTTGGAAAAATAGGCGATGATTTCGCACACTTCGGAATGCCATATAGGCTACAGAACTCAAATTTTGGCAAATTTAGAAAGAACAAAAAAAAACAGGAATATCATTTAATGAAAGAACAAAATTTAGGTAACTATTTATTCTATCATTAAATATTTTACCGTTTGCTTGGCGAAATGTCTTTCTAAACAATACCATAAAACATTTTTCACCAAACGAATTTCTGTTACTGTGAATATTAATATTAGTATATTGTCTATTAAATATCGATATAGATATTTTGAAATAAAAACGAAATACCTCTGTTCGGTTTTTGTCGTTGAGTCAGTCTTATCATTGACACGCAATTATCAAACTTTAAATACTACCTATTATATTTGCCATTGTAGGTTTTTATATGTTTTATAATAGGTTATGTGAAATATGGAGGTAAAAAGGAAAATCATTTTTAAAAAAATACAAATTTATTTCATTGATTGCTTAAAGCTAAGTCAAAGAATTAGGTATAACAAATATTTAAAAAAACATAAACGAACTGAACAATTAATCAACTTTATGAAATTATGCTTTGTGTTATTTACAATTTGTCAAAGATTTAAAATTTCCCTGAATTTCTTTCCAGGGTTCCTTTAAAAGTTGGAGAAAGAAGCGATGATTTCGCACACTTTATCGTCAAAACCCGAAGTTAAAAGTACATCTTTGTCGTACTTAAAAGTACGGTCGTTAGGAATGCCACCTAGGCTACAGAAAGCAAATTTTGGAGCCCGTGGGTTCTCTTTTCCATGATCCTCAACGTTTTTCATATAATTCTCGTAGTTGATGTTTGCCCCGATCACGACGAAAAGATCTGTATCGAGGGTCTCACTGTTTGTCGGGCTGAGATAGAGTCCTATTTCTCTCGTACTTGAAGAGCCCTGAAAAGGAGGGATTTATTGTATGTATAAATTATAAATCGGTGACTGGTGTTTGAAAAAAAAATGAATAAATAAAAACAAACTTACCGCTGTATCGGTGCTAATGAGGCTTAGAACATCGTCCAAAGAGGTGCGAGGTTGTAAATATTGATGGCAGATCCCTTTGAAAATTAGAACCTTGGTGTTGGCCAATGTGTTTCCGAAGTACAAGGCAGTCACAGCAGCCGCCATGTCTGCCTGAACAAAACGTTTATGGCTGCAATAAGATGAGGACAGTTTGTGGCAATCGACGATAACTGTAATGTTTTTGGTCGTCATTTTCGCATTGTTCTATGAGAGAGAAAAGAAACAAATATAAAAATTATAAACGAATATGAAAAGTCATTGCACAATTGTGTGATAAAAATCGTTTTCGTTTACACACCTTCAACGCTTTCTCCATCTGTTTTTTCAGCGCATTCAGGATGTCTTGGTTAACTGACTTGGGCTTGGAAAACCTCTTGCAGAACAGCCTGGAAAATAGGAATACAAATAAAAACGGTTTGGAGACAACAATTAATAGAAATAGCAGAAATTTGTATACTCACTGAGAACTGTTTTTCCATCTTTGATGCTCGATGCATGACCTGCTCGGACTTATTTTCGACTGGAGGACTGCACCCAGACTTTCTAAACGGTCGCATAGATGAGGCACAAAATGAGGGTCCCACGAATATAGGACCGGACACCGGAGAAACCCTTTCTTTTGTATAGTCGGAAGTCTAGTGAGCAGTTCCTGGAGGTTCATCTGTCTTATAAGGGCTTTCCAAACTTGTTTGTTTCCAAGAAGGGACTTGTTGGTTGTGTGAATGGGGTGCATGTAAGCTCCAATCTCTCTGCAAAATCAACAAAATATTTCGATTATAAAACAAAACTTGTATTAATATTAATAAGTGGATATGTTGGGTTATGATGGATACTCACATGACAGCTTTATCTGCGTCGGTTTCATTTTTGAATGCCTCGACTCGGTTCAGATGTTGGACGACTTCCCGAGCCTCTCCGTCGTTTCCGTACAGTTGGTTCATTAACTCCGCTCCTCCAGTCGCGTAAGCGAAAGCCGCTCCTCTAGGTGGACAGGGAGAATTGACGTTGGCCAATTTTATGACGTCTCTATGGTACCATCCGTAGCAGCAAGGTCTCTCGCTCACTATTTCGACCAGTTCCCAAAAATGCAGCCTTCGGTACCATTCTCGAATGAATTTTGTGACGAGTGGCCCAATTCCAATGTCCGGTAAAATTTCGTAGGAGAATTTACAGAACATCAAGAATTCCTTGTCTGTTCGAAGAACCGTCAAAGCAAACTCCAACGCGTCTTCCTTCCAACCTGATATTTTACAGCACTCGGAGATTACTAAAGGCACTATACAGATGTGTGAAGCTAGCTTTTCATTTTGCACAATCTTGACCAAATCGAAGATCTTCTGCTTATCGACTTGGTTCAGCAGGTTTCTCAATGAAGCTAAGTTAGCACCCAAGTAATGTCCGTATTGAACTCTGCTACCGGGGAAATAAACGAGCTCCTCGCTGCCGTACAGAAGGAATCTCTTCAATTTCGACTCGGCGATCGTTCTAAAATTACAAAATATATTGTTATGTATTGAAATAAATAAATGTGCGTACGCATTAAAACCCTCACTATTTGGTAGGACATGAAAGTTTGATTTTTGAATATGCACTTTACAGAATTTGGAAATTGGTTAAAAGTAATACCACACGTACCTTTCAGACATGTTGATTTCGAATAGAAGAAAATGGTCTTATAGGAGATAGTTGACGATGTCAGTTGTTCAACGATGTACAATCAAATAATAGAAATCTTGTGGAAAAATCCCTTTTTAATACCTGGCATAAGTAGTGGGAGGGGAGACGTGGCCTAACTTCCAGGTTTCTTACCTGTCCATCCTGTCCCTTATAGATATGTAAGGAACAAAGCATCATGGCGTCCTGTGCAAATTCAAGTGTTTAAAAGTATAAAATATATCCATTTTATTAGAAATATATTTTTAAATTAAACCATATACATTAATAATAATATTAATTTTGCTTTACTGGTGACCATTCCTTTAAAACTAGATTAATAATTGTTTTCGCATTTTCGACTGATTACTACTACTGCGAACACTATATGCATTACGGGTGACGACTTAGATATCAAATATATTAAAATTGTATTAACTTGGAAAATTAATTATTCTTACGCAAATCAGAAAAATGTTCTTCATCAAAGCTAAGAAGGAACACTTTTTTATAAAACCCCGTATTTGTCATATGCTTTCAGAAATAAAATCTTGTAGATATCTTAATTAATTACATTTGGAGGCGATGAACGTGAAATCATCGATTTTAATATAAATTTATTTTACTCGATCATTTCAAAAAATATTAGAAATCTGTCAAATCAATTTAAGTTTTATTATGTCGTTCGAATATGTAATATTCTATTAATTTTACAACTGTTGTCATTAATAATCACCATGCAGAATATCGAGTAATCTGGTTGAGTGTATGTCACCAGAGTATGTTTGTAATTATACATATTATATGTATGCTAAACATTGTTTAAATTCTTCAAATACAAGTAGGATGGTAATAAAGTCGTCACACCTACGTTACACCAGACCGCATCTTAAATTTATTTAAATTTTTATTGATCGTTAACTAACAGTCAGTGAACACCACACATATCCTACTTAAGTCGTTTCTAGGGCTCTTGCAGTGATCGAGATTTTATTTTTATATTGCCGTATCTAGTTTTTCGCAGATAATTAAAACTACAGTATTCCGTTATTTGAATGGAATTCGTTGTATCAGAGTGTCGACATAAGTAACAATTGATTCCAATCATTCCCGAGTGTGCTTACATGTATAGAAAAATTACTATATTTGGCGGCCGTTTTCTTCAAATCAACAAACACAAATTTATAGGAAACCGTTTAAATAATGCCACCGTCCTTTTATACACTATAAACAAAATTAGATTTGTACTTCAATTTACATTTTCCTACTCACAGTAACTTGTTTTCGACGAACCGGATCAGAGCTTATGGCTTATAATCAGGTTGAAGCAATTCGACAACCACGTCTATCGACATGGATTGCATGACTATAAGATTTTTCTTCAAGTTTTTATTGAAGCTTAATAAAATGAATTAAAATCATCAAAAACATTTAAAAATTCTAAGAAAAGAAAAAATGAGCAGAAGGATTACTTACTAGTCAGAAACTAAACAAATAAACATAATAAAAATGTGGGGTTCGTATCGGTCGGTGGTGATGGGAATATCGGTCAATTGGCATCAGCAGTTTCCCTAGTGGTAGCTACCAGTTAAGTAGAACAATAACATGGGCCATTTGCCAATTGATAAATAAATAAAACCTAAATAAAAAAGATAGCACTTAGAGATCAAGACTTGATAAAGATTTGAATTAAATACAAAAGTCGGCAAAGATTCGAAGTCGTTTTTTTTCCAACAACCATTGACAGATATTCCCATCACCACCGATACGAACACCACAATTATATTCAATGGTCATCACAAGTTACATAATAAAAATGACCTTATAAGAAATGAACAATCCATATAAGAATTTTATGATCATTTAAATTTAAAAAAAATCAGAAAATACAAAAATTGATTAATGAAGTGCATTTATGATGGGCAATAATTGTTTTATTTGTCTGTTTCATACCAAAGAAGAACAAAACGATTTTTAAGTCAAACAACATCTTAGAAAAATGCCCATGGACATGGTTTGAACTGCATACATGAATGAAGTATATGGCATGAAAATTATTGGTATTCTTGATGAACAAAAAGAAAATCTGTGATGTGGGTATGATTTTTGTAATAACGACGTATCCCTCCCTTTGAAAAAAATATGGGATACTTATTTAAAATAACAAAGTTCGTGTGAGTTGCAAGCAAGACGAGAAAGTTGAGACTGACACCAGGCGATTCCTATCCAAAATTAATTTCGGTTTATATAACACAATTTGTTGCTAAAGATTGGTTTCCGAAGAAAATGGGTGAAACATAGAAGTTGATACATCCCGCATATATTTATATGCAATATACTATTATCGTTTAATCCGAACTAGAGTGAATCTACGTCATATTGCTTTGTTATTTATACTTTATTATAGGGAAAATCCTGGCTAACGTCAGAACGGGCCTCAATCAAATTACGGCCAGTTAATAAAACGTTTTTTCTTATCCCGCCCGTTCCATTGACTTTTTTATCTCAACTAAAAACCTTAATTAATTGTAATATATTAATTGGTCAAGCGGACCAGGAAATTAATGAATTTAATGATTAAAAATGAAGTATACTTCACTAAAGCTCTCCGTGGCCATTTCATTTGTCGTCGAGAATCCAATCCGATTACACGACATTTGAAAAATGGCAAGAAGGAGGAAAAATTCAAAACGTGGGTTTGAGATGGGAAGTTAGTCTACGAGTGGATCGAGGTCACGATAGCTCAAGTGGTAGATAGGTTTTTATTATATTTAACTTTTCTAAAGTCTAAAACGTAATTTTCTTTCTAACCTCAATTGATTGGACCTGGTCAACTACATTTTGTAGACTACTTTTCGAACAAATTAAAACATACCATTTATAAAATATAATTTATAAAATTTTATTCCTATTTTTCTAAACAGTGAGTAACGTAAAAAAGAAATGTGGAAGTGATTTAGGTAGTACAGTATTGGGTTGCCTCATACTCGTAATAAATTTATAATAAATAAAACTTTGACATCAGAATAAGGATAAATGGGCGTGAAAGGCTAAGACCCCATACAACAAAAGAGTTAATCCCCCTTTCTAAGCCGTGAGGAAATTCTTCTTTTTTACGTTTATAGCTTGTTACTAGTTCCATATTCGAATTAAACTAAATATTTGTGACTTATAAAATCATATTAACATTTCCTTTATTTTATTTGTCACTACAATTCAGCTGCAAAACATTACGCTCACTTAAATTTTTATATGTTATGCCACAAATTACATATTATTAGCGTTTCAAATTTAACAAAGGTATATCACGCTCGCTGCTAATTAGACCGTAAACCGTTAAAGATCTTGGTATCATTATTGAAAGCCAATAAACTTTCAAACGCAAATTAGTAAAACTATTGGTAAAGCAAATAAAATTTTAGGATAAGGACTAATGTGTAGAGATTAGTGACCGTTAATCGATAGTTATTCAGATATCGTGAGATGCGGTCGGGTGTGATGTAGGTTTCAGAAAAACATTTTCTTTATCGTGCCAACGTTTCGATCTTTTATTGAGATCATCTTCAGGGCCTGGGATTTACAAACAATGTTTACATTTAACAAATACATTTAGGATGTGGATAAGTGAATTTATACAATGCAAAATATATTTTATATTAAAAACAAAGTATTACACAGAAGACAAACACTTTGAGTGAGTAGAAATACTTTGTTTTTAATATAAAATATATTTTGCATTGTATAAATTCATTTATCCACATCCTAAATGTATTTGTTAAATGTAAACATTGTTTGTAAATCCCAGGCCCTGAAGATGATCTCAATAAAAGATCGAAACGTTGGCACGATAAAGAAAATGTTTTTCTGAAACCTACATCACACCCGACCGCATCTCACGATATCTGAATAAATAAGGACTAATGTTTTCAAACCTCAATGGATTGGACCTGGGCAACTACGTTTTTGTAGACTACATTTTCGAATTCTACGTTTATGAACAAATTAAAACAAACCATATATAAAATATATATATTCCTATTTTTGTAAATACTGAGTGTGGAAAAAAAGAAATGAAGAACTGATTTACGTAATACAGTATTGGGTTGCCCCACACTCATAACAAATGTTAATAAATAAAACTTTGACATCAGAATAAGGAGAAAGGGGCGTGAAAGACTAAGACCCCATACAACAAAAGAGTTAATCCCCCTTTCTAAGCGGAAGGAAATTCTTCCTTTTTTACATTTATAACTTGTCACTAGTTCCTTATTTGAAATAAAAAATCCATTTGTGATTTATTATTTATTTTATTTGTATTTACATTACAACTAATATATTACAATTTAGCTGCAAATCCTTAAACTCACTTAATTTTTGATAATACTTTATTCTAACAATTAAATATTATTAGCCTTTGTTAATTAACAAAGGTACACCACGCTCGCTCTAAATTAGACGGTAGAACGTTAAAGATCTTGGTTTCATTATTGACAGCCAATATACTTTCAAACGCAAATTAGTAAAGCTATTGGTAAAGCAAATAAAATTTTAGAATATATTACAAGCTGGACTAAAGCTTTCATCATTCCGATGCAATTATACATTTATTCATTTTCTCCGTTAGACCAATATTTTATTACTGTCCACCTATTTGGGATCCCTTCTGATCCACCGGTATCGGAAGATTAGAAGGCTTTGCAAAAATGTTTACGCCTGATAGATTACCGAATATATAAGCATATAAAATAAATGTTAATGCACTAAACATACAGTTTTAGATTAATTTGAATTTATTTTGTGGCGAGTTTTATAGTACGATATCAACACCTATTTGAACTAACAAAATTTATTTATTTTTATGAATACCACAAGAACAGCTAAACAATACAAAACGTGTAATATCTGGCTGAGATCTAATACAAGAACGTCGGAAAATGATCAACTACCCTCCGACGACAAAAAACTTTAGTCTTTAAAAGAGTTGACAGACAAAAATTATGTCTTCTGTCTAATTCTGAAGTAAATACAATTATTTGTTTGCATACAGAAATCCCGTCAGCGTGGCTTTTTCTGTGACGTGACTGCAGTTATTTTCAAATTTTATTGAGGGTATGTTTGTCGAATATTCGAATTGTGATAGACGAGAAAAAGTCAAAAACTCATTAGTTTTAATAAAAAATATTTAATTATGATGTTTTGAACGAAAATTTAGAAAGAACAAAAAAATGTATGTAACAATTTATACTATCGCTAAATTATTTACGGTTTACTTGGTGAAATGTTTATCTAAACATTACCATTCAACATTTTTCGATCAAACAAATGTTTAATACTGTGGACAGTAATATTAGTACATTGTCTTTTACATAACGATATAAATATTTTGAAATAAACAAAACAAAATATTTAACATAAATAACACAAAAATATTTTAAAATATATTACTTGCTATACTAAAATTTGCATGAATCTAAGAGACTTAAAATTTTATTCATTTTCTCTTTCAGACCAATATTTTATTACTGTTCACATATTTTGGCTCCCTTTTAATCCAACCATATCGGTAGCTTAGAAGGCGTTACAATAATTGTTATGCTTGATATATTACCGATTATGCAAGGATATTCAATAAAAATTAATGCATACAGTTTTAGATTAATTTGAATTTATTTTGTGTCGAGTTTTATAGTACACACATTTAAACAAAGAAAATTAATTTAGTTTTATTAATATCACAATAAAACCCTATACACTACAAAACATGTAATATATGACTGAGAACTACTACAAGAACATAGGAAAATGTTAACAACGGAACAGGAATCCCTTCAGCCTGGCTTGGAACCTGACGTGACTGCAGTTATTGTCAAAACGTATTGACTGTATGTGTGTTTGTGTCAAGACAGTGAGACGGAATTAGAGTAACCAGTTGGGGTCTCTAATCGATTAATGTATTTATTAGCTCACTATATTTTAAGGTAGCACATTACCTTTGCCTCCTTACAATGGAATTCATTAATTTAAAAAAATACTAAAATAAAATAATAATTTAATAAATGTTATATTTATTTAATAAATAATAAATTGTAAAAAAACGTATTGAATTTCTGATTTCACAATGGTATAAAAGGGTCCTTTCGTCACAGGAAGAAGGAGTGAAATAATTGTGACAGGTGGCTGAGTATATGGCTTTACACTGGTTGAATGTATTTATTAGTGTGATTGAGGTGATGTATACTCTGCTGGCTTGCAACTGAAGTTTTGTAAATAACGGCGAATATTTTACATAAGTTTTAGTACTTCTGCCAATAAGTGGAACAACATAAATGTGTAAATGTAGTCATGCACATGACACTGGGGCACAAAGTCCGGGGTGGAATGGTCGAATATAGATAGCAGCACTTTAATCAGCAATTAGTAAAAACTGCGAAAAGGAATATAAGAGAGGAGCCGGCAGGACCATTGGTGTTTGAAAAATGAAGTGGAAAGCTTTTTGTGAACCTATACCTCATTTTACTTATTAAATTCACCCGTTTTCGTGGTCCGCTTGACGAAATCTATTTGGCGCCGAGAAACAAATATAATCCACATTTGAAAAATGACAAAATAGAGGGAACATTCAAAAGGTCAGGTTGAGATGGGAAGATAACGTCCGAGTGGATCGAAGTATATAGCCGAAGGCCGCGGGTTCGAATCCCGCTTGTGACGCTCACTTTTTATCTCAACTGATACCTTAAATACAGGTTAACTACCAATTACATTTTGCTATACGTTTTATAATACGATAAGTGAAATATGGCAGGTAAAAAGGAAAATCAATTTAAAAAAATACAAATTTATTCATTGATAGACAATAGCCAAGTCAAAAGAACTAATTATAACAAATGTTAAACAAAACAATAAACAAAAACCAAACCATTAATCATCTTTATACAATTATGCTTCGTATTATTTACAATTCGTCAAACATAAAAATTCACAGAATTTTTTCCAGAGTTCTTTTATAAAGTGGAGAAGGCAGAGATGATGTCGCACATTTTGTCGTCGAAACCCGACGTTAAAAGTACATCTTTGTCGTACTTAATCGTCCGGTCGTTCAGGATGCCACCCAGGCTACAGAAGGCAAATTTTGGCGCCCGTGACTTATCTCTTCGATGGTCCTGAACGTATTTAATGTAATTCTCGTGATTTATGCTTGCGCCGATGACGACGAAAAGATCCGTGTAGAGTGTTTCGCCGTTCTTAGGGCTGAGGTAGAGTCCTATTTCTCTCGTACTTGAGCATTCCTGCAAATGTTACGATTAGTAATGAATCGAGAATTGGTAAATGAAAATAAGAAGAAAACGAAAACGCAACTCACCCTAGTATCGGTGCCTATATTGTTTACAAGCTCGTCTACAGTCGTGCCCCGTTGTAAGTATTGATATTTGATCTCTTTGAAAACAAGCACCCTGTTGTTGGCTGATGCGTTTCCGAAGTACAAGGCAATTTGAGCAGCCGCTATATCAGCCTGAACAGACGGTGAACATCTACAATATGATCTTGACAGCTTGTAGCAATCTACAATAACAGTAATGTTCTTGGTCGTTATTTTGACGTTTTTCTGTAAAATAAAAGAGAAAAAGCATAAGAGATATGAAAACGGAAAGAACAACAAAAATATAACTATGTAATGAGAAACTATTTCATTTACTCACCTGAAAAGCGTTCCGTAATTGTTTCTCTCGTACAAGGGTCTGGTTAGACGTGTGTATGTTATGCGTGGAAGCTCCATTCTCTCTACAAAATCAAAAATAAAACGATAACAGTAAAGTATCATTTTTAACACTAATAAATAATTATATGAGCAATACTAACGTGATAGCTTCATCCGTGTCGGTTTTACTCTTGAAAGCTTCGAACCGGTTCAGATGTTCGACGACGTCTCGAGCCTCTGCGTTGTTTCCGTACTGTTGGTTCATTAACTCCACACCTCCAATCGCGTAAGCGAAAGCAGCTCCCATCGATGGACATGAAGAATTGACATTGGCCAATTTTATAAGGTCTCTGTGGTACCATCCGTAGCAGCAAGGTCTCTCGCTCACTATTTCGACCAATTCCCAACAGTCCAGTCGTAAGTACCATTCTCGAATGAATTTCGTGACGAGTGGGCCATTTCCGATTTCCGGTAAAATTTCGAAGGAGAATTTACAAAACATCAAGAATTCCTTGTCTGTTCGAAGAACAGTCAAAGCCATCTCGAACGCCTCTTCTTTCCAACCGGATAATTTACAGCACTCGGAGACCACTAATGGCACAATACATACGTGCGAAGCTACCTTCTCTTCCTGTACAAACTTGACCCATTCGGAGATCTTCTTCTTGTCGACTTGGTTCAACAGGTTCCTCAATGAAGTTAGATTGGAACCCAGGAAATATCCGTATTGAACTCTGCCACCCGAAAAATATACGATCTCCTCGCTGCCGTACAGAAGAAATCTCTTCAATTTTGACTCGGCGATCGATCTGAAATTAGAAAGCATGTTATTTACTGAAATAAATATATGTACTTATGAAATAAAACAAACACTATCTGTTAGATTATGAACTTTTTTTTAATTTGCACGTTTCCAGAATTTGGATTTTGATTAAAAGTAACACCACACTTACCTTTCAGACATGTTGATTTCGAAACGCAGAAACTGGTCTTCCAAGAAGTAGTTGACGACTTTCAATGTAGAACGATTGGCAATCAAATAGTGCAAATTGAGTGAAAATACCCTTTTTAATACCTGTCCTTGGTAGGGGGCGGGAGGAGTGGCCTAACTTCCAGGTTTCTTACCTGTCCATCCTTTCCCTTATTGGTATTACAAGGAACAAAGCAACCTTGCATCCTGTGCAAATTCAACTGTTTAAAAGTATAAAATATATCATTTTTGTTAGATATATACTTTTTTAAATTATTCAAAATACATTAATAATAATTTTAATTTTGCTTGATTGGTTATTGGTTGAAGATAATTATTTTCGCAATTTCGAATGATTACTACTGCAAACACTGTATTTATTACGGGTGACGACTTAGATATAAAAATTATAATTAATAATAAATAAATTAAATATTGTATTAAATTGACAACTTTTGTCATTGATATACGCCACGAAGAAGGTCGAGTAATCTGGGTGAATGAATGTCAGCAGAGTATGTTTGAATGAATCATATTATATATGTATTAAATACAATTATGAAACTAGCATTATTGACTATCATCTGAATTTTAGCATGTGGGAGTTTGGATAAAATTCATGTATCCTGTTTATGTCGTTTCAAGGGCTCTTACAGGGAACGAGTTTTTACTTCAATATTGCTGTATCTAGTATTTCTCAGAAAAATTTTTAATTTTAGTTTACAACCGATAATTAATTAAAACTACACTATTCCGTTTACAACATTTAACTTGTTGTAGCTGATTATCTAGTCACTCCCTAGTGTGCTTACATATATAGAAAAAAATTGCTTTATTTGTGGGCCGTTTTCTCCAAATCAACAACCACAAATTTTATTGAACCGTTTACAGGATATCCGCCGTCCTTTTATACATTATAAACAGAATTAGATTTGTAATTCAATTTATATTATCCTACTCACAGTAAGTTGTTTTTAACGAATTGGATTTCGAGGTAATAGCTCATAATCAGGTTCAAAATGTTCTACAACCACGTCGCTCGAACATTGGTTGCAACACTGCAAGTTTTCACATAAAGCTGTTATGTATTTAAAAGTACAACTAAGTGCACATAAAAAGCTACTAAATATAATTTTTAATTAATATAAGCTAGGCTTCAAAGAACCCTTTGATCCCTACACTATTCTTATGCGATTCCTACCTTAAAAAAAACTTTCTAATACCAATCATTTTCGAAATAAATGGGGAGGCTGTAGTTACAAGAATCATACTATAGGCAGAACTATGAAATGGTCGAATCTTCCAAATGTTTCCTTTCAGTAAAAGTATTATAAAATAAGCTGAACTATCGAATTGTACGATAAAAATGTTCAATACATTTTTTATGTCCTATACACGGGAATCTCATTTAACATAACAAAGGTGGTTTCATTTCCAAGCTAGATGAGAAAGTTAGTCAACACCTTACTACCACGCGATTCCTAGCCAAAATTAACTTGGGTTTGTGAAAGACGATTTGTTGCTAAATTTTATCGATTCCAAAGAAAGTGGTTGGAATATAGAAGTTGATTCACCCCGTATATGTTTATATGCAATAGACAATGGACAAACAAACAATGCAATATAATTTATTATAAGTAAAAACCTGGCTAACGTTAGATCGCGCCTCACTCAAATTACGGCCAGTTAATAGAACATTTTTTATTCTATATAACTTTTCTAATGTCTAAAACGTAATTTTCTTTCAAACCTCAATTTATTGGATTTGGTCAATTTCTTTTTTCCAGACTACATTTTCGAATTCTACGTTTATGAACAAATTAAAACAAACAAAATATAAAATATATTTAAAAAGTTATTCAGATATCGTGAGATGCGGTCGGGTGTGATGTAGGTTTCAGAAAAACATTTTCTTTATCGTGCCAACGTTTCGATCTTTTATTGAGATCATCTTCAGGGCCTGGGATTTACAAACAATGTTTACATATAACAATTACATTTTGAATGTGGAAAAGTGAATTTATACAATGCAAAATATATTTTATATTCAAACAAAGTATTTCTACTCACTCAAAGTGTTTGTCTTCTGTGTAATTGTGCCATCCTTGTGTGTCGTGTTGAGAGTGCCAGTGAGATTTTGCTGTTTCATGTTTATATACCGACTTCCTTCCCCACCTCCTCAAAACCAAACATATATAAACATGAAACAGCAAAATCTCACTGGCACTCTCAACACGACACACAAGGATGGCACAATTACACAGAAGACAAACACTTTGAGTGAGTAGAAATACTTTGTTTGAATATAAAATATATTTTGCATTGTATAAATTCACTTATCCACATCCTAAATGTATTTGTTAAATGTAAACATTGTTTGTAAATCCCAGGCCCTGAAGATGATCTCAATAAAAGATCGAAACGTTGGCACGATAAAGAAAATGTTTTTCTGAAACCTACATCACACCCGACCGCATCTCACGATATCTGAATAACTATCGATTAACGGTCACTAATCTCTACACATATATTTAAAAAAATGTATTCCTATTTTTCCAAACAGTGAGTGAGGAAGAAACGAAATGTAATTTACGTAATACAGTATTGTGTTGCCCCACACTCTTAACAAATCTTAATAAATAAAACTTTGACATCACAAAAAGGAGAAAGGGGCGTGAACGCGTAAGACCGCATACAACAAAAGAGTTAATCCCCCTTTCTAAGCCGGAAGCAAATTCTTCCTTTTTTACATTTATAACTTGTCACTAGTTGTATATTTGAATTAAAAACATTTGTGACTTATAAAATCATATTAACTTTTCCTTTATTTTATTTGTCACTACAACTCAGCTACAAAACATTATGCTCACTTAAATTTTTATATGTTATGTCACAAATTACATATTATTAGCGTTTCAAATTTAACAAAGGTATATCACGCTCGCTCCTAATTAGACCGTAAACCGTTAAAGATCTTGGTATCATTATTGACAGCCAGTAAACTTTTAAACGCAAATTAGTAAAACTATTGGTAAAGGAAATAAAATTTTAGAATATATTTCATGATATACCAAAACTTGCATGAACCTGGGAGACAAAATTTTATTCATTTTCTCCTTAAGACCAATATTTTATTACTGTTGATTTATTTGGGCTCTCTTTTAATCCAATCATATCGGTAGCTTAGAAGGCGTTACAAAAATTGTTATGCTTGATATATTACGTATTACGCAAGCATATTCAATAAAAGTTCATGCATACAGTTTTGATAAATTTAAATATGTTTTGTGTCGAGTTTTATAGCAAACATATTTAAAATAATACAATTTATTTATTTTTCTTAATATCACAATAAACACCTATACACTACAAAACATGTAATATATGACTGAGAACTACTACAAGAACGTTGGAAAATGTTAACACCGGAACAGAAATCCCTTCAGCGTGGCTTTGTCCCTGACCTGACTGCAGTGATTGTCAAAAATTATTGAAGGTACGTGTGTTTGTGTCAAGGCGACTCTGAGACGGAAGTACTGTGATTTATGGACACTAGTTAGTATGTAGGATTGAAAGAATTGTGACAGACGGCTGAGTACACGGATTGAAAGTTTTTAATCTGGGTGAATATATTAATTATTTTGATTCAGGTTATGTACACCCTGCTGGCTTCCCAACTGTACTTTTGCAAATAACAGCATTTATTTTATATTTGTTTTAGTACTTCTGCCATTTAATTAATTGGAACAACATAAATGTGTAAATGTTGTCATTTATAACATTTAACACTGATTTTGGGACAAAGCCCCGTGTCGATTCGTTGAATATAAATGGCAGCACTTTTATCAGTAATTATGAAAAAATGCGAGATCGAAAATAAGAGAGGATCCGGCATGGCCATAGGAGTTAGTCCGAGAAAAAAACACCTCAAACCTGAATAATGCACATATTTTCTTTAAAGAATTAAATTTACTATTGACAGAGACGCAATTGTTAACTTGCGAACAGAATTCTCATATATGTGACGTAGACTGACATTTTTATTTTTAATTATTTTGTAAAAAGGAGGAGAAATGTAAACATTCATTTCAACAAGTTCAGAACAGATCTCGATTTGATTTACCCAGTTTTGTTGGAATAGGCATCCCTTTGATGTCAGAGATTATATTTTGCATATCTGGTATGACAACCTCATTTCTAGTGTGCATGGACAGAATTCCGACCGGTTTCCGGCTGTATGCAAATCTTACTTTGAATGGCAAAATAACCGATCTATAGGAAGGCGTGTATTCTAAAAGTAGTCTGATTTCTGTTAGACGAGAAAAAGACAAAAGCTAATAAATTCTTATTCTTCGTACACGGAAAAACTCTCGCGTGCAATTGTCCTGCAAATGAAACATGAATAAAGTTATCAAGTTACAGACTGATGATGATAAGAAGAAAATTTCAAACACAACTTACCCAGGTATCGGTGCCGATATAATCAACAAGCTCCTCTAAAGATATCCGAGGCTCTATATATTCAAGAGTAATGCCTTTGAAAACAAGCAAGCAGGCGTTTCCAGCGGTTTGTGCTAAGTGCAAGGCAGCTACAGCAGCGGCCATGTCAGCATGAACAAACCGTTTATAGTTACAATAGGATGTAGATAGATTGTGGCAATCGATGATGACCATAACGCTCTTAGACGTTTTTTCCTCATTTTTCTGGAATAGAGGTAAAAAAACAAATACATATAAAAATCAAGGTACAAATTTTGTATGGATAGTCAAATTATGCGTACGTAAATAGTGTTTGTTTTGTACAGTAACTTATTTTCTTGTTAATTATATTATTGTTGTATACAATAACTAGAAATTCATTTGTATATGCATAGATAATTATTTACAGTAGTTATTTATTAACTTATGATTTTTGAATTACACAATTTATTTGTTAATAAAATCAAGCTTTAAATAAATTGGTTTTGATTGTGTACATATCTGACGGAGGTGATGAGTACGATAACCTGCTATTTTTAGAATAATTGATTAGTATTATGTTGTTCTTGTGAATGTTATTAAGATCACAATTAATTAAGGTTTTTAGTTGAGATGGAAAAAAAGTTAGTGGCAAGAGAGGGATTCGAACCCACGACCTTCGGCTAGATATGCCGCTGCTCTACCAGGGAAAACTCATAAGGTGGGGTTGAGATGGGGAGTTGATGTCCGAGTGGATCGAGGTCACGATAGCTCAGGTGGTCGAGCAGCGGCGTATCTAGCCGAAGGTCGTGGGTTCGAATCCCTCTCGTGCCATTAACTTTTTTTCATCTCAACTAAAAACCTTAATTAATCGTAATGTTTAATTGGTCAAGCGGACCACGAATTAATAAAGTTAATAAGATCATTAAACGAAGAACATATTTGCAATTCTGTTTATATTCATATTGATAAGCTTAAATAAACCTAAATCCAATTAAAGAAATAGAAATTCCATTTGCCAAGTGAAAAAGTAATTAACGAGCAAAATTTCAGCCACAAATCAAATAAGAGGAGCATTCACGATCTTTGTGTCAACCCTGTTAACTCTGTTAAGTCCTGTTAGATAGAGAAAAATGATGACGTAGACTTGTAAGAATCGGCTTGTTAACGTTGACCGATCTAATAATACCCCAGGGTCAATGTTAGATGTTAGGTCGAATATGTAGTCACATTGCTATCCGTTAGGGCTTAAGTAATCAACATGGCAGTCATGAATTTAACAGCTGTTTTTTCTTTACAAATAATTTTATTCTTAAATAAGCACATCAGATCAATACATTTATTTTGTTAATTTCTGACCTGCCCTTATACTCTCATTCATAATTGACACATCCCAATCCTATAAAAATGTAGGCTGTAAGACCTAGGATACAAGTTAGGTATGTCGGCTCGAATTGAAGAGTGCCATTCGTTAGTACTTTTCGAGTGCATCATTATGAATGAAGAGTTGATTATTTTTCCTTTTTTATTAACTTCTGGCATCTTACAATTTAACACAAAAGAAAACCAAAACCAACAATTTTTGGTTCTACCAATCGCCACGCGCTGCATTGCGGAAAAATTAACGTTTAACATGCCAAGAAAATAAGGGGGCGTTCACGATTTTAGTGGACATTTATCTATTCGATTTAACACGAGTTAACAACTTACATAGTGAATACCCCTAATATATCATCTTTAAAAGATCATAGATCTTAAAGAGCTTGAGGGTTAAATCACGGTGATTTGAAAAATTTAAAGGAATGACCAGTGGTCTTTAGAGATTTAAATGAATTGTTTCCTCAGCATTATTCACTTGCACTAAAAAATCAAATAGATGAGAGAGAAGTTATATCTCTTCAAAAGATAATTCCTACACAGTTGTGGTTTACAGCCATTTGGATTTTAAGCATTAAACCCTAATCAACAGGCTGAATGAGATATTTACAAGTAATTGTCTCGACATTAATTGTAAGAGTGAACGCAACGATCCCCCACCAATGCGATGCTCAAATGAAAAACTGGTTTGGAGATGAAAACGTGAATTAGAACACAACTAAATATTATCCTAATACAATTAAGTTTTTCAGTTGAGATAAAAAAGTCAACGGCACGAGCGGGATTCGAACCTACGATCTTCGGCTAGATAGGCCGCTGCTCTACCACTTTAGCTATTGTGACCTCGATCCACTCGGAGACAATTAATTAATATAAGAAAATAATTTTAAATTCGTGATTAATTTGTGTGGCAAATACACCGATGGTCAAATTTCACCCTTACATTTTGATGTATTTAGGTTTATTTATTTTTTGCGTACCAAAAATTGGTTCGGTTGTGAAAATGAAAAAAAAGTTTATTACCTAATTCTCTAAAATTTATAATAATTAATGAGTAACTTTGAACCCTGAAGATGATCTCAATAAAAATCGATACGTTGGCACGATAAAGAAAAAGTTTTTCTAAAATCTACATCACACCAGTCCGTTTCTTACGGTTTCCGAATAATTATCGATTAAGGGTCACTAATCACCACACATTCTACACGAGAAGAACAAGGAAGGGCACTCTGAACACGAGACGCGTGTAATTGTTTATCAAAGGATTTCATTACAAACTAATGGCCGCTTCAGCTTAAATAACATGAAATCTCCCAATATTATTTGCAAAATTACGTGCATTAAATGAAAAACACTATTTTTATTATTTGAAAAATAAAACCCAAAGTTTGCTTGTTACAATCTTTCAAAAATGTATTTTATTATTTAAATTTATTCATTCATTTTAAGTTATTAAATAAACCTATTATATTAAGGGGTCTATTGGCCAAATTACTTCTTTCAATTAATTAATCTTTTTACGTTAGGTTTTGGTCGAAATGAAAAAGTTAGTGTCATGAGGGAGATTCGAACCCACGACCTTCGGCTAAATACGCCATCTACCGCTTGAGCTATCGTGACTTCGATCCCCTCGGACATTAACTCTCCATCAGAATATTTAACCTTTCGAATTTTTCCTCCTTTTTGCCATTTTTCAAAATTCGACCTAAACTTTAAATAAAAAGATTAATTTATTAAATAAAAATGTGCAAGAATTATATGCAATTTTTAACATAAATTACAATAAACTTTGAAATTGATATGTAGATAACATTGTCTTTTCCATTTTTTGCTTCTTTCATGTCGTAGTGGCACTCTCAACATGACAGGCAAGAATGGCACAATTACACAGAAGACAAGCACATTGAGCGCTGAAGATGATCTCAATAAAGATCGAAACGTTGGCACGATAAAGAAAATGTTTTTCTGAAACCTACATCACACCAGACAGCTTCTCACGATTTCGGAATAATTAATGAGTAAAAAAAAAAAAAAAAAAAAAAAATGGCTGCCCCCTTAACCGAGTGTTTCCGCTTCTGGCACAAATCACGTATGTTAAAGGCATCTGCATCCACTGGAAATGATTGGTGGTAAAGTTCTGAAGAATTCTTTACCATCCGCCAAGAACAGCCGTTTCCAACACCTCCGGATTGTTAGGACATGGGTTTCACCACTTACTCGTTGCTTAAGTTGGTCCTAAGTGTTCGATTGCGTTCAAATCTGGACTTCGAGCCGGCCACATCGAGCACTCCAATTCAAGCAATTCCAACCTCATTCGGGTAGTCGTCCGCAATACATGGTCTATGGAGCACACCATTATCCTGGATTAGGAAGAATCTCTCATCGATGGGCAAATAGTTCTTCTTGTTCTGTAAGTACCTCTGTAAAGTTAGAGATCTTCAGCAATAACTAATTCGTTACGGGAGTCCAAGGATATGCCACCCCAACACATCAATGACCATACAGTATGAGGCGTAGGTATCTCCTAATGAAATTACCCCAATCTGAAGATTTTACCCCAAATTCCTCATGTTCCCATGCGAATTGAAACTTGGACAGCACGAGCAAGAAGAGGTCCAAACGCCGGGTGGCCGGCATTGAGGTTATTTTCATTGAGCCTTCTTCATACTGTCCTGAGGGAAATTGAAACATTTCGGTCTTGCCTTATCAGATTTCTTATAACATATTCCGAAATTCTGCGGTTTCATAAATCCTCATGGCGGATGAATCTATGGTCTCTCTCGTCCGTAGACAGAGGTCGCCCTAGTCCTGGCCTTCTCGTAAGAAGTCTAGTGCTCTGAAGTGAGGAAGAGCCCTCCTTATTCGCCTTGGCTTTATCTTATTCTTTCATTGTCATACCAATATAAAAAATATTCACATTGCAAAAACAGCTTACGCTCCAGAGTACATCGACAACAAAAGGGATACTGTACAATTATTAGAATATACCTACATTACAAACGTATATGGAATCCCACACAAGGCTTAAGAGACAACAAATTAAAAGAACACTTGGACAATTAAGAAGCGTCACTCAGACCTACCTTATAAAAGAATTTTCTACGACTACTATGAACATATGGAGAGTGGTTCCGCCAAGCCGTTCAACATCCAGGACATCCTTCCAATTACAAGAACACAGATAAATCGCCAAAGCCGTTTATTACATCACTAACTTCAGTATCCACAACGAAAAAAAAAATTATTTTCCACGACTAACATGTCAACCTTTTTTAATAATATTCCGAGATGTTTTGGGGTGTATTTTGATCGATTCAGTAATAGGACTGGACGACGACCAGCGTCTGTATTATGTATTAATATAGGCAGAATTTCTAGCAGCCTTTCTCTGACATACTTTAAAATATAATTACCAATTAAAAATCGCAAAACCTTCTTTATTGTCAGAGTTAAAAGGTTAAAAGCCCCTATTTTTAAAATTTGTACTGAACAAAGACCTTGTGGATTTTTACGGCAGGTACTTAACAGAATGGCGGATTAGTTCTTTTGTTGTACACGCTGTGATGGATGTACTTTTAATCTTTTAACCACCCTCTAAACCTCGATGTGATTTAAGGTTTATAGTAATATCAGAGAGAGGAAGAAAGAGAGTGTGAGAGTGGAGGAGGGAGTTAGAGGGGGAGGGAGAGAGAGAGAGGGCGAAAGAGAGAGAGAGAGAGAGAGAGAGAGAGAGAGAGTGTGTGTGTGTTATTCATCACACAATATAGAACAAAACACATGCAAATTCGAAATATATATATAAATATGGGATTGTAGGGAAGGTTCTATGGGCTCTATTGGACAAGAATTGGGCAAGTTTATTGTAGTGAAGGGAGAGTTTCTTGTGGAACTTGTTAAACCGTTGATGAATTAATTTTTTAATAAACGTAATTTTAATGTCCATGTAGCGAGTAGTATTTAAGACAAAATAGTGAGCGTTTATATAAATCGATATCGTACAGGCAGATCGTGTTAGGTAGTTTTTCTTACAAATTTCAATCTAAAATACGAATTAATTAAGGTTTTGGTTGAGATACAAAAGTGAGAATCACAAGCACGATTCGAACCCACGACTTTCGGCTAGATACGCCGCTGCTTTACCACTTGAGCTACCGTGACTTCGATCGCCCATGACACAAACTTCTCAGATTACTCCTCACGTTTGTACCATCCTCTTTACGACTTCGCGCACCGCAGCCAATATTGGTCTATTGTGCAATCTGCATTATTATCTAACGGTGTGTGCTATGCATAATGTTTTTTTACTAGAACCCAAAGTTTTATTAAAGATTAAAGTATATCCTTCATGCTTTTCCCAGTCCTCCCAGGAATAATATATTCAGCCTGCAATAGCACCAAAACAATATCTGCACAGCTTTATTGCTGCTCCTCCGAATTTTTGCTTTCAGGATCTTCAGCAGCCATTCAGATGTTCTATTATCATTCTTATCCTAAAAGAAGTTTAAAAGTTCTGCCGTTATTTTCTGCGATGGAATTTTTTACAGTTTTCGCATTGGTTTGTCCTGGTATACATCTCCTTGGAACCGATAATTCATTTTTATTATCCCATTATCTGATGGATCAAATTTTTTGCAATTTGGCAATTGGCATATGCCGTAAAAGGGTTAAGGGTCGATTGGTGTCCTGATCAAACCTCATCGACCTCTTCGTTACCACTCTCGTCTGAAATCCTGCTATTCAAATAAGGGTAATTTTGTTTTCTTCACAATATCTGACATGGTCATGATGCTCATGATTTTACCATCGATGGTGTTCTTGCCCTTAGAGCAAAGTGGCTGCCTAATAGATCAGACTATTCTTTCATACTACCCAGAATTTTGTTCTCCCTGGCACAGTGTTCATATCCAGAGACTCCGCCTGTAAGGCAATGATATATTACTCAAAACCTATGTTTTATATTAATTCTCGTTTAATCTCAAAAACACCAGCTTGACCCATGATCCGTCAAAGCGCTCTCGGTATACCACTGTATGGTATATTAATTAGAATTCTTTTATCAAATCTGAATTTTTGGATAAAGAATTCTTCTTGTCCGGGCGACGTTCTTGGGACTTGGACTGCAGTGTTGGTCGCTTTACGTTGGTCGTTTATGAAAGTTTTTTATACTTATCATTTCTGGTTTGACCTGTTAAATCATCAACGTTTGGTTACGCCGCCCTTCAATAGACTTGAGTAATAATTATACTAGAATAAAGAGCGTTAGTACAACGAAAGGTTTTTATGAGCATCAAATGTGACAGTTTCGTATGTTCAGAAAATGGCTCGAATGTATTTAATGACATTTTGTGAAAATGACGATAGTTGATTTCCAATTGTATAGACAAAATCACCTGTAGAAATGAAAGTCTCATGCTTGAAAAAGTCGTTAAATTTGCCGTGGTTCTAGTAATCTAGGTAGCCTTATGTTTCTATTGTTATACAAAAGTTAACAAAAAATATAAACAATGAATGGCGAAAAAAGAACGTGCCAGGGCGTAAATGAGAACCAGAATATATTTATTGGGAACGTCTAAACTACAAGTTAATCCCATCGTAGACACAAAAAGAAAATGTAAGGGGCAAAATTGTTTATTTTTATTGTTGTATTGGTTTTCATTTTCTTTTAATAGAAGGCAAAATGTGAAGTAATTTAAACTAATTTGCTACATTTGGTTGTCACTCGTAGTTTTTCTACCTGAGAGTAGTAAGTGCTAGCTCTCTTTTTGTTCTTATACGGTAATTACTGAAAACTGTATGTAATAATTTTCATTTGTCATTAAATAATTTATTTTAGTTGATGTTAACATCAAATGTTCTTTTGTAAAACTCCCACCTGCAGACTTTTCGATTTACCAAGGAAATCGTTTATAATAGAGAATGGAAATTCAGACTCATTCGGCATCCCATTTCCGCAGAAACCACTTCTTTCCCTTTTTCATATTACCGCCGTCCTTTTTATTTATTTTTACCCCCTTTTTTCTCCAAGTATGACTCATTTCATGTTTCTTAGTAGGGAAATAGTTCGACGACCTTTTAAAAAAGTTTGGATGTACATTGTTTACGGCAAATTAACGTTTTTCCTTGTTGATAAAAAAAATATATAAAAATTTATTGACAGTAAATCTACCAATGAAATCGGATTATTTTTTGACATGTTTTTTCGCCTTCTATGTGGCACGTTCGGAAAACATTCACATTAGTCAGTAAAGAATCGTTTTCAACAGAGAGGCACAAGTATTAATCATTCACCAACCGTAATGCTAGTAGTGTAAAATGATCGATATATGTATGTTTCAATGCAGCAGTAGGTTCTCAGCAGCCAGAGAGTAAACATGTTTTCTTGTTCCTTTTATCAGACTTATACAGCGATTATCACCATAGTTGTTACGGTTTAAACTAATTTTATACAGATTTTTAGTAGCAAATGCACACACTAACCAGTTCATCACGGAATCACCGTCCGTGGATGATGGGGTAATTGGGGATTTGGCAATGTCTAGGACAAAAGGGCACACCCTATGTGATTCCTTTAATAGAAATGGGGATTTACTATTTCTTTAAGATTTGGATGACAGAAAACGATTAAGCGGTGAACGCACTTACCCGATGCAAACCCATGCAACTCTACCCGATGCTACTCGACGCCTCGTCTCGTTTTGGTAGTGTGTGTACATCTGTGCGACGTCAAGCGCACGCCACGTACAGTCACACAGCGTGTATCACAAATCAGATCACAATCGCAATGCCTCTTTTGTTCTTAATGCATTATTTTGAGCAAAATCGTGTAATAAATTGTTGGTTAAATTTTATGAGCACAACCATGTATTAAATTGTTTGTTAAATTTAATTGTTTTAAAAAAAGTTTTTCCGGTGTTTTGATAAATTTTCTGTCTAACCATCATAATTACATAATTTTTATAACAATCATGTATTTTCGATCTCGTTTAATATGGTTTGTATTAAAATAACCATGTAGTAATTAGTATAACGACAAAATTTCATATACACAGTTTAAAATACACTACGAAATATAAGAGTGTCCTTACGCTACTCGACGAAAATGGTGTAATTTGATTAGCAGAACCATCAAATAAACTGTTAGTTATATTTTATAAACAAAACCGTAAAATAAATTGTTAGTTAAATTCATTTGATCAAAAAATGATTTTCCGGTGTTTTGATCAATTTTCTGCCAAACCATTAAAATTATTTTTTTAAATAAAATTAATGAATTGTTGATCTCGGTTAATTTGGTTTATATTAAAATAAGTATGTTGTAATTAATATAACGACGATATTAACTGTAGTTTGAATAAAAATATGAGTGCCCGGTTCTTTTGTCTTCGACTATACTCGATGCTACCGGACGAAAATGTGGACAGTGGGGATCGCATAGCGTAGAGTAGGGTAGCATTGCGTGGCAACGGGCAGATGTGCACGGGGGTAATACAATCTTATGGAAAAGTGCACTTTGTTTTTGCGTCGGTTAGCATCGGGTAGCGGCGCATAACGTTGCATGGAGTAAGTGTGTTACCCGCTTTAAAAATTGAGTTGTTGAGTGTCTCGTAGAACTCTATATGGATGCAAATATACATGCTTTTTCTCAGCTTTTATTTAAGAACGGCTATCATGTACATTTGATCATGTTATGTCTCTTTATGCTGTCTACACGTTTTAGTCAAGTGGGTGGGTTCCAGTTTGGTCAAGTGTGAGCCTATGTAGATGATGCGATTTGTCGTGAGTTGATGTAGAATGGAAGTTTTTAAATACAAGTTGGAAATATAGAAATTTTTTGATTGGAGAATTCATTTATTAATCTTAGTTCTTCAATTTAATCATTAAAGCGTCTCATGTAATTTTGCTTTAGTTATATGTGTTTAGTAGTAGTTTCTTTCGTATTGTAAAAACTTATTTGATTTTGGTCAACACGCCAGATTAAAAGTCAGTTCATGGCAAGAAATATGTTATTTTCTTGTTTTCTTTTATATATCACATAATGAAAGTTTGACAATGAAAGACGATTTTTTTTATTATTGGTCGTTATTCTTTTCTCTTCTTATAGTGAAACAAAGTTGAAATAAGTCATAACTACAAAACTTGGCTTAGTATTTCACTGAATGCTTTTTGAACGTGTAGGTTTTATGGGCTTGATTGGATCTACTGTGATAACTTTGTTGTCAGAAATTCACTTCAGATTGATACACAGATGGGTTCAACTTTATTTACTTTCACTCCTTAAATTTTCTAGTTTCGTGGTCCGGTTGACCAATTAATATCTTTCAATTAATTAAGGTTTTCGTTGATATAAAAAAGGCAGAGTCACGAGCGGGATTCGAACCCACGACCTTTGCCTAGACACGGCGCTATTCTACCACTTGAGCTATCGTGACTTCGATCCACTCGGACACTAATTTCCCATCTCAACCCCACCTTTTGAATTTCCCTTCCTTTTTGCCTTTTTCATTTTTTTCTCAACTAAAAACCTTAATTAATTGAATGACATTGATTGGTCAAGTGGACCACGAAAAATAGTGAATCATTTACTTGGAGGATCATATAGAATACTTATGGGCTATGATAAAGAGACGGGTTAAACATCGTCTGACGTCTCCAACAAGCGTTGAATAGCTTCAAAACGCTCTTGATGAAGAATGGGATTCTATGTCACAAGACGAAATCCGATCGCTTATTTACTCTACGTATCGGAGATTTACGATTCTCTACGAGGCCAGAGGAGGTAAAACGCGTTATTAAGAAATAAGCCAGGTAATAAATTTTAAAGAAAATTTTAATCTATTACTATATGATTTTCCGGTGTATATGAATTTTCTTTCAAACCATCACAATTAAATAATTTTTATTAAAAATCATGAATGTTCATTTAGTTTACATTGAATTAAGTATGTTGTCATTATAATAACATTAAAAATGCATATTGTTACAAATAAACAACAAAATACGAATCGATTTTTGTCTTTGATACTATAAAATAATGCTTAGCTGTTATAACAGTAGATTTTAAACATTTTTTATTCATTTATTTAAGTGGCAATAAAACTTATTTCTATTACATGACATTTTACGAAAACTCATTAAGGAAGAACAATCAATTTTTGTGACTCGCTTTATCTAAATTCAACCCATGGGATGGATGAAAAACTTAGCCACTTCGTCAACCCCGGCCTTGAACGAAAGGCGAGAAGGATCGAGAATATGTCAGGATTTATGGGATTTCACCGTCATATTGGCGAAGAAAGTTTCGGGACGTTATTGCACATAAAACCTAAGAACTTTTTAGTGGGAGCCGCTGGTCCTTGTAAAGTGTTCATTATCATTAAGGAGCATGCAAAATTTAAAATGAGATTAGCTTTTATAATGTACAGTTCATCATATTTTGCAATTAAGAATAAAACATTTAAAATATTAATATTGCCTCCATTATATTTCGTGGTTCGATTGACCAACTACCTTCTTTCAATTAATTAATTTCTATGTAATGTTGAAATGAAAAATTCAGTGTCATGTGACTGCCACATTTCCGAGTGGATCGAAGTCACGATAGCACAAGTGGTAGAGCAGCGGCATATTAAGCCGAAGGTCGTGGGTTCGAATCCCGCTCGAGACACTGACTTTTTCATTTCAACCAATATCTTAAATAAAGATTTATCAATATTGCGTTGTAACAGTTGTTTATCGTATTTATGCGTTTTCCTTTCAAACAGTAATTCTATCTATGGCACGAAAGAATATCAAATTTATTTAAAGTAAATATTTAAAAATCCAAGTTGTTACAAAAATGGTTAAATGAATTTATGCCAAATTAATGCTTTGTTAGATAAAGGGGAGAAAATTAACAAGAAGAATTAGTTTGCTTGTTGAAAGAAAATTTGCATACCTTGAATTTCGTATGCAAGTAAGTCTCATATCTCATTGCAAAATCTTGATTAATAAATTTCATAATGATTAATTATTTAGTTGTTGATGACACTAGTACAATCCTAGCGTAACAAACGTAGGGACTTAACAACTTAACTACAAACTCCCATTAAGTTTATAATAATGAAGAGTTGATAATATCCAGCAAGTTAGGTACCTTTACTGATTTATAAGATCGCGCAACTATTGATTAAGTGTTATGGGGATTTGAAAATGAGAACGTTCTACTCATGAAGTAAATGCCATGATGTCAAAAGCGATGATTTAGACTCCAATAAAAATAAAATACCTTTTTCTTTTATTACATTTTGTTTATAACATTTAAAATATTCAACAAATGACAGTGTCGTGTAACTTTCCGTTCTATTCAAGAAGGTCTCAAGACCGCTGATGATGTTATTGAAATAATATAGCAGATTAGATTAGCAATACATAAAAAAAGGTGATCTAACTAGTGACTAGGTTTTAGCTCGGCCGACTCGAATTTGCAACGCTAGCAGTTCGGAATTCGAAACTTGGCTTAATCTATTGAATTTTAATTGGTAATAATGTTCAATTAATTAATCTTTAATTAAGGTTTTGGTTGAGATAAAAAGTCAGTGTCACAAGCGGGATTCGAACCCACGACCATCGGCTAAATACGCCACTGCTCTACCACTTGAGCTATCGTGGCTTCGATCCACTCGGACGCTAACTTTTATCTGAACCAAAACTTTAATTAAAGATTAATTAATTGAAAAGAATTTATTTGGTCAAGCGTACCATGAAACCTAATGAATTTAATAAGTTAAATGAAGAATATCTTCACTAAAGCTCTCCGTGGCCATTTCATTTGTCCCCGAGAATCAAATAGATTACACGACATTTGAAAAAATGGCAAAAAGAAGGGAAAATTCGAAATGTGGGTTGAGATGGGAAGTTGGTGTCCGAGTGGATCGGAGTGGCGATAGCTCAAGTGGTAGAGCAGCGGTGTATTTAACCGAAGGTCGTGGGTTCGAATCCCACTCGTGTCACTGACTTTTTATCTCAACCAAAACCTTAATTAATGATTATTTAATTGAAAAGAATTTATTTGTTCAAGAGGACCACGAAACCTAATAAATTTGTCTTTTGACATTTTATTCCAACCAAAACCTTACGTAAAAAGAATAATTTATTGAAAGAAGTAACTAGGTCAATAGACCACTAAACATAATGGATTTAACAAGTAAAACAAAGTATAATTTCACTAACAGCTCCCCGTGGCCACCTCATATATCGCCGAGAATCGAATCCTGATTACACGATATTTGAAAAATGGCGAAATGGAGGGAAAATTCGAAAGGTGGGGGTTGAGATGGAAAGTTAGTGTCCGAGTGGATCGAAGTCACGATAGCTCAGGTGGTAGAGTAGCGGCGTATCTATCCGAAGATCGTGGGTTCGAATCCCGCTCGTGCCATTGACTTTTTTATCTCAACTAAAAAACCTTAATTAACTGTAATATATTAATTGGTCAAGCGGACCACGAAATTGGCGAATTTAATGAATTTAAATGAAGTAAACTTCACTAAAGCTCTCCGTGGCCATTTCATTTGTCGCCGAGAATCCAATCCGATTACACGACATTTGAATAACGGCAAAAAGGAGGGAAAATTCAAAAGGTTGGGTTGAGATGGGAAGTTAGTGTCCGAGTGGATCGATGGTAGCTCAAGTGGTAGAGGAGCGGCGTATCTAGTCGAAGGTCGTTGGTTCGAATCTCTCTCGTGACACTGACTTTATATCTCAACCAAAACCTTAATTAATGATTAATTAATTGAAAAGAATTTATTTGTTCAAGCGGCCCACGAAACCTAATAAATTTGTAATATATTAAGGCAATATTTTTTTTTCTTAATAATGGAATGAATGTATTATTAATTGGTATGACCCCTCAATCGTGACA
The DNA here is from genome assembly GCF_000648675.2 of Cimex lectularius. NCBI lineage: Eukaryota > Metazoa > Arthropoda > Insecta > Hemiptera > Cimicidae > Cimex > Cimex lectularius. The sequence continues at coordinate 1,002,850 of NW_019392659.1, read as the reverse complement.
TCCAAGAGTTGTTGCACGTTCTCTCTCCTCCACAACAGGAAAAACGTCTTTGCACTACGCAATTTTATGAACATTTATTGTTTAAATCACAAAATTTTGAGAGTATTTCTGTTAAAAAGAGCTAATACTATGCTGTAAACTATAATACACAAGGCGTCCATTATAGGATAATTTCCAGGGTACCCTTGGGCCCTTTGAATTAAAAAGTGTGTCGGATGTTCAGAGAGGTATGGATGGTAGGCAATGCATTCACCTCCCTCTAAGAAGTAGTGTAAGCATGTCAACAACCCTCACCTAGGGAATAATCTTTTTTTTCATCCTCTTACCTATCTTTTCAACACCTAGCATTTGGAACCCAAAGCACAGAATTATGGGACGTAACAATTTTTGGGAGTTACTTTAAAATAAACAATCGAATGTGTTAAACATTTCATAGTTATTCATCGTAATAGTTCATTACCTCCAATAAAATAATTTCATACAAAAAGCTCTGTACAGATTGCACAACTGTGATTGCTGTTTTTATCCTTTTGGTAATAGTCTTGGCCAAAGAAATCATGGAAATGTTGAGGTGAATACTCTATACAAATCAGGAACACTCATTTTTCAAAATAACTGAAAAATATGTTGCTTTTTTTCAGTTATGTCCTACGCAAATCTGGAACAGAGGCTAGTCTCCTATTGAGTTCATACGGTTGTGGTATAATCCTGATGGTAGGGAATTTGGGCATTTATGACTGTTTTTGTGTGTGTTGAATCTGTTGTACTTCTATTTTTTCACGTTTTCATTCAGGTTCATTCTTCGATACGGTGTAATTGTTTTCATACTTCATACTTCATTCATGCTTTTAAGTATACATGTTTGGATTATTTTAATGAAATAAAAGTTTTCATTTTTTTACATACCAGCCTAAAACGTTCATTATCACAATATAAATCAAAATAGGATCAGCGAAAGACACAACACGCTCTAGCCAAACCGTTTCGTCATTACAAATGAAAAGGGATTAGGATTTATGACTCTTTCTTTTAATACAGCTTGCCACTGTCTCTTTTACATGCCCCTCCTGTAATTTGTTTTCCTTTTACGTTTCTCATTGTTCGTGACTTTGACAAACTTCCACAGTCATTAGGGCTAATAAAGAAAATGCCATACTTCCTCAAGTTATAAAACAAAAACCTGTTTAAGCTAATAAATTCTTGTTTAGAACGTAATAAAACAATACTTTTGTTTCCAGCTCATAAATTAAAGGTAGAAAAATATGTCTTTATAATTTTATTATTCTTCATTTATTATTGTTTTGAAACGAAAATTTGCGAAATTTGGGTTGCACTAACTTTCTTGGTTTTAAATGTTTTATGCTTGTATATTTTAAAGTGTATTTCGAAATGTTAATATAGACAAGCGACCAAGCTACAACCGACGATATTGGTTACTTAAAAGACAACAAAGTTAGGAATGTCCCTTGAAAACAATATACATGCATAAAAACTATATTAGGGGGTATTCACGATGTTTGTATGATGTTAACTCGATTTCGGTATTATAAGTCTTCGTAGTTGTTAAGTCTTCTGTTTAATTTAGTCGTACGTGTTGCGTGGGGGAACCCACTTGACTTTGCTGTTCTGGTACAGTCGGAAGTATTTGACTTAATTCCAAATTGCTATCTCCTTACTGTTAGTTTAATGGCAAGACCGTTTTTTCAATGTAAATAACTTCGTGTAATTGAATTTCGCAATTTTTCGGGATCAATATTTATGTCGTTGCGTGGACACGTCATTAGGGGTATTCACGATGATTGTAAAATGTTAACTCGAATAGAGAAATGCCCAGTAATATTGTGAACGCTCCCTTCTTTTCATAGCATGTTAAATGTTAATTTTTCCGCAATGCTGCACGTGGCGATTGGTAGAACAAAAAATAAAGCTATAACAGTCCTTGAAGGTTATTTTTTGTGTTGTTGTTTTGTTTAGTTTTGTGTTAAATTGTAAAATGCCAGAAGTTAATGAAAAAGGAAAATTAAACGACTTTTTCATTCAAAATGCTATCTACAAACCCGAAACGCACGAAATGGCACGCTTCAATTCGTGGCAACCTGCCTAATTTGTATCCCATTTTTTTGAGTATGAGATGTATCTATTATGAATGAGAGTATCAGTACAGGTCAGAAATTATCAAAAGATATTTATTGGTCGGTTTCATTAATACGAATTTAAGAATAAAAATTAATGTAAACAGAAAACAGCTGTTGAATTCATGACTGCCATGTTGTTTACCTACGCCCTAGCGGATAACAATGTGACTACATTTTCGATCTAATATCTAATATTGGCTCTGGCCTGTTAGACCAAGCAATGTTAACTGGCCGATTCTTACATGTCTACGTCATCATTTTTTTCGATCTAATAGGAATTAGCACAGTTAACAGGGTTAAAACAAAGATCGTGAATACCCCTAGTATTGCTCTGCTAGAGATGTTGCTGTATTATGAGTTATTGTTCCACCAATTATTGAGATCTTCCCTCCATTTCAATATTTTGCATTGCTAATTCTCGTTTACATATTACAGTTGAGGTTGGCCTAATTTCTAATAAAGTGTTTTCTGTGATTTTACGTGAACGAACGTCTCATATTTCTAATTTATAGTTGGTTAAGTTATAATTTATTCATCAAACTGCACGAAACGTTGTTGGTATTATTTACATATTTCAATAGAAACATTAAGAATTGAAAACAAAACTTTCCGAACAAAACGGTTTATTTCATATTCCATCCTCCTTTTTTGTTCAATTAAAACCCATCTTTGCAATGAAATTATTACATTCGTTATTTTTATCTCCGATATAAAATATAACGGGATCAAATAACCGTTCATTTTCTCTTTGAAAGATCTCATGTTTCTCTAGTTTACTGTAAATTTATTTGTTCATTCATTTATTTTTGAAATCAAAGATTTCCTTATTATAAATAGGAACCAATAAACGGGTATATAAATTATTTAGTAAGAAAGTCCTAAAACAAAAATTCAGTTTAAGCTATCGTTATAGATTTTCCCGCTGCTTTTGATTCATTAGATCGCCAAGCGCTAATTTATAAGTTGCATAATCTTCTTCTATCCTCAATGGTTTTCACCTCAATAAAAGAATTTCTGGACAGCATTCTCGGGCAAATCGTAGAGTAATGAAGGCAGAAGTAGTGAGTCTCCCATTGAATGAGGTGTGCAACAACGGGCCTTTTTTTAGCCCACTTTTATTTTTCCTCTTTATTAATGATCTGGAAGACGAATTAGACAGGTGATCTAGGTTGGTGGAACCAAGATTAGAGTTTAGGCATTTGTGGATGACATAGTTACATTCTCTAGGCTGTGGAGCTTAAACTGGACCTAGAAAAATCTAGCATATTGATAGTCAAGAAAGTGGAAAAATTTAGAAAATATGAAACGAACTACCACGTCCCTACTTGATATTAGGAGGTTTTTACTCCCACAATACTATCGATAGACTCCAGAAGCGAGTGTGTACAACATATTATATAGAACGGTATGGTGTTACTTAACAACGGAAAACCCACGTAAATAAATATATGCACCGGGAGGTTCAGCGCGATAGACCTGAGCTTCGCCTGGAACTCATCAAACGACGAATGTAATAGCGATCACGTAACGATTATATTTGACACCTTTAGTCTTAAGGTCGACCCATCGTGATCAGATATAACCTTCGAAAGGCCGACTGGAAAACATACGCCCTGAATATCTCAGACATGAATGGGAATGTGAAACGAGATGCAACATCCATACAGAAAATGACACAAAACAAGCCGCCGAGCCTCGCTACCGGCAAGTTCGACAAAGGGGGATGCAACGGAAGAAACCTTAGAATGTCTAAAAGATAAACTCCTGGTATCGACGGCATGTCTAACAAATCACTTCGTCACATCCCAGAATTCACCTTTTAGTTACATAGAAACATTTGGGCCGACGAAAAATACCCTGACCAATGGAAAGAAGCCATCGAAGTACCGATCGATAAAGCAGGCAAAGATCCCAGCAACCGTCAAGTTACAGGCCGATATCGTTGACCACCTGTCTGGGTAAAGTCCTCGAGCTGTTAGAAATAAAAGACTAGGACTGATTCAGAGATTTCAAGGAAATCATGCTATTCTCGAGGACGAGGTGCAAAACACGTTCCTGAGTAGGGAACTTGTGGAAGATGTGTTTTCACCTCGAGAGGGCTTAGACACGACATTAAAGTATTGTAATCCGGAAATGTCACGAGTTCGACCTGAGAGGTACTTCCTAAGCCACCGAGGGTTTAGGGTTAGGCTGGGAAGTCCGCTATCCGAAAGGAGAGTACAAGAAAATTGGATTCCGCAAGTGAGAACGCAATGCAAGTGAAAAATAACGATTTGTTTTCACTTATGGTAAAGTTCAATTCATATTTATACGGTTGTCATCTGCGAACGTCAATAACAAATATCAATTTAAAAGATGTTCCCAAGTCAGAGAGACAGCTACGAGTATGTTTGTGACAAGCTGATGGTATTTTTATTATCGCGTTTTCCGGCCGCCCTAGATTTTTGTTATTAAAAAGGGGTAATGAATAAACCGTTACAATGAAAATGAAACTAAAGTTTACAATCGAGCTTTCATAGATAAATATTTACAATCTTTTTTATCCAAATATTGTACAATTATTTTTCTAACTTTGTAAAAAGGGAAGAAATGAAACGGGTGTTTTAACTTTGTTCTATCTGCATAATGATATATTGTAAATATTTCCTTTTATTTTTATCTATTTTATCTATCTATTTATTTATTTTTATCTATTTATTTCTATCTATTTTATCTTCACGATCTTTGTGTTAACTCTGTTAGCTCCTGTGACATCGAGAAAAATGATGACGTATATTTGTTAGAATCGGCTAGTTAACAACGGCTAGTTGCAAACTTGTAAACAAAGTCACTGATCACGGTTGTTAAGGATTTTGTCTTGGTTTCTGACGATAGTTTGGTAAATACACAAGACCTGATATTTGTAGAAGCTCTAACCCACAAATTAATTACCGAGTAACTCAATGAAATGTTTATATAAATATATGAACTTGAGGACGAACAGTATAAAAAACTCTACAAGGAGAGAGAGAGAGAGAGAGAGAGAGAGAGAGAGAGAGAGAGAGAGAGAGAGAGAAACTTTTTAACTTACCTTAGCAATTTAAGGGAAAAGTAAAATATTACAGTGCAGTTCGTTAACCATACACTCGTATTCTCATAGCTCATTATACCCATATTCCCATATTCTAAACCTATCTCTTATGTTATAATTATTTAAGGTTTTTAGTTGAGATAAAAAAGTCAATGGCACGAGCGGGATTCGAACCCACGATCTTCGGCTAGATACGCCGCTGCTCTACCACTGGAGCTATCGTGACCTCGATCCACTCGGACACTAACTTCCCATCTCAACCCAACCTTTTGAATTTTCCCTCCTTTTTGCCATTTTTCAATTGGGCAAGCGGACCACGAAATTAGTGAATCTATATGAATGACATTTAAATTATACTTATGTGGTTCAGCCAAAGGTTCTGTTTTACACAATTGCTGTGGCTTTAATGAAGGAAAGATGTATAGGTTGCTGTATTTCTAGCTAACTGTCATCCTGCTTGGACATTAATAAAACAGGTCAATATTTAATGTTGGAAATCTATATGCATATATACATTCTTAGGTGTCGAGATTCATAAAACGTTACGAATTGAAAATTTTGTCTATAACATGATCAATTTGTTTATACATCTACATATATATATATATACATTTTTTTTTTTTCAAATTGGACAATATTTACACACAAAAAAATACTTTGTTGATTTTACCGTTAACCAGCACGCTATACTAAGCTAAATAACGTACGACGTAGCATGATCCATCAAAGCAGCGCATGCGCACTTCGATCAATTTAGCGTTACGTTACCGCTAATTTTACGCAAAATATATTTGAATGAAGAGGTATTGTTTGTACAATTGTATAAACAAAAAGCAACCAATGATTTTTTCGTTCCGATCTTTTGGATTGCCTATTTTCCCGGGGTTATTCTGTTAGCTGCGTTTTGGCATTTTGGTTCAGTGTGTCTGTGCGATTTCTTTCATAAGGTCAAGAGTGCGTGTATTCGCATTATCAGTGTTTCTCATTGTTTTAAATGGATTACGTCTCTTGTTTTAATTAATTTATTATTATTTTTTATTTTTTTAAGGAGAGTGTTTTGATGATTTGTGTGAACTACTTGATATTAATTTGTGCACTTATATGTTTTTTACAGTCAGATTTGACCTTTTTACGTCGTGTAGCTAGTTTCATGCTTGTCTGTACTAATATATAAGTTTGTAGTTGGTCCTAGTAAACAGTCCTAGTAAAATAAAAAGTCATTAGTTAAATTGATCAATAATTTTAATACAAAGTGTGGTCAAGTTGGAATATTAGTGTCACAAGCTAAATAACCTCTTCCGTTGGCTAGGACCAACTAAAAACTTCTGTGTATTGTTGAGTTTTTTTAATTTGTGAGACGAGTCACACAATTTGATTTTCCCTCCTTTTCGTCAACCCTTTTTTGTGTATAAGTGTCTTTATATTTATATTTTGTGTCTTTTTTGTCCAATGTATTGGTCCCGCGTTCTCATTTAATCGCGAATATGCAATATTTGTCAATTGGATTGGTTTTGTGCTTTCTCCTACTACTAATATTTTTCCGATTGACTTCGTAGTCTTCAGCAAAGTTTTATGCTTAATTTTTCATTAGATATGTTATTTTTTACGTCCCCCCCCCAATGTAAGTGATTGCGGTTTATTTTTTGTCTGTTTTGTTGGTTAGGTTTGTGTTGCATGGTTAGGATGTTGCTGTTTATTTTGGTTTCGTATTTCACTTTAGTCTGTGGTAATGTTTTGAGGTGATTTTATTACCTGTAATAAAAAATAAAAATTATATTAATGAATTCGACAAACAATAATGATACAATAATTGATTATATACATAAGCGCCATAATATTAATAAACAATTAATTTCACGAACTTTAAACAAGTTGACTTCGTGAGGGTAAAACTTTAATACTGTTATAGAAACAGTGTTTCTGCCTTCCTGATTGGGTAACAATTGATTAAAAATAAATAATCCAATCAAATATTATAAATAATACAGCCAGGTGAATATAAAACAATACTAATTTCAGAGACCAAACCCCTTTTGCTTGAACTGTGGCCAGAGTAGCTCAGCATCAAATTGTAAGTTCATTTGCAGATATTTAGCTATATCGCTGAGGGAAGGAACATGATCCAATTGGTTTTTTGTAAAAGTTTTATGTACAGTTATGCTGAGTAAGTCTGATCCTCTATTTTTTTTTCATTCATTTATGCCGTTACATTACTTTTGAAGGTTTTACAATGGAAGAGGGAATACATTTCAGGAAAATTAAATTCGTCAATAAGTTCCTTTTTAAATACGTTCTTCAATAAACCACTAAAACATTCCTTATCATAAAATTTCTTCCATTTAGCCATCCAATAATACACTACATAGAAAAGATTTTTTACTTAAAAATATCTTATCATGAACTCATCGCCGACGAGATGTTGTTTTCTTTTGACCTAAAACTAACAGAGAGAATACATGTTGACCTTCATTACGGCACGATTTGGAGTTCAGAGTTAAAAGCAGGGAGCGCACTTTAAAAATTAAACTTTTAGAGTACAGATCCCTTTTGTCGTCAATTTAAACACGAGTTGCCCTGCCCGGTTGTAGTACCTTTCTGGCTTTTTTTACAAAAGAATGCTTCTACCCTTATTCAATACGAAGTACCATCATAATATTTTCATCGAGAGAGAAAGTATTTATTTCTTTAGTAATATCATCATGCTTAACCCAGAAGGTCCTTTAGATCGGCATACAAGAAAAACACTTTTTCTGGACATTGTTTTGCTAATAACCATGAGTAACATTCTTCCCGAAGCCCGAAGTTTAAGTATTGTACTTAAATAAAGAATATGCATTTGAAAGTTCACTAATATAAAGTGTTTTATTAATCTCTATATACAGGAAATAATTGGGCGTGTTCTTCGGATATGCTTTTAAAGAAAAACTGGACATTTTCTTTTGTAAAAATATAAATATATCGTAAACATACTAAAAAACAAGTCAGAAAATAGTGTTTTGTTCCACTGTTATAGAGGGGAGCAGACCTTTCTAGTCTTTGAGCACACAATTTAATATCATTTCGTTTTGCTTTGTTCATCAGTAGGAAAAAGTAACGTTTACAGGTTTTGGTGTATCTTTAAAAACGTACCAATTTTTAGTTCTCTGGTGAAATTATTCCTAGCTAAATCTAATTGTAAAATTTTGTTGACCATTTAGATTTTCAGAACAGTATGTGTGTATCTGAGATAGTTGTAGATACTGTTCTGTTGATTTTAATTTACCATTTTTTCACATGTAACACAGTACAAAAACTACTTGAATATTTACAGTTTTTTGTATTCCTATAAAACGGGTCCTTTATTAGGAAAGGCCTATCTGGATTAACTAGATAATTAAATATAAAAATATAGTAAACAAACTAAAAAAAAATTATTATTTGGGTATCGTGAGATGCGATCTAGTGTGACGTAGGTTTTAGAAAAACATTTTCTTTATCGTGCCAACGTTTCGATCTTTATTGAGATCATCTTCAGGGCTCAAAGTGTTTATTTTCTGTGCAATCAAGTTAGTCAATAAAGATCGAAACGTTGGCACGATTAAGAAAATGTTTTTCTAAAACGTATGTCACAACAGACCACATCTCACGATCATTAACTAACTGTCACTAAACACCACGCATTAAAACACAAGGAATCGTTAGATTTATTGCATGTGGATTTTACTGGGTTTTTTTTTGTTTCAAACCTAATACCAGCCATTTTATTGACAACTTTTACTAATTTGGTGGAAATTAATAACATTTCTGTTACTTCAAACCTTTCTTTGATGTGTTTTAAAACCTCTATTGCAATACGCTTCTTGGTACTACAAAATTTATAAATTAGTTCTGTCAACTTTTTGTTTCATCATTTATTCCACGAAGGAAAGCTATTTTTCCAATTATGTTGGTACTGAGAAGACAAAAAGAGGTTTTACCTAATAAAAATCCTTTTGTAATGTGCGGTTATGGGTCATTTTTTACTCGTGCTACTCAATTAAATTATACTTGAATCCTTCATTTAAAAATCAATCTGAACTATTTGACCAAAAAGATTGCTCAATTTGATTAATTAGATTTTCTACCTACAAGTAATTTTAGGAATATTCGAAAAAAGTACAAATTTTTAGCTATATGGTGGAAATCTTCCTAGCTAATAAGAGACTAAATTTAGTTCGTTTAGAAGTAACTTTTGAAAAATGTAAAATTTTGTTGACTATTTAGATCTGCAGAACAGTATGTGTGTGTCTGAGATAGTTGTAGATGCTGATCTTTTCATTTTAATTTACCATTTCTTCACATGTAACACAGTACAAAAACTACTTCAATATTTATAGTTTTTTTGTATTCCTATAAAACGGGTCCTTTATTAGGAAAGGCCTTTCTGGATTATTAACTGATAATTAAATATAAAGATATATAAACAAACTTAAAAAAAATGATTATTTGGAGATCGTGAGATGCGGTGTGGTGTGACGTAGGTTTTAGAAAAACATTTTCTTTATCGTGCCAACGTTTCGATCTTTCTCGAGATCATCTTCAGGGCTCAAAGTGTTTGTTTTCTGTGCGATCAAGATAGTCAATAAAGATCGAAACGTTGGCACGATGAAGGAAATGTTTTTCTAAAACCTACGTCACACCAGACCGCATCTCACGATCTCCAAATAATCATTAACTAACTGTCACTAAACACCACGCATTAAAACACAATGAATCGTCAGATTTAATGCATGTGCAATTTACTAGTTGTTTTTTTTTCAAACCTAATAGCAGCCATTTTATTGACAAATTTTAATAATTTGGTGGAAATTAATTACATTTCTATTCCTTCAAACCTTTCTATTGCAATACGCTTCTTGCTACTACAAAATGCAGAATTTAATTCAGTCTGACTTTTTGTTCATTCATTTATTCCACGAAGGAAAGCTATTTTTCCATTTATGTTGGTACTGAGAAAGCAAAAATTGGTTTGATCCAATAGAAATCCTTTTGTAATGTGCGGTTTTTTGTCATTTTTTGCTTATGCTACTGAATTAAATTATACTTGAATCCTTCATTTAACAATCAATCTGAATTATTTGACCAAAAAGATTGCTCAATTTGATTGATTAGATTTTCTACTTACAAGCAATTTCAGTAATATCCGAAAATATCGTTATTAATAATTGACTCTGCAAAATTGTACGGTTGTGTAATCAGCGGCATATGCTGAGTTCCAAAGGTGATCTATCTCACTCCAGCAAGTCTTTGAAATATGTCAGGGCGGGGTTCTTTGCAGTGCAAGCACGGAAGTTCTTAATTACGATGTAGCATCCCAGTGCTCGCTCTAAAGATTAAACGTTAATTAAGTATGAAATTGGATCAACCTAATAAAACAAATATATAGAAAAATTATAGAAACTCTCCTACTTAGTTTACGACGACTACTTATAAAAGCTGTTGAATAAAAATGATGGAAAATATTGAACATAGATTTCAGGCATTCTTTCGTTATTTTAATGACAAGTTTTTCGGTCAAATTTATTTATTTCTAAATGTATACTTTTGTTAACTAACTTCACTGCCGGTTGCTCTACCGGACTTGCTCAATAGACATTGTTGAAGATGAATATATCGTAGCTAGCTGTTCTAGTCTTTAGTCTCCAAAAAAAAGTTATGTTCAACCTGTGACTGTGACAATGAATAAATAAGGCTGATGAATTTCTACGCCAAAGATTATAGTCCAGATATATGTCCAGCTGCACCGTCAATTGATCGAGATACTTTTACAATTTTATTGTCATGTTTCATTAATGGTAGTGCAATTTAACCTTTATTGACGTCATTACAATTTGCAATTATGATCCCTTCTTTAAATTAAAACAAAATTTGGGTTGCTTTACTGTTGGGGTCTTTTGGTTTTTGTAACTTGTTAAATATCTAATCCGATAACAGCCCGCACTCTCAACACACAAGAATGACACATCTACACGGAAAACAAATACTTTGAGCCCTGAAGATGATCTCAATAAAGATCGAAACGTTGGCACGATAAAAAAAAGTTTTTCTAAGGCCTACGTCACACCAGACCGCATCACACGATCTCCAAATAATCATTTTTTTTACTTGTTTACAATAGTAATTCAGATATCGTGAGATGCGGTCGGGTGTGATGTAGGTTTCAGAAAAACATTTTCTTTATCGTGCCAACGTTTCGATCTTTTATTGAGGTCATCTTCAGGGCCTGGGATTTACNTTTCAGAAAAACATTTTCTTTATCGTGCCAACGTTTCGATCTTTTATTGAGATCATCTTCAGGGCTCAAAGTGTTTGTCTTCTGTGTAATTGTACCATCCTTGCGTGTCGTATTGAGAGTGCCCAACATCACACCCGACCGCATCTCACGATATCTGAATTACTGTCGATTAACGGTCACTAATTTCTACACATTTCTAATTGTTTATAATGTTTTTATATTAAATTATCTTGTTAATCCAGATAGGCCATTCCTAATAAAGGTTTTATCGGAATACTAAAAACTATAAATATTGAAATAGTTTTCGTACTGTGTTACATGTGAAAAAATGATCAATTTAAATCAACAGAACAGCATCTAAAACTTTATCAGATACACACATATCGTTCTCTAGATCTAAATAATCAACAAAATTGTACATTTTTCAAAATGTACATCGAAACCAACTAAATTTAGTCCCTTATGAGCTAGGAATAATTCCACCAGGGAGCTAAAAATTTGTACTTTTTTCGAATATTACTGAAATTTCCTGTAGGTAGAAAATCTAATTAATCAACTTGAGCAATCTGTTTGGTCAAACAGTTCAGATTGATTCTTAAAAATGACAGATTGAAGTATAATTTAATTGAGCATCACAAGTAAAAAATGTCACAAAACCGCACATTGCAAAAGGATTTTTATTGGGTAAAACCAATTTTTGCCTTCTTAGTACAAACATAATTGGAAAAATAGCTTTCCTCCGTGGAATAATTGATGAAACAAAAAGTTGACTGAATTAAATTCTGCATTTTGTAGTACCAAGAAGCGTATTGCAATAGAGGTTTTAAAACACATCAAAGAAAGGTTTGAAGTAACAGAAATGTTATTAATTTCCACCAAATTAGTAAAAGTTGTCAATAAAATGGCTGGTATTAGGTTTTAAACCAAAAAAACAGTAAAATGCACATGCATTAAACCTGACGATTCATTATGTTTTAATGCGTGGTGTTTAGTGACAGTTAATTAATGATTATTTCAAGATCCAACACCAGAGAGCTAAAAATTTGTGCTTTTTTAAACATCCACTAAAACCTGCATACATTACATTTTCCTTACTGATGAACAAAGCATAACGAAACTATATTAAATTTTGTGATGAAACATTAGAAAGTTCTGCTCCCTTCCGTAACAGGGGAACAATGCATTGTTTCCTGACATCTTCTTTTTCATATGTTTACTAAATATTTATATTTTCAAAAAAGAAAATATCCAGTGTTTATTTAAAATATCCGAAGAACACTCCAAAATTATTTCCTGCGGGTAGAGATTGGTAAAATACTTTGTATTAGTGAACTTTAATGTGAATCTTCTTTATTTAAGTACTATACTTAAACATCGGGAAGAATGTTCCTCACGGTTATTAACAAAACAGTGCCTAGAAAAAGTATTTTTCTTGTATGCCGATCTAAAATACCTTCTGGCAAAGCATGGTGATAGTACCAAAAAAATAAATACTTTGTCTCTCGGTGAAAATATTATGATGGTACTTCGTACTGAATAAGGCTACAAGCATTCTTTTGTAAAAAAACAAAAAAAGCCAGAAAGGTACTACAGCCGGGCTGGGCAACTCGTATTCAAATTGACGACAAAAGTTACACATTTACTGTACATTACTGTACACTAAAAGTTTAATTTTTAAAGTGCGCTGCCTGCTTTTAACTCTGAACTCCAAATCGTGCCGTAATGAAGGGTCAACATATATTCTCTCTGTGTAGTTTTAAGTCAAAAGAAAACATCTCATCATGATAAAATATTTTTAAGTAAAAAATGTTTTTCTATGTAGTGTATTATTGGATGGCTAAATGAAAGGAATTTTATGGTAAGGAATGTTTTTGTGGTTTCAACAAAGAAAGTTTCAATGAAGTTCGTGATCCCATGTGTGTAACCTCTCCATCTAAATAAATCCCCTCGGATGAAACGAGCTTGATCTTTTACTTAATAGAATTTCTGAAAGAATAGATTCCATTGTTCAAAATATGGCATGGTTTTAGGAAAATCCATTTCCATCTTCTTGACACACTTGTGAAATACAAATGGCCCTACCTCCAGGCAGCTCGACCATCAATAAGGGAAGAAAATAATCCAGAAAGAGAGCTAAGAAATAAATTGCCATGTTAACATAAATTTAGCATTAGCACTTTTAAGGGACTTATTGTGAGTAATGTTCCTATTAAAACAGTAGTTTCCGCACTAACCTATTTTCTTCCTCATTCCTCCTCAATGTATGTTTTATAAACTTAGATCTGGCGAAAAAAGTCCTCTGGGCAATTTGTGTATCTTAATTTAAGCCGTACCTGGTCATTGCTTATAACGTGTATTTAATACTTAAATTAGAAGTCTTATTTATTTTTTTATTCAATTGTTTAGGAAAATTCCAAAATTTTCAGTTATGTTACTCTAAACCTTCGATAATTGATTATAAATCATCTACAAGATATTTTTTTTATCACTGTGACACCCTCGTTAAAAGTTAAAAGATTTACCTTAATTTAACCAATTTGATTTCTTTTAAAGTACCATAAAAAATTGCAATGTCGCGTTAGGACGAGGAAAAGGACGCCCGAGGGAATTTCTGTCATCTCAAATATTCCATGTAATTATTCCTTCAGCCTCTTCTAGCCAACTAGATTGGTCATTAATATTTACTGGAAAAGGTAAAACTGATAATGTCTTCAAAGGGATCTACATTAACTGCATAGCAATAATAATATGAAGTAGAGATTTATGTGTAGGTACAAGCTCGCCATCTCCCCGAATTAATTAATTATAAAATAAAACATTTCTAGAATTATTACAACTATGCACCTTCATATCAATTTTGTTTATAATTCAATTAATTAAGATTTATGTAAGGTATTGGTTTATAATATACTCAAAGAGAAAAAGACCGGAGACTCTTACTTCGTTGTTTATTTCAAATATATCTATATTTTATCGTTATAATAATTACCACATAGGTGCTTATTTTAAGTAAACCAAATTAAACGAGGTCAGAAATTAATGAATTATAATAAAAAAAATATAACTGTTATGATTTGAAAGGCGAAGGAGAAGAATTTACCAAAACATTTTTCTTTGCATCAGCTAAAGGCTAAAGGACTTGAGTCGAAATTTTATACACATTAATTATATTATACTTCTCTCTCTCTCTCTCTCTCTCTCTCTCTCTCTACGTTCTTAGTATATATATATATANACGCCCGTATTGTTGAACAGTACAGAACGTTGAACTATCGATTTACAATACAAAATAACTTATATAAAATTACTGCCTGAAACATCTAAATTTAAGAAACAGAGCGTATGCTGTCTTCTTGGCGGTTGAGACGCGACTGGTCCAGTTGACTTGACGACAAAAAAAAAAGAAGGGGCGTTTCCATGGTAATGGTACAATTCACCGTAGGAACGGCGATGTGTAAACCCTGGTGCTCATGGCAACCGAAAGCATAACATTTGGTTCCCATAGCAATGGGAGGCGTAAACATTCGTTCCCAGTGGCAACGAGACAAAACAAACTCAACTTAAATTAAAACAAAAATAAAATTTAAATTCAGGCGTAAACAATATATATATATATATATATATATATATATATATATAGAGAGAGAGAGAGAGAGAGAGAGAAGTATACATCAAAGTATATAATTATATCTCTAGCAAGGTTTTATATGCTATCGAGGTTTGATATCTTGGTGTCTCAAAATTAACGCAAGATTTGCATCTGCCGCCATTTTTGAAACCAGGCCGGTACAATATTTCAAAAATAATGAAAGTTTGGCAGCCGCAGTTCGGAAATTTTAGACAAAATATGGTCAAAATAGTGTTTTAACCTCGTCAACCGTGAAAAAATTATTTGAAAAATTCAGGAAGACTGAATCAGTTGGTAAGCACACCGATCGTCCAAAAACAAGCCGTCAAAAATGTCAATATCGAAGCAGTGCGTTAGAGTGTTGGTAAAAACCCAGGAACATCAATTCGGTCTAGCGTTAATTGTTTGAGAGAACACCTTGCTGGGGACAGAATTATATGATGCTTGTATATACTGTTTTCCTTCTAACATTTTTTATATCGGTCAGCATCTTCTTCCTTTCAACTCGAAAAGGGTATACCATGTTTTTGTGTAATAACCTTTCAGCACTCCCACATTGTCATCTTGCTCCTGATTGATTTGTTTTAATTTTAAATAATTCTTGCATACACCATGGTGGGATTTTAACTAACAGTTATCCTAGATTTCGATTTTTTAAGGGGATCTTTGCAAACCAAGGAGTTATCGTAATCAATGGAAACATCCTTTTATAAAACAACCATTTTCCAGTTTTACTGTATTAACTTTGCCTGAATTTTTGACTTATTATTTTACCCGGTGGATAAAAAATTATGAAATGGTAATTTTATGTTCATTAATGTTGGTTCTGGAGAGACAGCAACAAAATAATGAAAGACCATCCGATACTCATGGCTCTAAGAGACTAAAGACTAAAGACAACTTGACCAAAGGGTATAAAAACAAGAAGATAGCTATCATATCAGATAGCCAAGCAGCCATCACACCACTAAGCTCAAATATAATTAGTTCAAGGATGGTGCTGAATTGCAAAACCAAATTAAACATATTAGGTAAGCAAAACAAATGGGAGTAGAAGCCAACGAGAAAGCGGACACCCTTTCAAGGCAAGGAACTGCTACACCGCTGACAGGACCTGAACACTTCTGTGGTATAGGAACCCACACTATCATGAGTAGAAATGATCAATGATGGAGTGAGTGTGGGGTTCAATCCTTTTTAAAAAGATAGTTCCTACTCAGAGTAAGTTGTTTTGCAACGATCCGGATTTCGAGCCTTTTAGCTCATCATCAGGTTAAAGGACTTCTACAACCACGTCTCTCGACATGAATTGCCAAAATAAACCGCTGATACCTCCGCCATCGCGACGTTCCAATTAGCAGCAGATTTTTTTAATGGCGCTCAATTTGAACATGCGAAACGTGGAAATTATAACACAAATAAATATTATACTTGTAAATACTTAATATTATTAAATTACCATAAAAATAATAACAATTAAAATAATTAGTTTAATTATTTGCATGTTTGATATTATTTATGTACATATTTAAAATAACAGGTAGATCAATATCTGTTATATTATTAATGCATTTATCACCATGTTCAAGTTTACATTTTTTAATTTCAAATTAAGTAAGTTGTTTTGTAACGATCCGGATTTCGAGCCTTTTAGCTCATCATCAGGTTGAAGGACATCTACAACCACGTCTATCGACATGATTTGCCAAAGTGAACCACTGATACCTCCGCCAACGCGACGTTCCAATTATCAGCTGATTTTTTTTATGGCGCTCAATTTGAACGTGCGAAACGCGGAAATTAAAACACAAGTAAATATTATAATAGTAAATATTTAATATTATTAAATTTGTATAAAAATAATAACAATTAAAATAATTAGTTTAATTATTTGCATGTTTGATATTATTTATGTACATATTTAAAATAAGAGGTAGATCAATATCTGTTATATTATTAATGCATTTATCACCATGTTCAAGTTTACATTTTTTAATTTCAAAATTTTCAAACAAATCTAGTTCTTTCCCTTTGTTGAAACTATGAAACACTCTTGTATTTAAATTTGAAATGAAATTACGTTTTGTTTCTTTTAGATAGTCCTTAAATTCCGAAAATTTGCTCGATTTTGGCAAGTGTTCTTTTACTATTGTTTTTATTTCTCTACCGCTTTGTCTTATACATTTAATATCATAATCATTACAATTGGGTTAGTAAACCCCGCTTTTTGCCACGTTGTCTACTTTGTCTTTAGGTTTCGAGAGGATGTTTTAAGTGAACCCGTACTTCTAAAACCTATTCTAAAACCTTCTTGTTTAAAAATTTTACTAACTTTTTCCGATAATTCACCTATGTATGGCAAACAACGCAAACCTAATGATTCATTTTTGGTGGGGTGGCTGAGTCCAATTGTTGATTCGTTTAAAGTTAATTTTTTTATTATTTTAACTAGCAACCTATCAATAAATATTTCTTGATACCCGTTGTTTTTTGCTAAGGTTTTAATAGTTTCTAATTCTTTTTTATAGTTAGCAGGTGTTAATGGAAGTTTTAACGACGGTCTATGAGCCAAATGAAACCAGCAGCCATGACCCCCAGACCATGGATGGGAAGAATCCGCTGGTATCATAGTGTCTGTGTAGTGTTTCTATATACGTCTATTTTTATTAGGTTGTTTATTATGGACAGTTTTAGGTCTTTTAGGTTTATCATGAGTATCTCAGACAGAAGGACAATGAAGGAACAATGGAATTCACTCATTGGACACAGGCAATCCAAGAATCTCCTAACCAATTTTGGAAGAAAAAAAATTACAGAATGAGTCAAAGGAAGCGGGAATAAATTGCGAATCCTAATAGGATTCTTAACAGGACACTGCAAGCTAAATAGAAACTTAAAGAGGATTGGAATAATCCAAGACGGCACATGCAGATTTTTGCAAAGAGGCAAAGGGGACACCAACACATCTACTAATAAACTGCGGTTCCGCAGGAGGAAATTTTTTGGGATGTACAATGCGACCATGAAAGAAATTCGACCACTAAAACAGGGCCTATTAATCAAGTTCTTCGAGGAAATGTGACTCTCCGGTTTGCTTTAAGCACAGAACGGGGGATACAATAGCTCTTAAAGGGCGCAGTATATTACACCCCTACTACATCTAAATCTACAACGTTGGTTCTCCCGTTCTATTACGATTTTATTTGTTTACCTTTATCTATTTATTATATATTCATTTACATTTTTGGATTGACTCAACTAATTGCCTTTATGAAAATTTAAGAACCACTGTGATTTTTCTGAAGAATCGTATGAGCATAACTTGGATCTTTCTTTACTGCTTGAATCTAACAAGTAAGAGTTGATGTCCCGTCCAGCATTCTTATTTTCCGTTCTAACATCCTCATAGGGTAATAAAACCCATATCCAGATTCCCGATCAGCCTTGGAACCCTCTTCATATAAGCGATTATGAAGGAAACAGTATTCTTCTATGAATAGGTGATTTATTGAGATCGGGTCCATATTCTTGTCCATTTTACATAACGTTTTCTGTATTGATATTTGCAAGTCTGTTAAAAGTGTAATTTGTTAACGGTCACTTTTACTTTTTTTCAGTAAACCTATATTAAAAGTTTTAACAAAGAAAAAATAAAATTTGTTTTGCGAGAGAGTGTTTCTCTTCGAAACATTAGGCTTAGTTTGGAAAATCCTTTCTTCGGAGGACCCCACAGCTCTACTTAAATACTTGTTCAGAAGTTTTACTAGGAAGAAAACACCCATCATCCGTTTGCTTGTTCTTGCGAAAGCAACAAGAATTATCATAAATACTTTCAATGCTCTGAAATTGTAGTATTGCTGTTCAAAAGAATATTTTTACATTTTTGTTTAGAATAAATATTACATTTTTGGAAATATATGGGGAATATTCTTAACAGTCATTCAACTAGATACATACGATTGTAATCTACAATGGATGGGTAGTAGATCTCGTCTTCTTTACTAAGCTAAATTTTATTTGAAGTCATGGTATTTAATATTGCATTAGATTTATTAGTTAACAGTGTAAGTCGTTAGAAATACTAGGGGTATTCACGATCTTTGTGTTAACCCTGTTAACTCTGTTAAGGTGTGTTAGATCGAGAAAAATGATGACGGAGACTTGTAAGAATGGGCCAGTTAACATTGCTGGGTCTAACAGGCCAGAGCCAATATTAAGTGTTAGTTATTCAGATATCGTGAGATGCGGTCGGGTGTGATGTAGGTTTCAGAAAAACATTTTCTTTATCGTGCCAACGTTTCGATCTTTTATTGAGACNTGATCTCAATAAAAGATCGAAACGTTGGCACGATAAAGAAAATGTTTTTCTGAAACCTACATCACACCCGACCGCATCTCACGATATCTAAATAAGTATCGATTAACGGTCACTAATCTCTACACATTAAGTGTTAGATCGAGAATGTAGTCACATTGCTATCCGTTAGGGCATAGGTAACCAACATGGCAGCCATGAATTCAACAGCTGTTTTCTGTTTACATGAATTTTTATTCTTAAATTCGCATTAATGAAATAAGACCAATAAATTTCTTTTGTTAATTTCTAACTTGTCCTCATACTCTCATTCATAATATGTGTATCTGTTCTAAGTAGTGGGCTGCTAGACGTTAGGATGCAAGTTAGGTAAGTCGGCACGAATTGAAGCTTGTCATTTGTTAATACTTTTCGAGTGAATAGATAGCATTTTGAATGAAAGAGTTGATTAATTTTCCTTTAACTTTGGCTCTTACAATTTAACACAAATCAAAACAAACAACAACATGCCTTCGAGGACTGTTATAGCTCTATTTTTGGTTCTCCCAATCCCCACGCTCAGCATTGCGGAAAAATTAACGTTTACCATGCTAAGAAAAGAAGGGGGCGTTACTGGGCACTTCTCTATTCGAGTTAATACGAGTTAACATCTTACAAACATTGTGAATACCCCTAGTTTCTCGAAAGGTTGTCGTAAATACTACTAATAAGAGATTTTCTTTTTCTTTCAAATTCGAATTATCACTGATTTTTCAAGTACAATTTTAATAGTTTAACAAAACTCGTGTAATTAAGAGGAATATTATTTGATTTATGTTTTGAATTTCAGATGGAACAAGCGAGAAGAGTGACAAATCGGAGACCGAGGGGTCGCCTCGTACGGTCTGAGAGGGTGGTCGAACCACAATCTCATCCACAGTTTACGGCTTGGGACATATTCATACGAGACTCCCTTCTTCAGATAGCATGGCCGATCTCACTTTCTTCCGACAACGAGCACTCTGACACTTTCGTTCGACCCACACGTCTAAAAAGGTCAGTGGCGATTCTCCATAGAAAATCACGTTTAGTTTTTTTATAATTTTTTGAAGCGTATTTATTTTACTACGAACTATTTACGTTTGGATTATTAAATAAATGTTGTCATAAAATGTTTTCCATATTTATTTATTACATATAAAAATTTATCTACAAATACGTACCGCAAAATTCATTAAGGCAAAATTAACGTATAATATGTATTGGAGCTACGCCGATTCAAGCAGCATTGCGTGCCCGCGGCTTGGCCTCGATATGCTCCTGCTTAAACACTGTCGCCAGTGGTCCGTGGATCTGATGAACCCAGTGCGCCGTGATATGAAATTGTAAACAGGGCACAGTAGTGTACTTTCTGCAGATTATGCTACGTCTTAAGCAGTGTGTAGAAGCTGTGAACCGGACATCATGTGCCCTTCGTCGAGAAGATCTACACAAAAAAGTCGCACATACTGCATGTAATAAGCATCACATGCAGGCCAGAACTATCGTTCGTTAGATCATCTATGTTCCTGAATTGATGCTGTTGATGTTTTGAATCTTATTTTTGGCATGATGGACAAGGACTGCGAGCCTGTCAAAACAAGCGTGCTTACTCAAACTTATATAGATGCAAGGGTGCAAAATTTACGGATTAAACAAATATTTCAATATATTAATATTACAAAGTTTTAAATGAAATATGTTATTACTAATTATTTCTGTCTCTTCCAATGTAAACAATAACATTCCTAACATAGATCTTTACATGTTTACTGTTTTTCCATTTAGCAAAAGCTATTACAAATTATTTTAAATCGCAATCGTATGTACTCAGTTAGACCTGCCTAGTACGGTTACCGGTAGTGAGGACTTTCATAAATATGAAAACCAAATTCAATTAAGAGTTCTGCCCCCTCGCCAGCCCCTTTTAACTGTAAAGTTATGGATTTCGCCCCGCCAAAATTGCCTGTTCAGTTATTAATCCAGCTCGTAATATTGAGATCAAACAGCAAGTAATAAACACCACATCGGAGAACTGTTAAGCATGTGTGGTGATTAGTGACCGTTAATCGATAATTATTCAGAAATCGTGAGATGCGATCTGGTGTGATGTATGTTTCAGAAAAACATTTTCTTTATCGTGCCGTGTTGAGAGAAACGTTGGCACGATAAAGAAAATGTTTTTCTGAAACCTACATCACACCAGACCGCATCTCACGATTTCTGAATAAATACTGTTAAGCGTCCAGAGTCCCACGAAGTATGTCGACAAGTTTATCGACTTTGGCAAAGTCTATCATGCCGATATCAAACGTCCGCCCAAAAGGTTGCCGCTGCCGAATATTGGAATCAAAACGATATTCAATAAGGAAAGTATCCAATGCGGGCAAATCAGGTGAAACCCACTGACCGTGAACGGCGACAATCGCTAAAAAATAAAATTTACATTTCCAATAAAACAATAAAAAAATTAATCAACTTATTTATACTTAAACCATTTTAACTAAAATACAGAAGATAAAAAACCGGACTCTCGTATTTTGTTGTTTATTTCAAACTTTAAGTATTTTTATCGTTATAATATTAGATGTCCTTAAAATAAAGGTTTTCAGTTTTTCGTTTTAATTACTTCTCTACATAATAAACTATTTACGGATTATTCTTTTGTATGAAAATCAACACTTTAGAATTCTATTCCAAACAATAATGTTTGTTTATCTCAGAAGCAGTTCGTTTCCTGGGAATAATTCAGCATTTACTACGATGTCAACGCGATTTTCGCGTAATTTCGTTTTACGAGCTAGTTTTACCACTCGGTCGGAACGAGCCCAAACGGACAGAAACATTAATGAAGTCTGGGCGAGAGAACAACACAACATGGTTTACAACATTTCAAGAGGGACATTTTAGCCTTGAAGACAATGAAGGTCCTGGAAGAATTTCTGCTCTAAGTTATGATGTTCTGCGGGCTTTGGTCGAAGAAAATTCCAGAACAACTGTTCATTCTTTTAGTAACTAAATCGACCGTCGCTGACCATCATAAGGTAATTGGAAAGGTGAAAAATGTCTAAAGTTGGGTTTCTCATACATTTAACGACCGACAAAAAAATTATCGTTGTGAAGTATGTGCAACACATCTTTGCCGTAACAGAAATGAACTTTCTTTGGAAAGAATTGTTACATGTGATGAAAAGTGGATTCTCGACGATAACATCAGACTTCTGAACAATTGCTCAGCAAAAGAGACGCAGCACCACATTTTCCCCAGCTCCCTACCTATGAAAAAATGGTAATGGTGTCGTTATGATGGGCTTCATTTTGGGCTGATTGTCTACAGCTGCTTGAATCTTGGCGAAACAATCAATGATGAAATGTATTGCTCTCAAATTGAATTAAATGCCCCAGAGTTTGGCATTATTGAAGCCATCTTGGGTCAAAAGGAAAGGGCCGATTTTGTTACACAACAATACTCGGCCCCATGTCTCACATCTGACAACATGAAAACTGTTGCATCTTTTTTATGAGGTTCTGGCTTAGCGGGGAACCCACTTCCCCGATGCAACGCTATGCGACGCTACCCGACGCCTTGTCACGTTTTGGTAGGGTGTGCACATCTATCCAACGTCAAGCGCACGCCACGTACAGTCACACAGCTTATATCACAAATCACTATCACAATCGCAACGCCTCTTTTGTTCTTAAAGCACTATTTTGAACAAAACCTTTTAATAAATTGTTAGTTAAATTTTATAAGCACAACCATCTAATAAATTGTTTGTTATACTTAATTGTTTTAAATAAAGTTATTCCGATGTTTTGGTAATTTTTTCCTAACCGTCATATTTAAATATTTGTTATAACAACTCATGAATTTTGATCTCATTTAATTTAGTTTATATGAAAAGATAAATGTTGTAATTAATAAAACGACAAAATTACATATACATAGTTTGAAATAAACTACAAAAAATATGAGTGTCCTGTTCTGACGCTACTCGACGAAAATGGTATAATTTTATGAGCAAAACCATGAAATAAATTGTTAGTTAAATTTTAAGAGCAAAACCGTGCAATAAATTGTTACTTAAATTCATTATATAAAAAAAGGGTATACCGGTGTTTTGATCAATTTTCTATCAAACCATTAATATTAATTTTTAAAACTAATGAATTTTTGATCTCGGTTAATTTGGTTTATATTAAAATAAGTATGTTATAATTAATATAATGACAATCATACAGATCGTTTGAAATAAAAATAAGAGTGCCCGGTTCTTTTGTCTTCGACTGCCCTCGATGCTTCCCGACGAAAATCTGTAAATTCATGGCTGCCATTTTGGTTACCTTCGCCTAACGGATAGCAAAGTGACTACATTTTCGACCATCTGGCCTGTTAGATCCAGCAATGTTAATTAGCCGATTCTTACAAGTCTAAGCCATCATTTTTCTTGATCTAACAGGACTTAACAGAGTTAACACAAAGATCGTAAATATGTATTATCTTATCGTCATAATATTGTTGTTGATATATTCTTTAGGTTATTTCGATTTTATTGTAATTAAGTATTTTGAATCCATAACAGCTGAAAAGGGTGAGTGGGCAACATCCCGAAATAGATATTTTTTTTATAAAATAAAGACTACTTTGTACAAAAAGTTTGTTTTTGGTAGCCTCCGTCCGTGGAATAGAGTGGGTCAAGATAAAAAATAAATATACACACAACTCATTAATCAAACCAATATGCTACTAATCGCTAACAGAGCTGTATCTAGATCTAGGAATGACCCTGATACACGTCTTAAAAGAACAAAACCTACGGTACCTACTACATATACAAAAAAAAATCTGAACCCTCTCTTGGGAACAAAACAATATAAAACTCAGTAGCAAAACCAATATATGGTGTACGGCTATAAGGTACAACCAAACCTCTGGAGAATTCTGATCCAACAATCACGAATTGTTTGATCCATGTTTCCAACCGCACCTTTCATAACCTAATTGTTCCCCTTATGAATGATATCGCAACAAAATATATACAACACAGCGACTTATAGCACTAGGAACGAAAAAAATCCTTTCGTTCAGGTTTCTTCTTGATCTCTTATCAATAATCTTTATGTTAAAACAGACAAAAAGGTAAAGGTTCTGTGCTCTCAGGCGATGCGAGTGATTAAAATTAATAAATGATTTAATTTTGCTAGCAATTCAGAGCATCTCCACTCGATTTATTATTTTCTCTCTATGTAAACCATGAAACTTATTGCGCCTCGCGCAGACTGTTGTACAATAAATGAAAGAAAGTAAAAGATAAAATTAACGAGTTTAAGACCTTATTTCCAGATTTTCAAAAAGCTTTTTAGTGCTAAATTACGAGAATCTCCAGTAACTTTATAATTTTAACTTATTTTTATAGAAAAAACAGCGTTTTTAATTCAATTATACTCTTTAGCGATACAAAACGTAAATTCCAACAGTTAATTAAATAAAAAATATAAATTCTACTTTACTATTCATTAAATTTTCAACAAGTTAATTGAACCAAGTAGTTAATATAATGATTTAATAACACCACTTTCATTTCGAAATAAATAGGTAGTAATAAAAAAATCCATTCTCATTGGCAAAGCTGATGATTACATAATCTAATAAAATACGATGGTATAAATCAAAAACCTATATCTCCGATGAACTACCGCGTGATATATCACACGGATATTTCACCGCTCGCACGGGAAATCATGAAATGAATCTTTCGGGATCTTATCACTTTTATTTTTCATTGTTGAAGGCGATTACCATTCTGATGACAGCATGGTAAATATTTCAATCGCGTTGGATAGTTTAAACATAATGGACTGTCTTTTGGCAAATATTTTTAATAAAATAGGACCGCGGAGAATTATTACGCTGAGTGTTGTGAAAAAACCCAATGTCTATCGTCGGCCGAGGATAAATCATTCTTCCTTTCTTTTTTTCTTTTTGCTCCGATCCGCCTCGTTGATCTTCTTATCAAGCTTGTACGAGGCTGAAACGGAGACTTGTTGTACCGAGTCGGAAGCAATAACGTAGACCTCACGACGATATTTCACCGGCAGCTCATCAGGGGTCAGTTTGCGAAGAGCAATAATGGCAAATCGTGACCACAGGGGCGAAACCCGTTCACCTTCCTCGTCCCGATTGGGAAATTGGCCAAATATCCAGGTGTCTGGTCTGTTAACCTTCGTATTGCCCGAGGGTCTACGATCCCAAAACCCAATACAATCAGAACAAACTTCCTCTTATATACTTCGTCTCCTTTGAGAAAAAATATATCCCTCAACGTCACTTACTTTTATCTTTTGGCGTCTATACACATAAACGCTTGGAAAAGTAAAATTGATACAACCAAAAACAAAATAAACTTTCTTGTATTATTAAAAAATATTATGACCTTGGTCAATTGACCAAGTTACTAATTTCAATTAATTATTCTTTCTATGTAAGGTCTTGGTTGAGATAAAAAGTTAGTGTCACGAGCGGGATTCGAGCCCACGACCTTCGGCTAAATACGCCGCTGCTCTACCACTTGAGCTATGGTGACTTCGATCCACTCGTATCCCAATTCTCCATCTCAACGTACAACCGTTCGAATGTACCCTCTTTTTGCCCGTTTCAAAAGTTGTGTAATCAGGATTCGATTCTCAGTGACTTATGAAATGGCCACGGGTGGTAGTGAAGTGATAATTAGGGCTATTTACAATGTTTGTAAGATGTTAACTCGTGTTAACTCGAATAGAGAAATGTCAACAACAAACAAAAAGAGCTGTTAAATTCATGGCTACCATGTTGGTTACATACGCCCTAACGGATAGCAATGAGACTACATTTTAGACCTGACATCTAACATTGGCCCTGGCCTGTTAGATCGAGCACTGTTAACTGGGCGACTTACAAGTCTACGTC
This sequence comes from Cimex lectularius, assembly GCF_000648675.2. Taxonomy (NCBI): domain Eukaryota; kingdom Metazoa; phylum Arthropoda; class Insecta; order Hemiptera; family Cimicidae; genus Cimex; species Cimex lectularius. The sequence goes on along the minus strand of NW_019392659.1, from coordinate 976,485 downwards.
ATCATTTTTCCTGATCTAACGGGACCTAACAGAGTTGACAGGGTTAACACAAAGATCGTGAATACACCTATTATCTTATCGTGATAATATTGTTGTTTTCGATATATTCTTTACGTTGTTATTTTAATTTTATTGTAATTAAGTATTTTGAAGTCATAACAGCTGAAAAGGGGGATTGGGCAACATCCCGAAATATTTTTTATAATTTTTTTTTATAAAATAAAGACTACGTTGTATAAAAAGTTTCTTTTTGGTAGTCTCCGTTCATGGAATAGTGTGGGTCAAGATAAAAAAATAAATATACACAAAACTCATTACTAATACACGTCCTAAAAGAACAAAACCTAAGATACCGACTATATAAAAGATTAATACAAACAACCTGAACTCTCCCTTGGCAACAAAATAATATAAATCTCTGTAGCGAAACCAATATATGTGTCTAACAGCTCACAACTTTGTAGGATATGGGATGTATCTATTATGAATGCGAGTGCAAAGACAAGTCAGAAATGAACAAACGAATTATATTGGTCTGATTTAATAATGTGTGTTTAAGAATAAAAATACATGAAAACAAAAAACAGCTGTCAAATTCATGGCTGCCATGTTGGTTACCTACCCCCTAACGGATAGCAATGCGACTACATTTTCCACCTAACATCTAACATTGGCCATGGCCTGTTAGATCGAGCAATGTTAACCGGGCGATTCTTACAATTCTACGTCATAATTTTTATCGATCTAACAGGACTTAACAGAGTTAACAGGGTTAACACAAAGATCGCGATTACCCCTATTACCTTATCGTGATAATATTGTTGTTGTTGATATTTTCTTTAGGTTGTTAGTTCGGTTTTATTGAAATTACGTATTTTTATGTCATAACAACTGAAGAGAGGGGACGGGCAGCACTCCGAAATCGATATTTTTTTGTAAAATAAAGACTACTTTGTATAAAAAGTTTGTTTTTGATAGCCTTCTTCCGTGGAATAGAGTGGGTCAAGATAAAAAATAAATATACACAAAACTTATTACTGATACACGTTTTAAAAGAACAAAACCTAAGGTACCGCCTATATAAAAGACTAATACAAACAACCTGAACTCTCCCTTGGCAACAAAATAATATAAATCTCAGTAGCGAAACCAATATATGTGTCTAACAGCTTATAACTTGGTGGATATGGGATGAATCTATTATGAATGCGAGTGCAAGGACAAGTCATAAATGAACAAAAGAATTGTATTGGTCTGATTTAATAATGTGTGTTTAAGAATAAAAATATATGAAAAAAACAGCTGTTTAATTCATGGCTGCCATGTTGGTTACCTACGCCCTAACGGATAGCAATGTGACTACATTTTCCACCTAACATATAGCATTGTCCCTGGCCTGTTAGATCGAGCAATGTTAATTACCTTCTTCTTCTTATAAATCTTGATCGTGAATACCCCTAATCTCCTTTTATTTGAAAGTTCTGAATCGGCATTAATCTTTGTGCTTTTACATAGGACAAGTTTGGATTTTCCACATGTATTCATCGCCTCGCTCGTTTCTCAAAGAATCAGATGTTGCTGATCCGTTCTTTCAAGTAAGAGAGTTTATAAACGTTTAATTTATAATTGGCGGACTAATTCAACAGGGCAGATTACCTAATGTAATTATACATCTCCATTTAAGACATAAATTTTTGTTAAGCTTAGTTTTAACTACCGATTGTAGACATGTAAAACGAGAAGATAACTGAAGGCTCGTAAGTTGAACTATATCCATGTTTATTGTTGCCAATTGTTATTAACTCCAAAATATCTATTTTTCTTGTATTTATAATTTTTGTTATTTATTTGGACTTTTATATAATTCTAATGTATTATTATAAAGGAAGATGAGAGAGAGAGAGAGAGAGAGAGAGAGAGAGAGAGAGAGAGAGAGAGAGAGAGAGAGAGAGAGAGACAGACAGACAGAGACAGAGAGAGAGAGAGAGAGAAAGGAAGTGAAAGATAGAGAAAGAAAGTGAAAAAGGAAGAGAAAGAGAAAGCGAAAGGTTCATGAAAGAGAGACGTTTGATATTAACAAAGAGGGTGAAAATGGGAGAAAAACAATTCTTCATGTTCATATTTTTATTTATTCATTTGAATACTTACGGGAAATCCCATTTCAACTTGGACCATTCGGGAAGTATCGAAAATTTTCCCTCGGGCAAAACACTCTTTCAGTAAAAGGTTCTACTAAGCCAATCTAAATGCGACTGTGCTATAAAATATAATCTATGTTACTACAAATTCTTATTTGGGTAGCTGAAATATAAGCTTTCTTGTATAACCAAATGATTTATACGGTATTATTCATGTGATTATCGACAATTTATAGCGAATAATATACGTTGTATCTTGTTGTTTATTGTTTGTATATATTATGTTTGTGTGTATTTTAATTATATTGTATTACTTTAATACTGCCATATTTATATACAAATCTAGTTACAAACAATTTAAAAATATATAATATTAATTGATTCATTCATTTTTATTTGTTTAACATTGATTTTCTAGAAGGTCATATTGAAGTTAAACATTTAAATAAATATCAGTTCAAAATGAATTTTTGTACAAATAATATAATTTTTTTCTCAACTGTACGTACGATAAAACATAAGGGATTTTTTTCCTCAGCAGAATGTCAAGAGCGAAAGATCTCAACATAATACCTTTCAAGAGTATGTGAGTGGGATAAGATGGTAAATACCCACTCGGTCCTTTCTCATCGGAATTCATAAAAACTCATATATGAAAGTAAGCATGGAATATTATTACACAATTTAACTGTTGATTAATACCTCATAAATTATCAGTTTATTTTTGGCATATATTTATCGTATATAAACAAACCGTTATATACAACTGTTGCTCAACACGGCGACGATAAACAACCAAAATGATTGGTAACGACAAAATGACGTGTAGAAATCTCACAATTCGTTCGATAACTCATTATTTAATTTTTCTGAAATATTTATTAATTAACATATTAATAATATTACCTGATAAGATTTTGTAAGTGTTAAAAAATGTGGTAACTCTAGTTGCGTTTATATAACAGACTTTACGTAATATTCTTCATCATGTCTGTATTTGTTTTAATATATTTGATCAATAACAAAATTTAACAACTGTATCACATGTGGGACTATCACAAATTGTAAAAAATCAATTTTTGTTGTATTATTACCTCACAAAATTCTTTAGACGATGGAGGGTATTTTTTTATAATTATTGTGACAGGTTTTGAACAGAAAATGGCTTTAAATTTTTCCGTCTAAACTACTGAGTTGCTCAATACAATTTTTTTCTTCCGGTTAGATTGATGCCACTACCCTATTGATTTACAATAGTATTATATGGTGGGGGGGCAACGGTTAGGCGTTATCAAGACGCCATCACTGTAAGGTAAAGGTCCCGGGTTCGAATCCAGCGGCTCGAAAACACCGGCACCCTGAGGATCGATATGATCTCTGCAGTTGCGAACTACATTAAAAAAAAAGAAAAATTGTATTATGTAGAGATTTTTGTTACAAAAATAAATTCGTTTTGTAAAAAAATATAATAATGACAATGTTTCAACATCATTTATACAGTTGATAAAATAGATGGATAAAATAGGTAGATAAAAAACATGCATGTCATCACATAACTACGTCATCTCAACAATAGTGACGGTTCTGAAAAGTTTGACTTTTGAATTAATGTTTCTTCTTCTAGATATCTACCATTAGTATTGATTTAAAATTTTAACCACACTATTTCGCAAAATACTAAAGAGGCAGAAAGAAATTAACAAACATCCTAGGACAGATTATATTTTTATAATGGAATTGAGTAGGGTTTTCTAAAGCCGGTCTTAGAATAAAGCGTTAAAATATTGCAAAAAAAGTTCTTTTTTAATAAAATTGGAAATGAAGAAAAGTGCAATTCTATTATCTCAAAAGGTATTTCACAAAAAGTTTATCGTAAGAAGTGTGTTAACTAGTGTATCAGAATTAAACGTTATTTTATTTTTTAAATGATTTTGGTAAAAATTATATGATAGAATCTACCAAATAGTTAAAATAGAGGATTAAGAAGCAACCTCGAAAAACCAAAATAGTTGCACTCGGCTACCAGCGACTCCCCTTAAAATATATCAATTGTGGGATTGCTTCGTGATGTCTTTGAAGTGATGAACGTGAATTTAGTTAGTTACATCAGCTGTCTGCCTCTCCTCGTTGGGATGGTCTGCCGTTATATTTTCGGTATATTACCATCTTCGGAATGTGTATGATTTCTATGAAATGAAGTCTGGTTTTGATTGTTTGTCAGTGTAGATTGAGCTGTTTCATTATTCCGTTCGATCTTTGCTATTGTCTATTTTTAATTTATATGTTGTTTTAGATGGTGTAAACGATGTAGGTAAACTATTGTTAATTTAATGATTATGCGGTTTTTCGTTTTAAATGTGTTATGTTTGTATAATCCCAAATCTTTGAGTTAGTTCATTTTTCGTCCTTTTTGTACGTGTATAATTTCATATTTATCAGTATTGTTGAGTGATTGGTTTCTTTGAGTTGAGTCTTTTCGTAGTTAGTTTCCATCATAAGGGATATTCACGATGTTTGTGTTAACTCTGTTTCGGTCCTGTTAGATTGAGAAAAATGATGTCGTAGACTTGTTAGAATCGGCCAGTTAACATTGCTAGATCTAACAGGCCAGAGCCAGTGATACGTGTTAGGTGGAAAATGTAGTTACTTTGCTATCCGTTAGGGCGTAGGTAGCCAACATGGCAGCCATGGATTTGACAGATATTTCTGCTTTACAAGTATTTTTATTCTTAAATAATTATTTTTTCTTAATATGCATTAATTTCTGACCTGTCCTTATACTCTCATTCATAATAGATACATCCCATATCCCATAAAGTGGTAGGCTGTTAGACCTAAGGATACAAGTTAGTTATGTCGGCACGAATTGAAGCTTGTCATTTGTTAGTATTTTTCGAGTGCATGCATGCACTTTGAATGAAAGTGTTGATTAATTTTCCTTTTTTATTAACTTTTGGCGTCTTACAATTTAAAACAAAAGAAAACCAAAACAAACTACAACAAGCCTTCAAAGACTGTTATAGCTTTATTTTTGGTTCTACCAATCGCCACGCGCAACATTGTGGAAAAATTAACGTTTTACATGTTAAGAAAATAAAGGGGCATTCACTGTACATTTCTCTATTCTAGTTAACACGAATTAACATGTTACATACATCGTGAATACCCCTCGTGACACGAGCGGGATCTCGCTAATTTTTCCCCCCTGACTTTTTCATTTCAAAACCTTACATAAAAAGAATAATTGAATTAAGATAAATATTTAAACACCAATATTAATAAAAGGTAAAAATTCAATTAAATTTAAGTCTACAGATTGTTTTATGCAATGTTCATATTCAATTAATTCTAAAAGTAGATGTTCTGGTAATGGTTGGATATTTGATATCCAGATTTTGTATGCTTCGGACAGTTTGTTATTGAAATGAACGTTCCAGGTCAGGTCCATCTAAACATTCTCCAGGTATTTAACAATTTGGAGTTTATACAGTTAACATTTAGAGTTTAACAAGTTTATTCCTTGGATTTTCCTTGTTAAAATAATGTTTATATAAAACAATGGATAAATCTTCCAAAATGATTATATAATGAATAATAATTACTATAAAACTAGTTTCGCATAATAAAAAATTAACATTCGTTTTCTTCTCGTACTCGATCTAATATATCTTTCGCCAATTTTCCTTATGTGAATTTTTAAACTTTTTGTATACGTTTGTTATTTGCTTAGAATTTTTGTGTTTGAGGTAAATGTTAGCTAATCCTTAGCCAGGTCAGGCCTACCTCCCAGTATTCATCCAATTAGGAGAAGAAAGAACTAATGTCTCCACTTGTATTCATTCCCCATAATAATGCTTCTCTTTGTTAGATTACTCCTTACAATTCTTTTAATTCAAAGGAGTCCTTTATTTTATATAATGTGAAAGGAAAATCTTTAGTTATTCGAAAGGAAAGTATCCCGGCTATTTTCATTCCTCTTAGTATTTGTTTTGTACGAATTTCTTACGGGAAACTAAAAAATAGTCTACTTTTTCACAACTTCCAACTTATCTCGGAAGGTCAAGTAATACAAACCATCTTATAGTCGGGCTACGGGAGAAACATTTTCTTTTTTTATTAACTTGCATTTTTCCATTTGTATTTCAAGCTTCGTTTACACTACATTTAAAAAACTTGCCGACTATTGTAATATCACTATAAGATTTTTTTTATGTCACGAAACATAAGAAACATTCGACTGAGTCATCCTGAAGTCCTTCCTCTAGGTCGATGATTTAAAGTAAGCATCGGCTTGTAATTTTCACCCTTGAGGCCAATCAAAGCTGGCGTTCGACAAGGTAGTATTCTAAGATCAGTCCTCCGCACCATCTACAGTTCTGACAAACATCCAAACACACAACTCACATTTTTTACGACACCGCAATCCTACACTCCAATCTTAACCTAGCCACAGAAACGGCATCCAGCAACATCTGAACCTCATTACCAACTGGTGCACTCGGAGCAAAAACGCAAACAAGTATCGTTTACGCTCACACTTTAGTTCTGCACACTAACAGCAAGGTAATACCATCATCAAACGAAGTTCGTTACCTTGGGCTTTTCTTTGATAGCTGTGTTAAATGGAAGACACGAACTTAACACAAGATATCGACTCCTCAGACACATGCTGGGACCGAAATCGACACTAAGTATTCATAAAGAACCAAATACAAAACCCAGATCTAGGCCAAATCTTCACACATCCAACGAATTCAATTGATGAAATGTAAAGTATTCAAAGTATACTCAACCCTGCGTTCTACATAACAAATCATGGTCTATAAAGATACTAAAATCCCATTTGTGAAGGATCTGATCGGATCACGCTTCCTTAAGCTTAAGGATTTCCTATCAAAACTATCCCTACATCCTAACTCACTAGCCTAAACTCTTTTCGAACGTCCTTCCCGTATAATCCTCCACGTCGTCTAAAACGATGATGCCCTCGTGACCTCCGATCAGACTAAATGAATGAGTAATGGCTAGGTTCGCTCTCCACTATCTCACAGTCTGACACCTTTGCCAGATTTGTACATAATTATCTGTAGTATTTGCTAAATGTACCCTGAGAACCAAGGAAAGTGGCCATCCTAGTTATTTTTAATTATCTCTTATCTACAGAGAGTATATCGAGAGAGAGAGTATGTATGTTTGTGGGCGTGAGAGAGAAAGAGTGAGAGTGAGATTCATATTAATTACTTACTACACTGACCAAAAAAAGGGCCACCCTTAATATTTTTAATTATCTCTTAGAAAGTCATCCATTGTTTATCTTATAAATATATTTGGTCCATATGAAAGGATTTGAGCTAAATAAAATACACATAAAATCTCCTGCTTGTGTTTACAATTGGATATAGTAAATAAATCTATGAATAGACAATCGGTTTCATTTTTTTAAGTTGTACCATTTTAAGTTTCATATTTGTTCGAGTGATGGTTTCAAGTGATACATATTCGGCTAGAATAATAGCACTATTGGATGAGGTGACAAGTCAACCGTATGTAGCCGGAGTACTTAACATTCCCAGAATAACCGTCCGAAGGGACTGCTATCCCTAGCAAATACTATAAGTTATTCAAGTGGACTAGGTTACTCAAAATGGATCAAGTCCCCATCGTGTCATATCGCAGAGAGATGATCCTTTTATTGTTTCAAATTTACTCCGTAATCGATATTCCACGGATATAGAGATCAAGCACATTAGGCAAAAACTTTCAGAAGATCGATAAGATGTGAGAAGGCCTGCCATTGGTCCAGAATTTCTGAAAAGGGAAAGAACAACTCGGTTAAGTTTCGCAAGAAATCACTTCAATTGGGTAAACAAGATTGGACTAAAATTTTGTTTTCGGATGAGGCAAGATTATGTCTTCTACCAGCCGAAAGAGGGTTTGCGGAAGAAGAACGAGTTCCAGCAACATTTTCACTCCGTAGAAGAGAGAAGCTATGGAACTACGGAGTTCCGGTTTGGTCGTTCACGCATTTCTATGGAAGGACACACAAAAATTTGATCTTCTTCCAGTTCCATAACAGCTGCAGAATGCATTGAAGGTTTGTTATAAGAAGAAGTTGTTTGTATGCCGCTAATTAGCTAGGTTTTATTTTTATGCATGACAATGCAATGGATAGGTGACCACTTGGAACGGGCTTCAATTCAAAGTTTGGAATAGCTAGCGTGTAGTTATGATTTAAACACTATCTGAAAAAGGGTAAAAAGTCGCCCAACGATTCCAGAGAATTTGCAGAAATGAGAATAGCACTATTGGAGGAGTATGAAAACACCCCACAGGCTACATTCAAAACACCGTCGAATACATACGGTGATCAATGCAATAAAAAGAAATTCTATTGCGTATTGAATGTACTATTATCTTCATTGTTTCCTTAGCAAAATTTATGTTAAATTGTTTTATTCAGTCTAGTTTTTATTTAATTTTTATTTACCTCTATATTATGTGTGGTGTTTAGTGACCGTTATTTGATGATTATTGGAGGTCGTGAATGCTGTCTGGTGTGAAGTAGGTTTTAGAAAAACATTTTCTTTATCGTGCCAACGTTTTGATCTTTATTGAGATCATTATTTGTAAACAATGTGAATAAATTCCAGGCCATGAAAATGATCTCAATAAAGATCAAAACTTAATTAAGGTTTTGGTTGAGATAAAAAAGTCTGTGTTACAAGCGGGATTCGAACCCATGACCTTCTGCTAAATACGCCGCTGTTTGAGCGCACTTGAGCTATCGTGATTTCGATCCACCCGGACACTACCTTCCCATCTCAACCCCACCTTTTGAATTTCCCCTCCTTTTTGTCAATTTTCAAATGTCGTGTAATCTATTTGATTCTCGGCGACAAATGAAATGGCCACGGAGGGCTTTAGTGAAGATACAATTCGTTTAACTTATTAAATTCATTAGATTTCGTGGTCCGATTGACCAAATAACATCTTTAAATTAATTGTTCTTTATGTAAGGTGAAAAAAGATAGTTCAAATGGTAGAGCAGCGTCGTATTTAGCCTAAGGTCGTTGGTTCGAATCCCGCTTGGGACACTGACTTTTTTATCTCAACCAAAACCTTAATTAAATTGAAAAGAATTTATTTGGCCACGCGGACCACGAAACCTAATAAAAGATCAAAACGTTGGCACGATAAAGAAAATGTTTTTCTAAAACCTACGTCACACCAGACCGCATCTCACGATCTCCAAATAATCATTAAGCTATATATTACATTTTCCTTTAAAAATATCCAATAACGAAAAAGAAAAATTATAACGATTGAAAGTATTTAGTAAAAAAAAAAAAAAAAAAGAGAGAGAGTGAGAGGGGGGGCCTCGTTTTATGCATCTCAGTGTATATCTATTTTGTACAGTTAGCAATAAATTAAAACTGAAATTTTACTAAAGAAATATGCCAAAGCATTGGTATATAATTCATTTTGACATAAGCAGATCATAGGAACTAAGTTAACTGGTATTGTACGAACAGAACGGCCTTTGAGTTAGTTGTTTTGGTGTAATTTTTTAATTAAAGTTAATAATGAAATTCTACAATAATATGTTTGCTATAATAATATCCACATTTATTTACAACTATGTATTTACATACATTGTAGTATTGAAGCAAATAATTAATAGTATTCCCCCATTGCACATAAGCACTTGATATGTATTCCTCAGAAAGTAGGTCGTGGGGCCATTTCCGTCTGATATACAAAAAAATTGATTATGCAAACCCTCTTTTTTATGTTACAACCCCGCTAGAACATGAAAGTAAAAAAAAAAGTAGTCGAAAATTTCAGCTTTTATGTATATTTTATTTTTTAGTTAAAAGGTGCGTAAACTCACTTTAAATTTTTGAATAATAATTTTTGGATAAACATGATTAGAATGGTAGAGGGTCTTAATTAAGACATAATACGATGTATTGACAATGGGCATACGGATTTTTGACTAGAAACGACAGACATTGGGAGTTTAAGGCTTCCCCAGTTTTTTAGTCTCCAAATCAGTTGTAATAACGTTTTGATTATTGTAAGTTCGTTTTGCGTCCTTATCATGGATTGTTATTTCATCAGTGTTTTAGAGTAGACAGTGCGTCTGTTTAGTTTTTGTGTTTTTATTCAGTTATGCTGACTTAATGTTACATATGTGTCTCAGTGTGACCTAAAATAATGAACACCAAAATTGAAGATAGAAAAAATCTAATCTTTATTTTTAATTACGAAAAACATAATAAGGAATTATAATTATTCATTAGTGTGTATCCGTTATAATTAAAATTTATGAAATGGGTGTAGTTATATTACAATTGTTCTAGTTTGGCACTACTAGTCTTCGAATTTTCTTCTGGCTGCCTTAAAAGCGTGTTAGCTTTTGTCCTACCATCTATTCTTCCTGGAAAAAAATATGTTGAACAGAATAGGCCACCCTGACAATAACAAACTACCTCATGTTTAGAACGTTGGAGAAGAGAAACAAAAAACGAAGACACCTTGATGAATCGTTTTGTCCTACGTCTTCGTCATGTCCTAAGAGACTGTTTCAGTTCAAAACTAGTCTCAATTTCAATGCTTTAAAAATACGGTAAATAAAATTTCTAACTAGTGAAAATATCTATTTGTATTGAACAAATCAAATTTTAATACATATAATATAAATAAACGTAATATACTCGTTCATTTACAAATTAAAAATATTATAATTATTAGAATAGGCATTACTTAAAACGGCTAATCGTAATGTTCCTATTTGTGTTAGGGAAAATCGAACTTCTTTTCAAAGGCCCATACCGTTTAATTTCCCGAGTGTTTTCCTAATTGTAATTTTACGGTGATGGTTAACAAAGCTTTTCCAACTCCATCGGCTCATTTCCTCTTAAGTTCCTTTGCCTCGGGATCGTTCTGTAGTAATCACTACTTCATCTTTTGTTATTGGAAAAACGATCAATTCGACTGTTCGTTTACAAACAATATTCCAACGATGTTAAAAGGAAGAAAAAATTGGTACGCTTAAAATAGTTAACTAAAAAAATATTATAAAGTTTTACATATTATAAGCTTATAAACTGACACCCATTAATTATCACCTATCTGTCAAAAAACGGTGTTACGTGCTGTAAAAAATCCTATATTCTTCCAATGTTCTCCAAATTGATAGCAACGACATAGGTTAGAGCTTTATGCGTTTTGCAATCAACATTTAACAACATTGTGTAATAACTTACTAAAATTTCAATTTTAGTTGGTTATTCTTTGTAAGAGTCAATAAACATTTTCATTTGTAATTATAATTTATATAATGGGAGTATTCATGATCTTTGTATTAACCTTGTTAACTCTGTTAAGTCCTGTTTAGAACAAGAAAAATGATGACATAGACTTGTAAGAATCGTCTAATTAACATTGCTCGATCTAACAGGCCAGAGCCAATATGAGCTGTTAGGTCGAAAATGTAGTCACATTGCTATCCGTTAGGGCGTAGGTAACCAACATGGCAACCATGATTTTAACAGCTGTTTTTTGTTTACAATTATTTCTATTCTTAAACATTCGTTTAAATCAGACCAATACATTTCTATTGTAAATTTCTGGCCTTATACTCTCATTCATAATATATACATCCCATAACCTCTAAAGTTGTAGACCGTTAGACGTTAGGTATGTTGGCAAAAATTGAAGCGTGTCATTTGTTAGTATTTTTCGAGTGCATAGATAGCATTTTGAATTAAAAAGTTGATTAATTTTCCTTTTTTATTAACTTCTGGCATCTTACAATTTAACTCAAAAGAAAACCAAAACAAACAACAACAAGCCTTCAAGGACTGTTATAGCTTTATTTGTGGTTCTACCAATCGCCACGCGCAACATAGTGGAGAAATTAACGTTTAACGTGCTAAGAAAAGATCTTTCTGGACATTTCTTTATTTGCGTTAACACGAGTTAACATTTTACAATCATCATGAATTGTCCACGCTACGACATAAATATTGATCCCGAAAAATTGCAAAATTCAATTACAGAAAGTTATTTACATTGAAAAAATGGTATTGCCATTAAACTAACAGTAAAGAGAATGCAATTTTGAATTAAGTCAAATACTTCCGACTTTACCAGGACGGCAAACTCAAGTGGGTTCCCCACGCAACACGTACGACTAAATTTAACAGAAGACGCACAACTACGAAGGCTTATAAGACCAAAATCGTTGATTGTCAACACTAAACTAACCTTATCCAAGACTTTACTGCGACCAATTTGGTCATAGAACGTGAACTGTGGAGTTAAGTCAATAGATCAAACGTTCAGCGCATCCATCCTTCCAATCAAATCTCTCCAAAAAATCGTCAAAACTCTTAACGACTTTATTAAATTTCGTCACCCACCTCCACCTCGGTCCATCCTAACCGTACAGCTAGGGGCTTTTCAACACATTGTCATCCCGAGAACCCACGACGTCGCCTTAATCGACGTACGACTTGAGACCAATTCACACCGAGTGCCAGCGTAGGATACTTTCTCATGGCATGTGTCAATTCAAACTTCAAATGTCGTGTAATCGGTTTGGATTCTCGACGACAATTGAAATGGCGACGGAGAGCTTTAGTGAAGTGTACTTCAGTTAATTCATTAAATTCACTAATTTCGTGGACCGCTTGACCAATTAAACATTACAATTAATAAGGTTTTTAGTTGAGATGAAAAAAAGTTAATGGCACGAGAGGGATTCGAACCCACGACCTTCGGCTAGATACGCCGCTGCTCTACCACCTGAGCTGTTCGAAGGTCGTGGGTTCGAATCCCTCTCGTGCCATTAACTTTTTTTCATCTCAACTAAAAACCTTATTAATTGTAATGTTTAATTGGTCAAGCGGTCCACGAAATTAGTGAATTTAATGAATTAACTGAAGTACACTTCACTAAAGCTCTCCGTCGCCATTTCAATTGTCGTCGAGAATCCAAACCGATTACACGACATTTGAAAAATGGCAAAAGGAGGGAAAACTCATAAGGTGGGGTTGAGATGGGGAGTTGATGTCCGAGCAGATCGAGGTCACGATAGCTCAGGTGGTAGAGCAGCGGCGTATCTAGCCGAAGGTTGTGTGTTCGAATCCCTATTCGAATACTACTGCGTCCATTTTTGTTGTAAAGAGTTTATTGTTCCTGTTATTTCACAATTAAATTTCGTGGAAACACAAAATTTTAGTTGTACTAAATTTACCTGCGCCGGTAATCCTACGGTACATAAAATAGAAAGGAAGGATTAAAAAGGGAAAGGATTAAAGGCGGGCGATGACCGATGTAGTTTGATGGTACATGTTATCCTTAAAGAAGTACAGTTTGATGAAATTCCATTACAATTTTTACGATTCTTTAAAAAGGTTCTTAGTTTATTTTCACATTCTGATAATAAACAAGAAACAAATTCCTAGACTGGAATGAAGTGCTGCGGAAAATAATTACTGAGTAAAAAACCAAACATGATCTACGATCGAATTATATCAATACAAATTTAAATAACGATGTACGATAAATATTATAATAAACACAATAATTTGAAAAATAATTATATGTGTGGTGATTAGTGACCGTTAATATATAATTATTCAGGAATTGTGAGATGCGGTCTGGTGTGATGTAGGTTTCAGGGCACTCTCAACACCACACGCAAGAATGGCACAGTTACACAGAAGACAAACACTTTGAGCCCTCAAGATGACCTCAATAAAGATCAAGAAAATAATAAGATAAAGAAAATGTTTTTCTGAAACCTACATCACACCAGACCGCATCTCACGATTCCTAAATAATAATTAAATGGTGAACATGGTTGAAAATGAGCTTTATGATCTATCGTGTAAAAGCCATTTAATATAGGACGAATTCGCATAAAAAATTACTAGTTCAATTTATAGTAAAGAATAAGTTCTCACAATGTTGTTCTAACATATACTATTGAATTTGAACCTTTGCATGTAAATATGGGAAAGAGGCCAATTTGCCAGTAGAGGCCGAAAAAAGCTGAGGTAAAAAACAGACCCACAAAGCGGTCGATTTGGTCTGCTGAACAAAAGAAACCTTTGTTCACCACACAAACGTTTTATTACACGTTTATTTGCTTTTGGCGGCTAGTGATGAACTTTTAGCACAGTTTAGTTCACTAAACATATAGACAAGTCAAAGCAAAAGTCGTATGATTGTCAGACTCAAAGTTAATTGCTATTAAGTACGAATTTTATTAAATGTTGATGTGCACGCGCTGGTCGGTCGCAATAAAAATAAAATTAAATAAAACAAAAATACAAAATAAAATAAAATACTAACTTGTTAACTGTGGCTTGATTTTCTCGACAACTAGGGAGGAATAACAATAATAACAAATAATAGCTAGAACCTGCAATAACTCTGGCCAAAGGTAAAACAGAATCCTAGTCTATTAATTACCTTCGGGGCTCCGTCCGGATGCGGGAGGAGACACTCGCGTGATTTATTTTGAACGCGATAATTAACAAAAAAAATGCTTTTTGAAAATAAGAGAAAAACTGAAAGAAAACTAAAAGAAAATCACTCTTGGAGGCTAATTAATCGTGGACTGTATGGAAGCGAGACGGAACCGAACAGGACTAGTGCAGGACTAGGCAGCAACAAGACAGGATTGTGGGGAGGGAACAGAGCTAGGATAAATTCTAGATTAACTGCATTTCGGTAACAAATAAACAATTATAATTCGCGATTTTTGGCGCGAACAGTTGATATTATTACAGTAATATATATATATATATATATTTTTATTTATTTATTTTTTTTTTTAATTCATATTAATACAATTTGTCAGGCCACTTTTGATTAAGAATGTTTCATGTTGTCATGTTATATTGTACATGTTTTTAGTAACGAATGAAAAACGTCGACAGAACCAATAAAAATACTGATTTTTATTCGGTTTCTAAACAACGTTTACTGATCAGTATTCCTTTCAAACTTTATTTGAATGATTGAAGAATGAATAGGCAATATCATCAATATTCATTATTTTCGGTGGAGTACAGCGGCTTAGTCCGGACCATTGGAGCCAACTTTCACAGTTAAAAATGTCATGGGGATCGTTTGTGGCACGCATAAATCCAAGATGACTGGAATCTTCTCCGGCCCCGCCCGTAGAATATCCTGGAGCCAGCGGTTTCGATCCGCCCTACAACAATGGGTTGGAAACAATGCCGCGGAAATTTTCATCGTTTCCTCCGCTATCGTTACATCTTTCTTTCTCTCTACCAAAACCTCCACCTATTCCGTCTCCAGAGAAATAAAGAAAAGCGTAAGGTATCGAGTTTGTTATGTTTCCGCTTGTATGGGAGGGTATAGTTTCCTTCCCGACAAAACAGTCCGTTTTGTTTATGATCATCGTAATTTCTTATCTTTTCTTGTTTTGATTAAATTTTCATTGTAGGAATGAAACTAACTCTCGAATTTAATACCAAAGAAATATCAGTTTTTTTTTTAAGTTTATGATTTATTTCGTATAAATTCAGTATTTCTCTCACCTAGCAAAACCGTATATATATATAATATAAATTTTATTTCAAACTACAAATTATTGAAAATCTATCATGAAATCAGGAATGACGTAAATTTGAAAAAATGCTCAGTTACTTCGTGAAGCAAATGCATGAATTATATGTCCATTATTATTCAGAAATCGCGAGATGCGGTCTGGTGTGATGTAGGTTTCAGAAAAATATTTTCTTTATCGTGCCAACGTTTCGATCTTTATTGAGATCATCTTCAGGGCATGGGATTTAAACATTGGTTAAAAGTGGCACTCTCTACACGACACGCAAGAATAGCACACTTACGCAGAAAACAAAGACTTTGAATGAGTAGAAATACTTCGCTTGAATATAAAAAATATATTTTTAAGTTTAAAAAGTTGAAAGTATTAAACATTTTGTTTTTAATTAGCCTCATTCTGACCAATTTTTAAAATAAGATATCAACATTGAATGCTAATTATATCTGAGATATCTAAACACATTAACGATAATTTTTTCCTCTTCAGTGATAAGAATATTTGTTTAAGCCACTCACAGTTCAGATTTGTAAAGAAAAGTTATTTACAAATTTCACTACCTTTTTTTGTAAAAGAACCCTATTTTTATTACATTTGCATTGTTTATTGTGCCTTTATAATTTATTTTGTTGAAGTCATGAGGACGGTCTAGAATAAAGTATTTTAGAGAAACATCTGTTTCATTTTTTTCGAGCGTTTCGATATTTTTCCAGTCATCTTCAGGGACTGAGAGAATTACAAAACGTATATTGATTGGAAAAAAATAATTATACAATACAGATGTAAATAATATAAATTTTGAACCAAGTATTTCAAACTCGCATAAAGTCTAGTGCTATACTGGTGGTACGTTTGGTGAATTTGTGAATTGAAGATGACCTGAAGAATGGTCGAAACCTGCGGGAAAAAGTGAAAAATGTTTTTTTTCTGATGTCATCACATCAAAAATCAATCAACGCTCCTCACCATTTCCATAAATTATTGAACAACCATTTGCTATATAACACATGTATAATTTATTTTGAGTGTTTTTGCTCAACCGGTTTGTACGATTATTGATGCAATTTTCACCATCTCTGTTTTCATATATAAAACACAGAAAGTGGAAACAAAAACCCAAAGAACACAATTGTTCTAGTTTGTTGTGAAATATTTCTAATGCTTGTGAATTCGTTAACTTATCGTACAATGCTGCTGACAAACTTTATCTTCTTACAGATCAGGTGTTGTTTTACAAAGACGACCCCTGCGGCATTTAGGTTCGACCTTAATTGCTGAACGAAACAACACCACGAACAACTTAGAGATTTGAACCCCTACATTGATCGATGGTTGATTCTGGCATAAATAAATTAATTAAACATGAAATATAAAAAATCCTTAATTAAAAAACGATGAAATGGTATTAATTAAAAATGAAGTAGCTTTTCTCTTATAAAAAAAGATGCTGAAAACAAACCAGGTTGATCAGAGACAATCAAATTATTTTTTTCCCCCGCCGACTGCGAAGCATACACTGTGCCACATTGAGTAATTCACTCAGCATTCCGTATTCGGTTTCCGTGTTGATTGTATAGGTTTAGCTTTTTTTTTCATCAGGCGACAGGTTCATCATTCCCTTGATATTTCCAAAAAACTTTATAAAATCGTCAGAAATTTGTTTAAGGAAAATGCTTTTTTCAAAAACACGCAAGTTGAAGAAATATTATTCAACGAAGTTATTCATTCAAATATTTATATTTAAAAAAATGGACGTAAAATTCCCGGTGCTATTTTTGGTAAAATTATTATATATATAAATTTACAATAAATCGAAACTTACGCTATATCAACATGAGAATATAAGTAGTGTTAAATGTTAATTATGAAGACTATACAGCGGGGAACACACGCTATGCAACGCTACGCGACGCTACCCGACGCTACCCGAAGCCACCCGATACAAATCCAATGTCCAATTTTCCATAAGATTATATTACACCCGTGCACACCTGCCCGATGAAACGCAACGCTACGCGATCCCCACCCACTGTCCAGATTTTCGTCGGGTAGCATCGAGTACAGTCGAAGACAAAAGAACCGGACACTCATATTTTTATTTGAAACTATTCGTATTATAATTATACGTTTATTTTAATATAAACCAAATTAACCGAGATCAAAAATTCATTAGCTTTTATTTAAAAAATAATCATTTTATTGGTTTGTTAGAAAATTGATCAAAACACCGAAATACCATTTCTTGATACAATAAATTTAACTTACAATTATTACACGGTTTTGCTCATAAAATTTAACTAACAATTTATTTCATGGTTTTGCTCATAAAATTTGACTAACAATTTATTTCATGGTTTTGCTCATGAAATTTGACTAACAATTTATTTCATGGTTTTGCTCATAAAATTACACAATTTTCATATTTTTTCTAGTTTGTTTCAAACTATGTATATGTAATTTTATCGTTATATTAATTAAAATATTCTTATTAAACCAATTAAAGAAGATTAAAATTCCATGGGTTTTTATAAAAATTATTTATTTATGATGGTTAGGTGGAAAATTTATCAAACCACCTGAATAACTTTATTTAAAACAATTAAATTTAACAAACAATTTGTTACATAGTTGTGCTCACAAAATTTAACGAACAATTTATTACATGGTTGTGCTCAAAATAATGCATTAAGAACAACAGAGGCGTTGCGATTGTGATACTGCTTTGTGATACACGCTGTGTGACTGTACGTGGCGTGCGCTTGACGTTGGATAGATGTGCACACCCTACCAAAACGTGACAAGGCGTCGGGTAGCGTCGCATAGCGTTGAATCGGGGAAGTGTGTTCCCCGCTAAGCCAGAACCTCATAAAAAAGATGCAACAGTTTTCATGTTGTCAGATGTGAGACATGGGGCCGAGTATTGTTGTTTAACTAAATCGGCCCTTTCCTATTGACCCAAGATGGCTTCAATAATACCAAACTCTGGGTAATTTAATTCAATTTGAGAGGAATACATTTCATACAGTGATTATTGTGATACGAGCTGTGTCACTGTACGTGACGTGCGCTTGACTTCGCATAGATGTGCACACCCTACCAAAACGAGACGAGGCGTCGAGTAGCATCGGATGACGTCGCGTAATGTTCCATCGGTAAGTGTGTTCCACGCTTACACATAGGCGTTAAAAAGTTTGATAATTGAATTACATACATGGAAAAATAAAACCACTTGCAAAATTTTATCGTTCACTCGATTGTAAAAAAATATTTAAACATGATTTTGGACGTAACCTTAATTTTTAATGCAACCACAGATTAAATTATAATTTGTTGAAGGCGCGTTGAAAATGTAGATGAATATCTTATGTCCTCCCTCCCAATGACCGAAAGCCGTCACACCCGCAGAAGCCATATACATCCTGTCTTGCTTACCGAACCGCAAAGACCCTAGTTTTGACCTAATTCAATCTCAAATTCCCATGCAGCATCCCCAAACAGGTATATTTGTCATATACACTGTACAAATGTATATTCGGCAAAATGTATTTTCTCTTTTTCAGGAAATATTCCAACACCGCCCTCTTCCTGAACCTGGCCAAAGTAATTGAAAATGTGTGTTCTAGGTGCAATTGAAATGCGTGGAAGTATTTGCATAATTTTCTTTGTAAATGCCCGGTGTTGGTCGAATTTCGCCATCTCTAATGGGTAATTGCTCCCTTGTACCGAGATTTGACAAGCTCACGGCTATGTAAAACATTAATTGCTATTGCGAGAAGTCCTGCGAATACAGGTACTTAACAAGAGAGTCTAACTATCAATTTTGTAGCTCTGTTGTTAAATTAGTGTTTCAATATTTTTATTTTGAGATAAACGGTGTACAGGGTACAAAAAATAGAACGGATTTTATTTTACCTTAGTTTTTTTACGTTTAATTAAACTTTTTTTTAATATAACCAATGTAAAATAAATTAAATTATGATATAGCCAAATAAATTTGAAACTCGGTCAGACAGCTTTTTGCCATGCTTCAAATTTAATGTAAATATTTTGTAAATCATTTATTTTATAAATGTATTCTTTTTATTGATCTTCTTTTTCGTCCTCAATTCAAAATTCCTTTTTACAAATTACTTTTACTAAGTAAATTACTTTTAAAATCCTCTAACTTTCTTTCATAACAACCCTTTGGCTTTCGCGCTCACAACAATTGAACAATCCAGCAATTGTTTTGAGTTGTATATCGCATTCCTCTGCCTTTGAGAACGATAAAAATTACCTGTGATCATTTTTTGACCTGCCACAAAATTCTTTCAAATACTTTCTATTTAATTCTCCACTCTTACGTATTAGAGGGGTTCTTTCCGGTCCGACAAGGATCAAATTACTTCAACTAATGCTCACTGGAACCAACTTTTATATCATGAATGGGAAGGCTTAACCCTAATCATCTCGAGAAATATCTCTGGAGGTAGAGTGAATTCTACCTTGGTAATTGTTATACCCAGGTGTTTGTTATATACGTTATTTTATCCTTAGTTTATGACGCCCTGAACTACAGAGACGCTATCAATAGAATAAAGAAAATACAGCAAGTTACATCACATAACATGATAACATTGACTAAATAGGCTGGAGAAACGTTAAAATAAATCGAAAGGATTAAAACGTATTAAAACGAAACGAATAGTCTGACTGTTCTTGTTAGCAAAGAGCAGCAAAAAAAATTTAAATTTTTTTGTTTAAAAACGATCAAAATTTATCTAGACAGGAATGCAGTGCTCGAATAACATAAGTTTTGAGTGTTGAAACCAAACATGATGTACCATTGATTACTCTGGGGCGATCGGGTAATTTCTGGGAATACAACTAGACTGCACAAAGCGCATCCCACCAGTATCAATAAAGCAATCGTACATATCAACTCGCTATTGATCGGGAAAATGCCCTCTTCTGTTCATTTTAATTGGAATTCTGAATTAACAAATAATTACTATTATAAAATTTAATTATCTCCAGGAATTAAGATTTCATAATGCAAGTTTAACAAACAATGACAGAATGTAAACAATAATGGGAAGACACCCTGCATACCACAGCTTTTCTATAGGTTTATGAAATATTTTCTATCAATTTTATCGATTTTTTTTTTTACCTAAATAAATTTATATGATTTTATGCAGAGCCTACATAAATAGTTTTTAAGTAATAACAATTTGGCTTGAAAGTCGTAAAATGCGGCAATTATAGTTCCAAGCTTCGATATCGACCAAGCGCTGCAGTCGTACGGTTTGGTGCCTCACTTTTCACACAGATAGAGCGGTGATTTGTTTTAAATGGTTTTCTCATTTTTGTTTCGTAAAATTTAGACGAATTCATTTTGTGTTAGATAAATTAAATTTGAAATCTTATACTCCCCTGATATAAACGGGATAATACAAATTTATACGTAATATTGTGAGTTGAAAAAAGTACAACACTTCTTCAACACTGACAAGTCTTGCGGGTTTAGTATACATTGTGCCCTTGCGAAGATCCCCTCAATCAAAGATATTAGGAAGACGGTGACTCAGGATGCAAAAGAAAAATAGAGTTTTCTTCACAAAAGTTTTCTTTTCTGATGAAACTAATTTCAACATAGATGGATCATTCAACCGCCTAAATAGCATTATTGGCTAATCATCAATCGAAAATGTTCCTGTGGCTTTGATCGTTTCAGTAGTGCGAGGTCGAAAAAAAATCAGGGATAAAATTTTTAAAAAAAATTCGTCCTGGCATAACAAAGGAAAAAGTAAATTCAATTTTTTTACCTTCTTCAGAGTTTAAAATTAATTTTTAAAAAAGGAGGAAAAAAATAAAATCCACTACTGAACTCTGATTAAAAAAATTTGAATTGAAAATTATTAAAAATTTAAAATATATATGCTCTTTGAGAGGGAAAACTGAAATTCAAAACAAACTTTACCTCCTGCTTAAAAGAACTGTTAAATCTTGTGTATTTGTGAGGAGAATTCCCCTAATCATGACTTTCGACTGACCGGGCGGACACGAATCGGGAAGCAAAAATTCACTACCTTTGTGTCAATCTATTTTTTTTTAATTTTTAATTGGTCAGGTGTGTTGCCCCCTTCCAAGTTGATACAAAAAAATGTTGTGACGTTTCACTTTGTTATAGTAGCGCTCCGTCGGATATAAGTCCGAATCACCACAGTAATCGGTAAAGGTAAAATTATCTGTCATAATTTTTTGTCTTCAGATTAATAGAATGCCCAAGTGTATGCAGAACATTTAAAAAAAACCTTTTTTGTATATATTTTCTTAAATTTTTAATTTGTTGTACCTTTGAGTTTAGCATGCCAAGAATTCATTTTATTCTTACACGTTACACACATACTAACAACAATTGATCTCGGGTAATTATTTCTTTATCAAATTTTTATCTTACGTATACTGTTGAACGTGAGAGGTTCTATTGGTTTTTTAACTTCCTTGAGGGAATATCTAACAATCTATAAGCCAATGACTTTTGGTTATTATTATTTCTTAAAATTCGGAAAACTTGCTCTTGAACTAAAAGCGACATGGAAGATAATCACTATATCCACTTGATGAAATTTGATAGGATGGGAGAGGTGGTGTAGGCCAGGCCAATGAAAAAAATGCCTTAATCAGAGCTCTTTTCGCCCTGGGAAGTCCTCAACGTCTTTGCCCTGGTGGAAGTCCGCACCGCTCCTGACGAGCAAAGCACTTGCCCCTTTGCCCTGGTGGAAGTCCGCAGCGATTCTGGCGAAGGGCTTCGCTGCCATCATCGGCCATCTCGCTCTCAGGAAAGTGAAAACTCACTACTAAGCCCATTGTGTGGTGGAGTCACCCGTTCAAGGAGTAATTCTACTGGTTGTTACGACCAAAAAAAACCTTCATTCTGTTTTGTACTTTTGGTGTGCTAAAAAGAAGACATTTTCCTGTTATATTTTTTGATGTTACTGCGAGTTTGCATTCTTTATTTTCATCGCCGCGTATATATTTTTTTCTTTTAATAATCACGTCTCAAATATCTTGCGAAATGAGAGCAACTGTTTTCACTCCAGTTCATTATTTTCGGAAATACAAAATCTCTGCTTCCCATAGTGAAAGATGAAAAAGTTAAAAAACAAAATTATCAATCATGAACAGCAATGCGTTATCAAAAAAATTTCACTTACCAAGACATCAAGATTAACATATACAAAATAGATATACAGTACTTGAGAAAACCTATGTAAGATGGAAAGTTTGTAGATTTCCTTCCACTTTCAATCCAGAAAGTCTATGGCTGACTGTGTTCATAATTGTTAACCTTTTAAATTATGAATAATGTTTTTCTAAGTCCAGCATTATCAAATATACATATTTCTCGAAAGCTTGACAAACTGTTTTCATTAATTAATTAAGGTTTTTAATTGAGATAAAAAGGTCAGTGTAACGAGCGGGATTCGAACCCACGATCTTCGGCTAGATATACCGCTGCTCTACCACTGAGATGTCGTGACTTCGATCCACTCGGACACTAACTTCTCATCTCAACCCCACCTTTTGAATTTTAGCTTATTTGTTTACTTTAATTTTAAATTGACCTTACCCCTGAATTTTAATTAACAATTATAATACGAAAAGCTGACATCAGTTGAGATAAATTATGATTACGAAATATTCAGTTTAATATTAAACATTAGAGCACAACATGACAAATGTTATGTATAATGCTATTGACAGTCTTATAAAACGGCCATATAGTATCTAATTAATCTCTTTAATTGACAGATCAAATATTCTGTATAAATGAATAAGACCTAATTATTTCTGAGTGGCGTTTATTTGATAATTCATTCCTAAGTTTGTTTGATCGGAATATTAGACAGCTCATGTGTATCTAATATAGTTTAAATTCGTAATTAAAATAATATTAAATTCATCAAATATCTCAAATATGCATTTCTATCTCTTCCCTTGACTATCACCCTTCGTACTCATAAAACATGTTGTGTCTGTCCGCGTGCGTTTCATACAAATGCATGCGCATTCTCTCATGAATACAAATTTTCACTATCTCAGAATCGTCAATAAAAACCCCATCTAATATTACAATCAATCTAATAATATATAATCTTAAAATAACTGCAATTATTTAATTCATTGTATTAAGAAACAGAATAGAACGGTAAGTTATAATAAAAATTTGGAGTGTATTAATGATAATTATCTTCTAAAATCATCTTCTAAAAAACTTCATCAACTTCTAAAAGTGTTTTTTTTTCTTTTTCCCATCCACCTCCCCTCCGTACCTAAGGGAGACCCCATACCGGCGGACCACGGCCACTAAACTAATTCAAATGGGATGCAATTTTAGGGGATCTTATTGTGCTTAACGTCTTCCTTCGACCTTGCCTTGAAAGGGAAGACCCAAGGAAGAAGGGAAATTTTTTTTTATTATTAATTTATCTAATCTAATAGGTCTCCCCCTTGCTGGTTAATGCTTTTAGATACACTTTCTAATAAATACAATATTTTAATAAATAAATAACAATTATGGGTACAAGGAGTAACCAGCCCGGGATTAAAAGTTCAGGGAAACGCTAAGATCTAACAAGTAACATCATAGAAAGAAAAAGAAGAAAAAAGAAAGAAAGAACTAATCAGGTATTTTATCCACTATAGCTCGGATAACAGGCTTGAGGACCTCACACGTCCTCTTTTCTTTAACCAGTTCGTTGAGGGTCGGTGGCCAAGTGTGGTGGAAGAGGAGCTTTAGTGGTTCCCTCACACTCTCAAGGAGAGGGCAGAACAGTCTGTGTTGGACATCAACTCCGCAATCGGGACACAGTGGACTGTAAGCACTACGGAATCGGTGCAAGTAAGCGTTGAAATTTCCGTGGCCTGTCATTATTTGTGTGATCCAGTAATCTGGTTGAAACCACTTTGCTTTTGCTCGGTCCTCAATACTGGGTAGAAACTCGTGGGTTAGCCTTCCCTTGGTGCTTCTGTCCCATCTTTCCTGCTACAAGTTGTCTATCCAAACTGTAAGGATCTCCCGGATCTGCTTTCTAGGTGCAGTTCGTAGCCTTTCCCTATCTGACGCATCCAAATTTACCATTGTTGGCTCCTTTCCATCACTTAGCTGCCGGATTGCAATTTTACTGTGGAGGTCAATGTCTATTGGTGCAGGGATGCAAGGACTTGGAGGGCGTGAATAGGGGCTGTCCTATAAGCTTTAGTCGTTCTGAGGAGCGCTATTCTTTGACTCTGCTCGAGGATGCTTCTACTCCTGCTTTGCAATTTTGTTCCCCAAGATGCTCCTCCGTACGTGGCAATGGGTAGGTGTACGCATTTGTAAGTGATAGAGACCGCCCTTGGACTCAGCCCCCATTTTGATTTCGCGATCGAGCTTAGTTTTGAGAAGACGCATCTCGTCATGTCCCTGATCTTGATGACATGGTGTGTAGGACTTAGCCTTTCTCCCAAAATTATGCCTAGGTACTTTACCTTTTCGCTCAGCTTGATTCTTTTCCCTTCGATCTTAATCACTGGGCTTGTACTTAATTTGTCTTTTAGCCTTTTTCTAAAAGTGTTCCAAACACGATAAAACATTTATATGATAAGTCTGATGTTACCTAATAAAGAAGGTTATGAACGACCCAAGGGGCAACAGGGTCACAATTTAAAATTTTATTAGTGTAGTAAATGTATTTTAATGTTAGCTATGTATGATACAGTTAGTAATGTAATGATTTGATAATATAATTATTGTAGGCGTGCGTACCTCGGCAAGTGAAAGTACTAGAATACTTTTAAAAAATTCGCCTGACCACTAGCTTCATTACGTCTTCTATACCAAAAAATAACACCGCATTGAAAATCTAAGACAACAGAAAACAGCGACCAATTAATCAATTAAATCAGTGCGACTTTATTCGAATAACCATCACTTTTATCTTTTGCCACTCACTCTTTCTCTTTTCTCTTCCATGTTTTTTAATCGTGTGGTTTGTCTTTATTTTACATCTGCGATCATTACAAAATTTTGTTTTATATTTTGACGTAAAATAGATAATATGTCATGATTTTCTGCTTTAGAAAATATAAAAAGAAAAAAATAGTACAAAGTGCATTCCACCTAGAAAATAGGTTAACTAAATTCATATATGACCTCCCTGTGATATATGATTTATCAAAATCATGTACGACCGTTTTTAAAAACTTTACATTTGAAATCTACTTCTGCGGGCCTCCTAAAATAAGGTAGTATTGTAGTATATAGAAAAAAGATATCTGAGAGTAAGGCCGCCTAAACCCGAGCTACTATAAAAACGATATGTATAAAAGTTTCTTCAATGATATATGAATGCAGAAAATGACAGGAAAAATAAAAGTGGGCTAAAAAAGGCACGTTGTTTCACGCCTCATTCAATGGGAGACTCACAATTTCTGCAGTCATTAATCTACGATTTGTTCGAGAAGTTGGTCAGCAATGCTTCTATTACGGTGAGAACCACTGAGGATAGATGAAGATTAACTTATAAAATTGTGCTTGGCGATCTGCGAACGAAAAGCAGCGGAAAAATCTATAAAAATAGCTTAAACTGATTTTTTGTTTTAGGACTTTCTAACTAAATATATCCGGTTTTTGGCTTCTATTTAGAATACGGAAATCTTTGATTTCAAGAATAAATGAATTAACAAATAAATTTACAGTAAACTAGAGAAACATGAGATCTTTCAAAGAGAAAATGGACGGTTATTTGACCTCGTTATATTTTATATCGGAGATAAAAATAACGAATGTAATAATTTCATTATAAACATGGGTTTTAATTGAACAAAAAAGGAGGATGGAATATGAAATAAACCGTTTTGTTCGGAAAGTTTTGTTTTCAATTCTCAATTGTTTCTATTGAAATATGTAAATAATACCAACAACGTTTCGTGCAGTTTGATGAATAAATTATAACTTAACCAACTATAAATTAGAAATATGAGACGTTCGTTCACGTAAAATCACAGAAAACACTTTATTAGAAATTAGGTCAACCTCAACTGTAATATTTAGACGAGAATTAGCAATGCAAAATATCGAGATGGAGGGAAGATCTCAATAATTGGTGGAACAACAACTCATAATACAGCAACATCTCTAGCAGTGCAATACTAGGGGTATTCACGATCTTTGTTTTAACCCTGTTAACTCTGCTAATTCCTTTTAGATCGAGAAAAATGATGACGTAGACTTGTAAGAATCGGCTAGTTGACATTGCTCGATCTATCAGTCCAAGGCCAAAGTTGGGTGTAAGGTCGAAAATGTAGTCACATTGCTATCCGTTAGGGCGTCGGCAACCAACATGGCAGCCATGAATTTAACAGCTGTTACTTGTTTACAAGTATTTTATTCATAAATACGCATTAAATAAAGCAGACCGATACATTTCTTTTGTTAATTTCTTACCTGCCCTTAGACTCAAATTCATAATAGATACATCCCCTAACCTATAAAGTAGTAGGCTGTTAGACGTTAGGATACGTGTTAGGTATTGCAGCACGAATTGAAGTGGATGGATCCATTTTGAATGAAACAGTTGATAAATTTGTTTTTTTACGAAGTTTTGTCATCTAACAATTTAACACAAAAGAAAAACAAAACAAACAACAACAAGCCTTCAAGGACTGTTATAGCTTATTCTTGGTTCTACCAATCGCCACGCGCCGCATTGCTACATTTAACATGCTAAGAAGAAAAGGGGCGTTACTCTATTCGAGTTAACACGAGTTAACATCTTACATACATCATGAATACCCCTATTATTACATTTTTTTAACGCCGGCACCCCGTTGATTCACATAAAATCATAGAAGAAATAAAGTTGTTAAAAAATAAAATAACTTTTTTTAAAGAATATTCAAATTAAAAAAATTTTAAACAGAAAAACATTTTTAAAGAATTTATTTACACATATTAAATGAAAAATGGGATAAAAGAAAACTACAACAAAAATAAAACAGAAAATAAACCTTGATTTTATTGGAGATAACACCTTTTTTAATTTTCGTAAAAAAATTAATCTTTATAGAATTAAAACAATTCTATAAAATAAAACGCAATTTTTGTAAATGTTAAGGAATTTTACAAGTGAAGTTGTTTAAGACAATCAGAAAGGAGAGAAAAATTTCAGTTGAGGGAATTTTTTGGTCATGTTCATTGTTCCAAGAAGAGGAGTATTTTCTCCATATTTAGTTGATATTCGTTTTGTAAAAATGTATGTGGTGTATTTATCATAGTAAGAGAGCAGATGTTCCCAGCATTTTCAATTTTGACAAATCCCGAAGTTCTTACTTAACTAGGGAACTATATGTGAAATAAAATCTAAATATGCTTATATACTTACAAAGATTAGCTATTGATAATACGTTTGTGGGGGTGTGGTTCCTTCGGAATACGATTAAGGACAAAGTATCCAAATATATATGTATATACAGGGTGAGTCATTTTTTGGTGCACCATTGGAAAATCAAGGTTGGTGCGTCTAATTATGACTCGGCACGTTTTATTTTGTTAGTCTCGTACCAAAAAATAGGCGAGTCACGTTTCGACGCACCATTCGTTACAAATTAGTTTTAGTAGGTTGGAAGGAAAATAAACAAGACCAATATTATTAAAACATTATTCAAACACAATGTAAAAATTTAAAAAAAAATTCTTCACAAATTAATCTGATTAAGGTTTAAGAGTATTTTTTTCGTCCGATCATCGTCTTACGATAAACTAGGCTATTGTGTTGCAGCAAATGGTGGTCTGTTTGAACAATTATTATAATTAAATTCACTAATTTCGTGGTCCGCTTGACCAATTAATTCCTTTCAATTAATTAAGGTTTTTAGTTGAGATGAAAAAAAGTCAATGGCACGAGAGGGATTCGAACCCACGACCTTCGGCTAGATACGCCGCTGCTCTACCACCTGAGCTATCGTGACCTCGATCCACTCGGACATCAACTCCCCATCTCAACCCCACCTTATGAGATGGGGAGTTGATGTCCGAGTGGATCGAGGTCACGATAGCTCAGGTGGTAGAGCAGCGGCGTATCTAGCCGAAGGTCGTGGGTTCGAATCCCTTTCGTGCCATTGACTTTTTTTCATCTCAACAAAAAACCTTAATTAATTGAAAGGGATTATTATAATGATTTTGAACATTTTTGATTTGCTAACAAAATACATTGTTACATTTATTTATTTTATTTTTTTACTTTACCAGAAAAAAAGGAGATTGTTATATTTATTTAATTTTTTTACTTTACTAGAAAAAAATACTCTTAAACCTTAATCAAATTAATTTGTGAAGAATTTTTTTTAAAGTTTTTCATTGTGTTTGAATAATGTTTTAATTAATTTAATGTTTATGAAAACAAGTTTTAACAAAACAAAAGATTTAATGTTTATTATTATAATAATAATATTGGTTTTGTTTATTTTCCTTCCAACCTACTAAACCTAATTTGTAATGAATGGTGCGTCGAAAAGTGGCTCGCCTTTTTTTTGTACGAGACTAACAAAATAAAATGTGCCGAGTCATAATTAGACGCACCAACGTTGATTTTCCTATGGTGCACCGAAAATTGACTCACTTCCTTTTTTTAATGTTAAAATCAAAAGAAGTTGGCCTTGAGTCAGATTTAAACTCACCCACGTTGATTTTCCAATGGTGCACCGAAAATTTACTCACTTTCTTTTATTAACGTATTAATCAAAGGAAATAAGCCTCGAGTCAGATTTAAACGCACCCGCGTTGATTTTCCAATGGTGTAAAAAAAAATGACACCCTGTATATATACTGATTTTTTGAGAGGGAGTCTGGAACTTTTACTTTTTTTTCTCTCAGATTATGGCCTTATTGGCAACAATGTAAATACTATAAATGATATAACATTCTATTACATTCATAGGCTAATTTTATGGAGGTCCTTAAACTTGCCCCTTTTTTCACGCGTTAGGTTTTTGTTGGAAAATCAATTTTTTTTGCGCTTTAGCATAGATAGACGTCGTCTTGGTTTTATCGACGCACATTTATGATTACGCATGTCGTATATTCTCTCTTGTAAGATCGTTTTGGCCTTTGTTGAGGAGCTAAGAAATTTGCCCCTCGGCCGTTGTCACTATTAAGTACAGATACCCAAGTAGATATGTCGCTTTCCCGCCCCGAGATATTTTAGACAGGCCTATACAAATGCCCTATAGAAATTATAAAATTATGCCCATGAGTGCTCAATTTCTGACGTCTAAGTTATCAATTTTCAAACGCCCTCTTCCTCTTAAAAGAAAGAAGAAACTCGAGGGTGAGAAAAACCGGGCGTATTGGTTCGAATGATGCACTTAGGTCCAGAGTTGAGCCAAACTAGGTCGCACCCAATTTTCCTGTTCCCACACAAATACTTTTAAGCTCACAAGCCCAAAGAAAGA
Organism: Cimex lectularius; assembly: GCF_000648675.2. Classification (NCBI taxonomy): domain Eukaryota; kingdom Metazoa; phylum Arthropoda; class Insecta; order Hemiptera; family Cimicidae; genus Cimex; species Cimex lectularius. The sequence goes on along the minus strand of NW_019392659.1, from coordinate 946,260 downwards.
AATAGTAAAGTGCCCTAGAAATAAATAAAAAAAGGCATGTTTCACGGTACTTTCGAATGTACCATGTCACTATATTTATTTATTTATGTGCTAAACCGAATATAATTTTTTATATTGGTGTTTTTATAAAAACTTTTATCGAATTTATTATAAAAAATGTGTAACGCAAATAGTCGTTTTGATATATAAAACATATGTGTCGTTAAGAGCAATTTAAATTATTTAGTTTACAAATCCCACATTTTATAAGTGCTAAAGATGAGTTTTGGAAGCGTTAAGAATGAATTGCTGGCAGCGGTCGACGAGAAATTCTCATGGTTTAACCAGAGGCCGGGCAGATTCGCTCTGACAGCTCGGAGATCTTTGTTTTCACTCACCGCCAATAAAGGGAAAAAGTCGTATTTTTCAGGGTTATCTTCGGTTTTGGCTGCTTTCCTCGTCTCCGCTAGCCTCGGGCTTCTTCTTTTTGAAAAATTCGCCGGAAAACTGGCTTTCGATCTTTCGTACATTGCTGTACCCGCGCTTGCGGTAGTCGTCCTGACACAAATCTACGAGGCCGGTAGGTTTTAGAAACTTCGATACGCTGTTTTTAATTATTTTCTCAATCATCTACATATTTATTCATTAAATCGATTATTTTTACATTGAACTTTGTTTACTTTTTATACTACAAAGTAACTCAAAACTATACCAAAAATACAACCTTTATAGCATTACACTTATTATATATTTCTTAAAATATTAATGATTTTTCACATTTTTTAAAATTATTTTTAGCCGCTTCAACGCCAGCAGTATTTTTTCCTTTTTCCTTTTCCAAAAAAGTGTTTATTTTCCTCCTCGTTTCGGGCTATTGTTTACTTAGTTTTTTAAATAAGTTCTTGCTTAATTATAACAATAGCCCGAAACGTAGAAGAAAAAAGAAAAATATGAAATAAACTAAAATTTTATATAAAAACCATGTGTCGCTTGGAATACCCCTGAAGTAAAAAAAACTTTTTAGCAAGAGGAGAAAAGCACGTTTAGGCCAATCCTTTTGAAGTTACGAAAAGCAGGGATGTGGTCTTTTTCACAATTATAACTTTTCCAAGCTTCCTTTTATTGATCTTCATCATCAATTATATTCACAAAAATTAATTTAAAACTGGACGGATGATTGTTTCATTTATACATATACATAAATAACTATGCTGAATTACAGTTACAATGTCATTATGTTGGTGAAATATCTTCTCATTAGACGGTTGGTGGTAGAATCACATTTAATACTCTTCTGATTTTAAAAGACATTAATAAATATAATAAATAAATGGCAGATGCAAGTGGGAGGAACCGTTTTATGACATTTTGAATCGTAAATGACATTGTAAATGTAAGCCGACATAGTTATTTATTTATATTAATTTTTGTGAAGAAACATAAATGGATTAATATTTAATAAGTGAAGAAGTATCATTTCACTAACAGCTTCCTGTGGCCACTTCATAAGTCCATGAGAATCGAATCCTGAATACAGGAAAGCTTTCAAAAAGAGGGAAAATTCGAAAGGAGTTGGTGTCCGAGTGGATCGAAGTCACGATATCTTCGGTTAGAGCAGTGGCGTATTTGAGCCGAAGGTTGTGGGTTCGAATCCTGCTCGTGACACTAACTTTTTCACCTTAACTAAGACCTACATAAAAAAAATAATTAAATGAAATAAGTAATTTGGTCAATTAGACCACTAACCATTGCGAAAAAATGAGCGTTTAACATGCTAAGAAAAGAACCGGGCATTCACGATCTTCTGGACTTGTCTCTATTCGAGTTAACACGAGTTAAGATCTTACAAACATTGTGGACTTCAGAAGTCGCTGAGAATCGAATCCTGATTACACGACATTTGAAAAGGGCAAAAAGTAGAAAAAATTCTTAAGGTAAGTTGAGATGGGGGGTTGGTGTCCGAGTGGATCGAAGTCAAGATAGCCCAAATGGTTAGAGCAGCGGGATTGATCCGAAGGTCGTGGGTTCCAATCCCGCTCGTGACACTAACTTTTTCACCTCAACTAAGACCTAACAAAAAAGAATAATAAAGTGAAATAAGTAATTTGGTCAATTAGACCACTAAACATAAATGGATTGTGTACAACAGCGGAGCGAGTATTGAACCTTGTGGGGAGCCTGCAAGCACTTCTTCCATCTTAGTGTCTCCGTACCCAGGTTTACTGAGAAAAATCTCTCCATAAGGTATGATCGTACAATAAGATAATAAACCTGGGGTAAAAATAATTTTAATTTGTATAATAATCCCTCATACCATACTCTGTGTGGTGATTAGTGACCGTTAATCGATATTTATTTAGAACTCGTGAGATGCGGTCTGGTGTGATGTAGGTTTCAGAAAAACATTTTCTTTATCTTGCCAACGTTTCGATCTTTATTGAGATCATCTTCAGGTCTAAAAGTGTCTGTCTTCTGTGTAATTGTGCCATTCTTGCGTGTCGTGTCGAGAGTGCCAGTGAGATTTTGCTATTTTGTGTTTATATACGTTGGATTTTGAAGGGGACCTTATACAAAAATGCCTTTTTTACACCGACATCCTTCCCCACCCCTTCAAAATCCAAACTCTCGACACGACACGCCAGAATGGCACAATTACACAGAAGACAAACACTTTGAGTGAGTAGAAATACTTTGATTGAATATAAAAAAATATATATATTTTGCATTGTATAAATTCATTTTTTCTCATCCAAAATGTAATTGTTATATGTAAACAATGTTTGTAAATCCCAGGCCCTGAAGATGAGCTCAATAAAGATCGAAACGTTAGCACGGTAAAGAAAATGTTTTTCTGAAACCTACATCTCACCAGACCGCATCTCACGATTTCTAAATAAATACCATACTTTGTTGAAGCCCTGAGAAACATCTAGAAATACTCCTGTTGCACATGGTTTTGGCTCGAGACATGACATAATGAAATATGTAACTGTGAAGTTGATGAGTAGTGGAATGATGGGTTCGATAGGCAAATCCAATTTTAAATTAATTTTTGTGAATATAAATGTGGATCCCTGATATAGATCGAACAAAAAATGCAAAGCTTGGCAAAGTTATAGTAGTAAATCATTTTAAAAAAGTCCACCTCTCTGATCTTCATAACCTCAAAATCTGTCCGGAGGTGGTTAATGATGATTATGATTATCCACCACTATATTAATTTTGAACTGGAAAAGCATGTAGGTTTAACTACACAAATAAGTCGCACTCAACTAAATACTGTTTAATTATTCACAATTTCACTGATACATCGTAAACCTGACTACTAGATCATTGTTTTACATTTCGAAGTACAAACTAGATATTTAAATTAGATATTTAGAAGGTCTAACAGTTGTTGCTTCTAGTGGCCAGGTAGCGTTGGAATGTGGCGCGACAATATTCGGGTTCGAAGTTTCTATTCCTCTCTGTCGGATAAACGCTGGACCAAAGGTTTTAAGGGATTTTAAGTTTCTGTACTGGGATCCGTTTCCACAATATCGGAAACTATCACCGATGTGACTATATCCAATGTCGTGATGATATAATTGAATTTTACTACGTTTATTCCTGCCATGAAGAATATGGCTTCTACTTGTCAGACCCATAGTTCCGGCCGTTCTTTCCAAAAAGAGGGTAATTTGACTCCTGCTCGCGCGCTCTCGAAAGTAGTATGAACATTACCCGTGGTTTTAGGACCTACTTGCCGTCCATTCGGCATTATGTATATCGAACTTATTTATTCACTATATATGTAAAAGTTAATAACTGGTCCATTATTATAAAATGCTAAAATATTACAATTGAATAATTTACAGTAATCTTAGTAATTGAATATCAGGCTAATAAACTCAAAAAATGTAATAAAAATGAGTGAAGTAAGAAAACTATATTTGACTTACGAGTAATTATACTACAAATTACGTGTTTAGATGTTTAAGCGTTAATTTGTTTGAATAAGGAGAAAAACGTTCAAAAATTTGTAAATAAACCATTGAATGTTGAAAAGTCATAAACTTAGAAGTACATTATAAAACCAATTCTTACAACAGCGATCATCAATGTAGGTTAATTATAAAATAAGTTTCATTCCAATTACAAGAACAAAGTAATTTTAATCGTTCACAATTAAACTGGTACATCGTAAACCTAACTACCAAATCATTGTTGTACATTTTGAAGTAAAAATTAGATATTTAAATTTTTTATTTATGAGGGCCAATAGCTGCTCGTTCTTGTGGACAGGTGTCGTTGTAGAGGTCGAACAAGCACTGTATGTTGATATATAAGGTTTGTTCCATCTCGCTTCACACGCACAGTGAAACTGTCAGTCGTCCTCTCCATCACGTTTTCAGACGAGGTTTTTCGATAAAGTCCGAAGATTTTACTAGGTGTACTAGGTGGCAGAGACATGCGCAGATAGTCCCAGCGCTTTTAATTATGTCAAATCGCGAAGTTCATACTGAACTACGAACTATATCTGAAATAAAATCTAAATATGCACATTTATTTTTTCATTTTTTAAAAGCGGGGCGTCGGTGGAATTTTATCTTTTCTTTTGAGTTCGCTCAGGTTATAGACCAAATAAGAACTGTGATGGCAACACCGTAGATATTAGGGGTATTCACGATCTTTGTGTTAACCCTGTTAACTCTGTTAAGTCCAGTTAGATCGAGAAAAATGATGACGTACACTTGTAAGAATCGGCTAATTAACATTGCTCGATCTAACAGTATAGGGCAAATGTTAGATGTTAAGTCGAAAGTGTAGTTACAATGCTAGCCGTTAGGGCGTAGGTAAACAACATGGCGGCCATGAATTTAACGGTTGTTTTCGGTTTACATGAATTTTTATTCTTATATACGCATTAAATATATCAGACCAATACATTTCTTTTGTTAATTTCTGACTTGTCCTTATCCTCTCATTCATAATAGTTACATCCCCTATCCTATAAAGTAGTAGGCTGTTAGACCATAGGATACAAGTTAGGTATGTCGGCATGAATTTCAGCGTGCCTTTGTTAGTAATTTTCGAGTGCATAAATAGCATTTTGAATTAAAGAGTTGATTAATTTTCCTTTTTTATTAACTAATTCCACCTTACAATTTAAAACAAAAGAAAAACCAACCAAACAACAACAAGCCTTCAAAGACTGTTATAGAATTATTTTTGGTTCTACCAATCGCCAACAGCAGCATTCCGAAAAATTAATGTTTAACATGTATTCACGATCTTTGTGTTAACACTGTTAATTCTGTTAGGTCCTATTAGCTCGAGAAAAATGATGACGTAGATTTGTAAGAATCGACTAGTTGCTCGATCTAGCAGGATAGGGCAAATGTTAAATGTTAAGTCGAGATGTAGTCACATTGTTAGCCGTTAGGGCGTAGGTAACGAACATGGCAGCCATGAATGTAACAGTTGTTTTTTTGTTTACACTTATTTTTATTCTTAAATATGGACTACTTAAACCACTAACTTAAATAAAGCCAATTAAACCACACAAATTAAGTCATACCAATACATTTGTTTTGTTACTTTTTTACCTTAAAAACCCTCACGGCAGTAAGGGGTGAGAGGTAGACTTCCTTCTTTTGCTGAATCAATCCAGCGGTGCTATAAAATTGCTACTTTAAAAATTATAGAATAATTTGAAAACACTGGGTATATATCATTATTTGTTTCATACAAAATGTAACGATTTAAACATATTGCAAAAGGACACAAAAATTAGTCAAATGTCTTTGTTTCTTATTAACAGCTGGAGTTGAATTAAATTAGATTCAGACCATCTTTTCCTAGACCACTGAAAATAATGAAAATAAAATAATTGTTTACTAGTTACCTAATTTGAACTTTTATTTAAGCTATTAGTTAATTATTTTTCTGTGTAACTTCACTGCTACTTTTTGGTAATAACGTGACATTTACGGAAAAAAACGTGTGATGGGGGGTTTTGATAGGAAGTTAATGTCCGAGTGGATCGAGGTCACGATAGCTCAAGTGGTAAACCAGCGGCGTATCTAGCCGAAGATAGTGGGTTCGAATCCCGCTGGTGCCATTAACTTTTTTCATCTCAACTAAAAACCTTAATTAATTGTTATGTATTAATTGGTCACGCGGACCACGAAATTAGTGAATATACAAAATTTAAGGACTTTTGTTTTTTATCATGAATTATATTATAATTTAAAAGAAATTTTGGCATATTTGGTAACAAAAGCTTAATTAAAATCTACGGTTTCATTTCATTATAAAAAGTTTGTGCTTTTAAACAAAAGAAATTAGGTTTGGAAATACCATATTTGAGAAAACATCCTGAATAAAAATTGTTTTGTTTTTTTTAAATTATGATAACTTTTGAAATACTGCTTGGATTAACCGGGATTAAAAAATACAATAACAATCCAGCTCAAAAACGGTACCAAAAATGCCAAAATCCAATAGTGAGGGTGGTGCTAGAGGGGCGTGAAGTTAACAAACCGTGCTGTTGTGCGGGAGAAAACGCAAAAATGGCTAAAATTCCGATTGAATTTTTTATTTTAATCTGCGACTCCCAGTTGATTTGGCTGAAAAATAATCCCAACCGTCCTTATAGGATTCTTTATCACTCTGCGAAATTTCATTGGTATGTGATCAAAAATGCGACCGCTAGAAAGCGATAGATTTTTTAAAGAAATCTACCTAAAATTAAACATCAACATACAGGTTTCTTGATATCAAATCGAATGATCCAATTATTGAACCGGGAGGCAAAAAAGCCAAAGCGTGACAAGTTAAGAGGAAACTCATTTAATTTAAGGAAGGTTTATCAGAGTTTTCAGATCATGGTTTATATAATCCTGAAATGTAACTCTCTTCGCTTAATTAATGTTAAACTAAGACATATTACATAGAACATGTAACATCGTCACTTGGCTCCAGGGGGAGGGTAATTCCCCTTTTACACCCCCTTGGATCCGCCACTGGTTCACAATCTTAGTAGACAATTCTCTATTCGTGTTAACACGATTTAACATTTAACAAATATCGTGAATACCCAGGTTAATTTTTTGGAGGCCCTGCATTCGAACCCTACATACTTACAAATATTTTTTTTTAAAACGCCGGCACCCCGATGATCCATATTAAATCATGGAAGAAATAAACTCGGTAAAAAATAGAATAACTTTTTTAAAAGAATATTCAAGTTTAAAAAATTTAAAACAAAAAACATTTTTCAAGAATTTATATGCTCATATTAAATGAAATATGGATAAAAAGGAAGGATATAACAAGTTAATAAAATAAAAAATAAACCTTCATTTTATTTGAAATATCATACCTTTTTTAATTTTCGTTAAAAAATGTATCTTTTTAGAACTAAAAAAAATTCTATAAAAAAACGCTTTTGTTGTATATGTTAAAAAATTTTACACGTGAACTTGTTTAAGGCAAACAAAAATAAGAGAAAAATTTCAGTTGAGGGAATTTTTTGGCCATATTTATTATTCCAAGAAGAAGAGTATTTTCTCCATATTTAGTTTATATACGTTTCTTAAAAATGTATGTGGTGTATTTATTATAGTAGAGCAAAAATTGATAAGTTCTAGAAGGGAGGGACAGTCGATATCAATTTAAATAATTTTTAATAAAACTAAGTTGTGTGTGTGTGAAATCGTGAGATGCGGTCTGGTGTGATGTAGGTATCAGAAAAATATTTTCTTTGTCGTCCCAACGTTTCGATCTTTATTGAGATCATCTTCAGGGCCTGGTATTCACAAACATTGTTTCAATTTAACAAAAACATGTAGGATGTGGTAAAAAGTGAATTTATAAAAAAAAAATATTTTTTATATTCAATCAAAGTTTTTCTACTTACTCAGTGTTTGTTTTCTGCGTAATTGTGCCATTCTTGAGTGTCATGTTGAGTGTGCTAATAAGTATTAATTTCAAGAATCTTCATTTTATGTTCTCGACGTGAAATTCATTGATAGGGCAACAAACAATGTTTTAATTCTTCCAATTTTGAGAGTATAATTTAATACACCTTAGGTATAAAGTTAAAGGTTTTAGTTTGGGTTAAGAACCCCGATCGGTCAACGTTCGGGCAAGCGCAGTCATAAATCACGGATTAGTTGGCAACTGGTTTCAATTGTGTGATGTATCAAGCCTTAAATGGCAAACTTTTTGATTTATGAAAACCATAAAATAGTTGTTTGAACAACACCGTTTAAATCATAGTCCTCTGAAGCTACTTAATCCTTTCCAGTGGTTTGCTTAGGTTCAAATGAACTGGACAGCTCCATCCACATTCAGAGATATTTTCAGCTCTGTTTTCTCTAACTAGAAAAAAATAAAAAATAAACTTACAGTTTCCACCAATAATAAATTATGATTATTCGGAAATCGTGAGATGCGGTCTGGTGTGATGTCGCTTTCAGAAGAACATTTTCTTTGTCGTGCCGACGTTTCTATCTTTATTGAGATCATCTTCAGGTCTAAAAGTGTCTGTTTTCTGCGTAATTGTGCCATTCTTGCGTGACGTGTTGAAAGTGCCCTCGACACTCAAGAATGGCACAATTACGCATAAAACAAACACTTTGAGCCCTGAAGATGATCTCAATAAAGATCGAAACGTTGGCACGATAAAGAAAATGTTTTTCTAAACATCTACATCGCACCAGATCGCATCTCACGATTTCCGAATAATCATGGACTAACGGTCACTAATCACCACACAAAATAAATCATGAATTCATTACATCTACAAAATATTTTGGTTTGATAAATTCAATAAAAATTAATACACATAACATATGAGGACAAGACCTAAATACCTAACACATCCGTAATCAAAGTTGAAGCGAACAAAGAAGAAAAGAAGGACAGAACTAGTGGAGGGTGGATAAGCAGCGCCGGGAAATTTGGGAAACGAGAGGACGAAGTCTGATTAAGGAAAATCCCAAGGTTCTTGACCGCGGGACGTAAAGAAATAGGGGGCTAATCGTGGGATTACGGAGGGATGGGGGATAAAGAATGGAAGAGGGACCCGTCTCCAAACAATAGCCTGGGAATTTTACTTTGAAGCTAAGCCCGTTTTCAACCAGGAGCTAATTAATTTAAGCCGTCAATTTTTACTTTCTTTAAGATCTTCTCAACATACATAATACAATAAATTGATAATATAAAATTGCAGATATGTGTTAAATTTCAGAAATACTAATTAATACAATAAAAATACGAGTTATTGGTTAAAAAGAAACTAGTAGAACTACTTCATCAAATTTTTAAGTCATATGACCTGATTATACTCACAATGAAAATAGGAAATCGTTACATAATTACACCGATATGATAATATGTAATTTTTTTTTATAAAAACAATTGTGTGACTACACTGTTCGACTTTTCACCTCATTATTCATTATGATTTTATGAACGTTTTGTCGGTTTGCGTTTTCTTCAAAAGGAAGCGGAGGGTCTTATGAAATTTTAATGCAATCATAAGCCCGCTTCGACTAATAAAAAATTAACCCGAGTTGCAACAGAAAATTGACCAAACGTCGAAACGAAGTTCAAAAGATCTTTACTCGCTAAACTTTTCTCAGTTTTTGACGGCAAAAGTTTGTTGGAAAAGGAATAATTTATAGTACATACCAGTTTTGATTTTTATAAAGAACAAGGTTTTTAAATAACTAAATTATATATCGAGTAGAGAGACGAAAGTGGGATCGTTAAAAAACGATCATTAATGATTACTTTTTTAAGTATTATAGAAGTCGAATATTGGTGTGGTATAAAATTGTAGTCTGTGGTGGTGGTGTGTGTGACTTTCCATCGCGGAATTAGTCACGGTTAATATTTAGGATTAATTAAGCACACAATTAAACAATTGTGCAAGAACATATAATAAATCTCATTGAGAAATTTGTGGTGTTTAGTGACTGTTAGTTAATGGTTATTTGGAGATCCTGAGGTGCGGTCTGGTGTGACGTAAGTTTTAGAAAAAAAATTTCTTTATCGTGCCAATGTTTCGATCCATATTGAGATTTTCTTCAGGGCCTGGGATTTATAAACATTGTTATATTTTACAAATACATGTAGGACGTAAAGAAAAAAAATGAATTTATATAATGGTAGAAATTTTATATTCAATCAAAATATTTGTACTCACTCAAAGTGTTTGTTTTCTGTGTAAATCGGTCATTCTTGTGTTTTGAGAGTACCAGTGAAATAGTGATGTTTTATGTTTATATACGTTGGATTTTGAAGGAGTGGGGAAGGAAGTCGGGATAGAAAGACATTTTATATGAGTATTCGGCTTCTTTGAGGTAAAAGGAGCCGACAATGGAAAAAAAAGGGTAATGGTTTGGCCTGTTTATCTTTACAGGATTATATAGACGAGGATAATTTGGAAAAGGCAAGCCAAATTGTTGAAAAATTAGACTTTGAAGAAATGTTTGATGTAAGGAATGTAATGACTGTTTTATGTGTCATATGTTTTGTGACGTGATGATGATATACAATATACTACCTACATCGAATTTGATTAATGATATTAGCGTAGCTGCGACTGAGTTTACATGTGTCTTGTGCTGTAATTGATGATGTGTTTATCCTTGTTGATGTAAACCATTTTTAAAAAGTTACGTTTCTGTTAGTTTTGTTCTGTGAGAAATATTTTTGGATTGTTGAAGTCGAAATTGTAGCCTTGTAAAATTTAAACATTGTTTATAAATCCCAGGCCCTGAAGATGATTTCAATAAAGATCGAAACGTTGGCAAGACAAAGAAAATGTTTTTCTAAAACCTAAGTCACACCAGACCGCATCTTACGATCTCCAAATAATCATAGTTTAAAACGACTTCAGATAACCCTTTAACGTTTTCATATAAATTATAATCTAAACAAACAATTAAATAGCCAAACATGAATAAAGAGATGAAAGAAATTTTCGTGCAATTTCAAATCGAATTGAGTATTTAAATGACTGTACACAGACTTTTAACGGTTGCAGATATGAAAGTCGAATTTACGGTGGCTGCACTGTTCTCATTAGGCTTAAATTGGTTTATTTCGCACCAAATTAACTTTCGTTAAAAGTCCGTCATAACTGATAGACATGAGCGTATCGATCTCAGAAGACTTTCTGTAAGAAGTTTGGGAAATAAGAAACGAGCTCCTTCTCTGTTGGAAGTCAGAAAAATATGCAATAAATAGGAACGATAAGCTTATCTTTAAAGACATTTTTAGGTTCACTGGTAAAGCCAAGATATAAGGACTTTATAAAAATAATATGAAAAAAACAAGTCGGCAGAAATATAAAGTAATGAATTTTTTATTGCATTTTTGTCATGGATTCTAGTTTAATATTATCACAAATAATAATGGAAACTACACATACTTCCGGTCGTACAACTTAATGATTGTCTAGATAATTGTGTAAATATATACGTATTATGTTAATATGTATGAAAGGGTTAGGTTTTACTTTTTGTTTAGTTTTTGCGAAAGTTTTCATTAAATTCCCTAGTTTTCGTGGTCCGCTTGACCAATTAATACCCTTCAATTAATTAAGGATTTTAGTTGAGATAAAAAAGTCAGTGTCTCGAGCGGAAAAATGACAAAAAGGAGGGAAAATTCAAAAGGTGGGGTGTTGGTGTCCGAGTGTGAATGTTAATATGATTTTATAAGTCACAAATATTTAGTTTAATTCGAATATGGTACTAGTAACAAGCTATAAAAGTAAAAAAGAAGAATTTCCTCACGGCTTAGAAAGGGGGATTAACTCTTTTGTTGTATGGGGTCTTAATCTTTCACGCCCATTTATCCTTATTCTGATGTCAAAGTTTTATTTATTATAAATTTATTACGAGTATGAGGACACCCAATACTGTACTACGTAAATCACTTCCACGTTTCTTTTTTTCGTTACTCACTGTTTAGAAAAATAGGAATAAAATTGTTTAAATTATATTTTATATATGGTTTGTTTTAATTTGTTCGAAAAGTAGTCTACAAAATGTAGGTGACTAGGTCCAATCAATTGAGGTTTGAAAGAAAATTACGTTTTAGACTTTAGAAAAGTTAAATATAATAAAAAACTAAATTCATTAATTTCATTGTCCGCTTGAGCAATTAATATATTACAATTAATTAAGGTTTTTAGTTGAGATAAAAAAATCAATGGCACGAGCGGGATTCGAACCCACGATCTTCGGCTAGATACGCCGCTGCTCAACCACTTCAGCTATCGTGACCTCGATCCACTCGGACACTACTTCCCATCTCAACCCCACGTTTTGAATTTTTCCTCCTTCTTGCCATTTTTCAAATGTCGTGTAATCGGATTGGATTCTCGACGACAAATGAAATGGCCACGGAGAGCTTTAGTAAAGTATACTTCATTTTTAATCATTAAATTCATTAATTTCGTGGTCCGCTTGACCAATTAATATATTACAATTAATTAAGGATTTTAGTTGAGATAAAAAAGTCAGTGTCTCGAGCGGAAAAATGGCAAAAAGGAGGGAAAATTCAAAAGGTGTGGTTGAGGTGTGAAATTGGAGTCCGAGTGGATCGAAGTGACGATAGCTCAAGTGGTTGAGTAGCGGCGTATCTAGCCGAAGGTCGTGAGTTCGAATCCCGCTCGTGACACTGACTTTTTTATCTCAACTGAATACCATAATTAATAGAAGTTTTCATTGAAGACACTTTGTGATTTGGCGGTAACCGACTCTCTCTATTTTTAAATCGTATTGCTAGCCTCTCTTTACTTTAACGCCTGGTTAATTCTGCACAAGCAAAAAACATAAACACATATAATAATAAATTACATTCATACATGATATTTGGTTCACACTAACCCAGAGCACTCGATCTTCCTTGGTGTAATTGATAATGAGCCCCCATTCAAGCTAGTAAATTACGGGTGTGTGATGTTCAGTGACCGTTACTTGATGATTTTTTGGAGGTCGTGAGATACTGTCTGGTGTGACGTAGGTTTAAGAAAAACATTTTCTTTATCGTGCCAACGTTTTGATCTTTATTGAGAACATCTTCAGGGCTCAAAGTGTTTTTTCCATGTCGATGTGTCATTCTTGTCTGTCGTGTTGAGAGTGACTAATAAATTACATGCACATACATTTATTCACTTTGTTGTTAATTAAATAAAGAGAAAATTGAGTTGCGTCCAATGAACGGTCATTTACTTTAAATATCAAATTGCTAACAATTTATAAATGCTTTGTATGGATAAAAAGAAAAACGTGTACGTATATCCATGCCTACCTAGATGAGACCTGAAATATGTTTTTCTCTATTTACCCTTGATCAATTAAAGTGCGTCCAATCGTATTTGCCAAGCTCGTAGCCTGGGTTCGGATCCCGACATTGGCGTTTGAATTATATTTTCAAATAATATGGAAAAATGATCGTAAAATGGTTTGAACCACTCGCTCAAGAAGGCAAACATTTATATTAAATTATACAGGTGTAGGGGCAGATCACAGGCGCATAATAGTTCAAATTGGAAATTTTAATTGAAAAACTCCTATGAGCTAAATTTTCATCCTATCAAAAATTAAGCCATTAAATACAGAAATAAAATAGCCAAAAATTTATTCAAAGTGTGTTCTTTAAGGTTATTGACGAAGGTGATTCTGTTTGAAGAAACGTGTTTTCCCCTGCGAAAGAATACAACATTAATCTAGATGTACGAGTACATCCAGAATGGTTTTCACTTACCGTGCTTGCACCGATCCTAAACATGTGAAACGTGTCGTAGATTTGGCCCACCACAAGGAGGGCAAGTATGAACATTACCGAATAGGTGATATCGACTTGGGAGCATTCGTAGTAATTCTTCAAGAGCAGAATCGCGGCGCATCCGATCATAGCACTCAGTGCCGATGAGATCCTAATGAAATTTGGCGTCTTCTCGGACTTAAAACGCTTTTTCAGGAACGCTTTCTTTTCGTACACGGGCATCTTCTGCGTTTCCTCTACCATGAACTCGGTGAATTTATCGTGCACCGTCTGCACAAGATCGTGCTTCATTGGTTTGAATGACTTCATTGGTCGTCTTTGTCACTTAAAATTTTGACTTTGATAAGTATGAAAATTTTTCAATGAAGACCATATGTTTTAACGAAACATCCAAACATTGTAATTTTCTTTCTGACTTTGGATCAGAAGGACATGTTAATAAATCTCAAAGCTAATGAATAAGCATGGAAGTATTCGTACTGTACTGTAATCTAATTAATTTTTACAAACTGTTTTATTACACCTCAGCTAAAATATCAAGCAATATTTTCTAAAAATAATATGTAATAATTATATTACAACCTGATACATATTGAAGACATTTAGAAACATGTACTAAATCAATCATCTAAAAAACATATATTACAAATAATACTCTTTGTACAGTCGACCTTTATGAGTTTCTTATCTGACGAGATTGCCCATTAAAATCACTTAACTACCATCTAAACGTACAAAATTATAAATCGTTTAACGATAGTTTTTTTCCTTGATGGAACATATTATTCAAAGAAGAAACATTGAGGTGGATGTATCCAAAAGTAACCAGAGGCACCCAACACGACCTCAACGAACGGGCAGGGAAAATAACCGGAACTACAAAAATGACAAACTTACATATTCATAGTTTGAAATAAATTACAAAAAATATGAGTATTCTGTTCTAACGCTGTTTGACAAAAATGTGTAATTTTATGAGCAAAACCATGAAATAAATTGTTGGTTAACTTTTATGATCAACACCGTATAATATATCGTTTGTTAAATTCATGATATCAAAAAATGGTATTCCGGTGTTTTGATCAATTTTCTACCAAACCATTAAAAAAATTTTAAATAAAAATTAACGAATTTTTAATCTTGGTTAATTTGGTTTATACTACAATAAGTTCGATGTAATTAATACATCGATAATAATACAAGTAGTTTGAATAAAAATTTGAGCGTCCGGTTATTTTGTCTTCGACTGTACTTGATGCTACCCGGCGCAAATCTGGACAGTGGGGATCGCGTAGCGTAGAGTAGGGTAGCGTTGAGTGGCATCGGGCAGATGTGCACGGGGGTAATACAATCTTATGGAAAAGTGCACTTTGTTTTTGCGTCGGGTAGCATCGGGTAGCGTTGCATGGAGTAAGTGTGTTACCCGCTTTAAAAATTGAGTTGAGTGTCTCGTAGAACTCTAGTCCATATGGGTGCATGCTTTTTCTCAGCTTTTATTTAAGAACGGCTATCATGTACGTTTGATCATGTTATATCTCTTTATGCTGTCTACACGTTTTAGTCAAGTGGGTGGGTTCCAGTTTGGTCAAGGTGTGAGCCTATGTAGGTCATGCGATTTGTTAGAATGGAAGTTTTTAAATAACTTTCAATTAATTAAGGTTTTTAGTTGATATAAAAAAAGGCAGTGTCACGAGCAAGATTCGAACACACGACCTTTGGCTAGACACGCCGCTACTCTGCCACTTGAGCTATCGTGACTTCGATCCTCTCGGACACTAATTTCCCATCTCAACCCCACCTTTTGAATTTTCCTTCCTTTTTGCGTTTTTCATTTTTATCTCAACTAAAAACCTTAATTAATTGAATGAAATTAATTGGTTAAGCGGACCACGAAGAATAGTGAATCATTTACGTGGAGGATCATATAGAACACTTAGGGACCATGATAAACAGACGGGTTAAACTTCGTCTGTCGTCTCCAGGAAGCATAGAATAGCTTCAAAACGCTCTTGGTGAAGAATGGGATTCTATGTCACAAGACGAAATCCGATCGATGTTGTAATTAATATAACGTTAAAAATGCAATATGTTACAAATATCGCAGAGCGTAGATTAGGGTAGCGTTGCATAGCATCGGGCAGATGTGCACGGGGGTAATACAACCTTATGGAAAATTGGACTTTGGATTTGCGTCGGGTAGCGTCGCATGACGTTGCATCGGGTGTGTTCCCGGATTTAACCTCTGTTCTGCTCAGGAATACAAATAGTCTAATTTTAGATCCATTAAGAGGGTGCTTTTTGAATATGTGGTTAAAAACCATAACATCAAAATACCTGGAAAAGTCATCATCGCCAAACCCCCAGAACCAAATATGCTAAGGGAAACATCCCCATCCCCCACCCGCCCACAGCAACCGACACACCTCTTCCTGGAAAACACTAATGAGTATTAAAATCATTTTCAAAATTTTAGTAGAGTTATAAACAAATTTTTGTAAAAAACTAGGGAAAACTAGAGTGTTATTTAGGGATAAATGTGACTTATAATTTATGTGTTTTTAAGGCCTTCATACTTTATAATTTATCTAACAATCAACTCCTTTAACTAAATACTTTGAACAGACGTGATCTTAGTTTCCAAATTTTCAGGTATTTTTCAAAATCCATTGCTGATTCATTTTGTTTAGATATTTTCCACAAATTCTAACATTCTAAGCCTATTTATGATTGCAATCTCTCTTGGACAACGGAACATTCTGAAACCAAGGTTTATTACATAAATGAGGATTAATGGAAATGCAGAATGGTATAGTTTGTATACTTGCATCATACCTCCGCCACTTTATCTCTTTTCTGGTTTTAATTGTACTTTTGGCATGGAATGCACGGAATGGTGGTAGAGGAAACAACACCACTCAAGAAAAAAAAATCCAGGCTACAGTATGGATATTATCTGACTTGAGATTAAAAATTTTTAAACTTTCTAAAGAACCCTTTGAATCCGATAAAACCAATTAATTAATTCACAATTAATATCTTCTTTACACAAATATTTTTTGGCTTCAAAATACAAAAACGTCCAGCAGAATATATACTGAACTCTGGAGGTAGTTTATATTTTGCGTGTTTACTTTTCTATACGTCGTGCCAGTCGTATCCTAACCATGCTCCACTTTTGTTCCGTTCATGAATAAAAGTATGGAAATGAACATAAAAACGAAATATCACAAATAAATACTGAATTGAGAGAGACAGATCGGACCTCAGAGAAATTCTTCAGTGATGCAATACTCAGTTTTAACAAAAATTATTCCAACTCTACTGCATAATTGGGCCTTAAAAAAATTCAGAAATTTTAATTGATCAAAAAAATAACGAGTGTTAAATGATAGTTAATTATTACTCAATTTTTCCTCTCTTATAACCTTTCTCCCAGCGAATCACCATGTACTTCAGTTAATATGTAATGGTTTTCCTTTTGTCAGTCATTATTTTACCGCAGATTACTACTATCATTAGACAAATCTACCATTACGGGTTAATTACATTTCAGCAAAATACATCACCGATTGATTTATATTTATACAGGACGTTAAAATGGGACTGTGTGAGGTTGAGCACTAATACTCCCATAGATGGACGGGAGAACGAAGTACGTTGTAAAATAAAGTATCCACGGTAGGCACAACTTAAAATTGGGCGTCTCTCGAGCTAGATTCGTCCTCGCGCTTAATCAGAAATTGAAATTAGGCGCCTAAAGGATTAATGACGTTCTTCCGATTACTGCAGTTAGTTCATCGCCGAGTAGATCGAAATCCTCTCTTATCGTTTCTCTGTAAGGAAAATTAAAGTGTTATCAGGCGAAATAGCCTTTTCTTTAAAATCATCCTCATTCAATTACAGATAAGTGTATTTAATTTCAGTTTATGTTAGTCAATCTGTTTTTCTATTT
Source organism: Cimex lectularius (assembly GCF_000648675.2). Classification (NCBI taxonomy): domain Eukaryota; kingdom Metazoa; phylum Arthropoda; class Insecta; order Hemiptera; family Cimicidae; genus Cimex; species Cimex lectularius. Next base: position 928,538 of record NW_019392659.1, on the reverse strand, counting down.
ATTTCTTGATTGCAAGTAGTTGTACTGTTTGGTTTTAAGTAGATACAGGTTTTAACCTTTTGTTTTCTTCGAGCAAAGTGCTTGTTTCTTTTATAAAAGTAAAATTAAATAATGAAATCTCACTGTATTTGCCATTGTATCTCCCCTACAGGAAATTATAGAACGCTAAGGAATTGTTAAACATGATCGAGGACGCTAGTGTCAAATCCCAAACTAGAGCCCGTTTAAAATGCAAACCCGTTGCCATGAACTTCGTTAAAATGCAAACCCTAACAATCTATTAATGTTTAATTCAATTATTACAGAGTGGCTACCAACGGTAGCTTTCTCTATAAAGCCAATAATATCACACTCACAAATTGAAATCCAATCTGTTGGTCGTGTATAATAAATAAATGAAATAAAAAAATATTTGTAGTGTTTTATAATTTGTTGTTTTTTTTGTGTCCAAATATCTTATTTAACGGTACTGCTTCTAGATGGTAAGATTATATTGTTTCATAACCCCTTTGATCGCATCTGGGTAATCAAACTTTCTATTATCAGCCAATTATTTATTTTTGTTCTGTACTTCATCCAAACTATGACTGGAACGTGGTCACAAAATTCTTATGCCCAGAAGAAATGAATGAATGTAAGGTTGTTAAGTATAACAGTAGGGTGCGTCGGAGGCCGCAACGGTTTACTTGTAGACAAGGCCATCATCGCTGTAAGGTAGTGACATGCGATACTAGAAAGTATTCGATACCAGTACTCGAAACTGGTAACGAAAGAAATATACGATATTACTCAAGTATCGACAGAAATTATTTGGTACTAATGAGTACTTACTCATATGATACTTGTCGATTATTTTTATAATCATAAATGATCAACTTACTCACTAACGGCTTGTTGGTAAAATATGCTCATGCGTTAAAATAAACAAAAATTTGGAATTTTTTCATAATTTTAAGTATTTTTTCATACAATGGGTACGTAGGTAAGAACACAGAAAAGCTGTCAACACATTTCAACAAAACTGATATTTCAAGTTTATCGTTATTTATTCAGAAATCGTGAGATGCGGTGTGATGTAGGTTTCAGAAAACATTTTCTTTATCGTGCCAACGTTTCGATCTTTATTGAGATCATCTTCAGGGCCTGGGATTTACAAACATTGTTTACATATTACAATTACATTTTGGATGTAGACAAGTATACAATGCAAAATATATTTTTTATATTCAATCAAAGTATTTCTACTCACTCAAAGTGTTTGTCTTCTGTGTAATTGTGCCATTCTTGCGTGTCGGGTTGAGAGTGCCAGTGAGATTTTGCTGTTTTATTTTTATATACGTTGGATTTTGAAGGGGTGGGGAAGGAAGTCGGTATAGAAAAGACATTTTTGTATAAGGCGTCGGTTTCTTTGAGGCGAAAAGAGCCGACGAATGGAAACAACGAGTTGGTAATGGTTCGGCCAGATTATCCTTTTAGGATTATAAAGAAAGGGATAAATAGGAAAAGGAAAGCTGAATTGTTGGGAAATTAGACTATGTGAAAAATATTTGATGTGTGGAATGTAATGTAATGATATATGTATGTTATCTATATTGAATTTGATTAATGATATTGGCGTAGCTGCGACTGAATTTACATAAATCTGTTCTGTAATTGATGCTGTGTTTATCTCTGTTGATATAAACCATTTCTAAGAAATTACGTTTATGTTTGTTTTGATCTGTATGTAATAATTTTGGATTTTTGAAGTCGAAATTGTGTTGTGTTCAAAATGGTGGGTAGCGAGTGCTGTAGGATTTTGCTTGGGTTTTTTGCACTCATAGCAGTTGAGTTGCTTTACTCTCTTGTCCAGATATTGGGGTTTAAGACCGATGTAAGTTGCCGGACAGTTTAAACAGTTGATCTTGTACATTATGTCAGATTTATTTGTTATTGGTGTGGGATCTTTAATTTTGGAATAAAGTGTTTGAATTGTTTTATAATTTTTGAAAGCTATTTTCAAGTTATCGGTTTTTAAGTTTATCGTTATTGAGTTTTGATAAAATTGTTTTCAAATGTTTGAAAAGAAAAGACGTATTCTCACTGTATTCCCCAGAGTTTATGAGATGCCGACCATTCAGTTTTATTAGTAAAATACCTCATGCCTTACTTTTAGGAGGACATATGATTAGGTACCTACTACGCTACCCGATGCTACGCGACGCAAATCCAAAGACCAATTTTCCATTAGATTGTATTACTCCGTGCACATCCGCCCGATGCCACGCAACGCTATTCTACGCGATCCCCACTGTCCACATTTTCGTCGAGTAGCATCGAGTACAGTCGAAGAGAAAAGAATCGAACACTCATATTTTTATTTCAAACTATATATATTATTGTATTAATATTAACTATTAATTATAAATTGTATTAATTACAACATGCTTATTTTAATATAAACCAAAGTAATCGAGATCAACAATTCATTAGTTTTGATTAAAAAATAATTATTTTAATGGTTTGGTAGAAAATTGATCAAAACACCGGAATAACTTTATTTAAAACAATTAAGTTTAACAAACATTATTTATTACATGGTTGTGCTCATAAAATTTAACTAACAATTTATTACAAGGTTTTTCTCAAAATAATGCATTAAGAACAAAAGAGGCATTGCGATTGTGATACCGATTTACTGTACGTGGCATGCACTTGACGTCGGATTGATGTGCACACCCTACCAAAACGTGACAAGGCGCCGGTAGAATCGGGTAGCGTTGCTTAGGATAAGTGTCTTCCCCGCCTTATTCATCTCATGTAACCAAAAATTGAGGCAGCATCTTATAATTCCGTTCAAAATGCCGTTTTCTTTTTTTTTTCTTACCTTTGGCTTTTAAGCGTTCCAATTTTAATGGAATACAAACCCTACAATCTAAAATTCTGCGTAGAATAGTTAATGGTCCCCAGGCATTGACACGGCGGTGTCACTGTAAGGTAAAGGTACTGGGTTCGAATCCAACGGTCATGCATTCTAACCCGACCAACTGACATACTTACAAACGCGCTTTTTTCAAAAACACCGGCACCCTGATCGTTGATATGAACTCTGCTGGTGCTGCGATATGAACCCTCGTGAAAAAAAAATATAAATAAACCATACAATTCACACCGACTTAAAAATCTTATTCGTATCCGAACTTGCCCAATTCCGTTACAACAATTTCTATTCTGTATTTCCGGATTACCCAAACCCCATAATTCTCGAACATCGGCAAGGGTAGCAGTTTATGCCTCATACGCTCTTTTATGAATTATTACATTCTTCACTTGTGTGCATGTTAACACAATATAATAATAATTTCAACATTTTTGATTGTTGCATATTTAAAATGCAATTGTAAATAAATAAATGAATTTTAAAAAATCTGGTTGTTAATTTTGTTCTCTTTTTAAAATATTTAATAATTTGTTAAAACCGTGAGGAACAGTCAGGAATAAAATATTTTTGAAAAACACCTTTTTTTCATTTTTTTGCCGATGTTTCGACCTTTATTCGGGTTATGTTCAGGGCCTGGGTGAATTAAAAACATATGTTAATTGGAAAAAATGCTATCAGATGTAAACATAAACTTTGAACCAAGTATTACTTACACAAAGTATGTTCTTGTGGTATCATATTTGTTTTGAAATTACTTTGAAACACGAATATTTATTCTGCTGTTTTTACATGATTTTGACAGGGTGGAGGATGCGGTAAATCTGGAAAATTTTCTTTGATCTTAGACGGTTTTATTCGACTCAAAGGAAGTCGAGAATGGGGATTTTCTGGAATGTATTTGTGATTCGGCGTTTATTCATATTGGAAGAGTCTCAGCACGACAGACAAGATTGACACACCTGTACGGAAAACAAACACTTTGAGCCTTGAAGATGATCTCAATAAAGATTGAAACGTTGGCACGATAAAGGAAATGTTTTTCTAAAACTTACGTCACACCAGACCGCATCTCACGATCTCCAAATAATCATTAACTAACAAAATATATTGGAAAAGATGTTAATTATTACGGAAGATAACGAAGGAAATGTATACATAATAATAAAATTTAATGGTTTATTTGCTTTATCATGTTGGCTTAGCTATGGCTGAATTTGCATTTATCTGTTCTCTTTAATGTAAGCGATTTCCAAAAGTTGCGTTAATATTTTTTTCAGTAAGTTAGTATTTATATTTAATCGAGGTCAAAGTTGTGTTGTTTTCGAAAATATTGTGGGAGGCCAATGCTGTGGGATTAGTTTTTGGTGTTTTACAGTCATAGATGTGTTGTTTTTTACGTTTTTCCGAATAATGCGATGTAATTCCAATGTACGTAGCCGGACAGGACATACAATTAATTTTATAAATTACATAGGATTAGTTGGCCGTTGGTGTTGGGTCTTTGACTAAAAAAAATTTTGTGCACTTTTTGTGGTTTTTGAAGGCTATTGTAATTTGGTCCGAGTAGGGAAATGTATTTAATTTGTAAACGAATGGAATGGACATGTATATTGGTTTGTTTTGTGTGACTAGGTTGATGATGTGTTGTATATCGTGGAGGATGTTGTTTTTTCTAATGATGCATTATAATTGGTTATGATTCTGTTAATTATATTCTTAGGGTAGTTGTTGTTACTAAGATGTGTTCGTAAAAAAAGATTCTAAAGCTTGAACAGAAAGAAATGCAACGTTTTGTTGATAGTTTTGATAAATAGTTTTAAATAATAAATAGTTTTGATTGATCACAAAAAATATCGTATTATACATTTTACCAACCCGCAAAACTAAAACCACCTGCCAGAATATTACGTATCATACAATACCACATTCGTAATTTCATACAAATTAACCTAATTAAAAAAAGGCAAGTATGTCAAAGATTCCTTCAAGTAAACAGAAGATTAAGTTCCATTTTCCAATAGTTACAAAACAATTCAGCAAAGTATCAGTGGTGCACGATTATCAGTTCTTTATTGGTATATTTAGAAAAAAGAAATCATAAATGAATAATGTTTTAATAATTTATTAGATAGGATAAAGCAAACTCATGTTAACTTCAACAATGTCAATCTTATCAGCCCAGAACAAAATTTAATTATCCTTTATGGTAGTTACTATAATATACTATATTTTCTCATTTAAAATTTCATTATTTAATCAAACTCAGAAAATTCATTTAATGAGTTAAATGAAAAACGTCTACCTTTATTTTAAAAGGAAGTGAAAAAGAAAGTAAATGAAAAAGCATGAAGATGGGCATTGTCTGCTGCTGTCAATTGTCTGTTTTTGTTAAGCCAGTTCTGGTAAATTGTAAGAAACTATTAATTGCTCTTCTCGGGTTTCCTTTAATAACGTCAAATTTGAAGGCATTGCAGATTTAAAATTAAAGTAACTACGGTTGTCTGTAGCAAAAAGTGAAACGAGTTTTGAACAATAAATGAACTTCTGGCCTCTATATCAAAATATTTGCATGCAGAAAACGTATTTATGAATACGTGATATTTCCCTTATGTACTATCATACGTGCCTAAATCGTTCTACGTGCTAGATTGGAGAAAATTGTGGATATTCGATTGAAACGCGAGACAGGCCATCAGAGACGATTTTTAAGATTAATCCAACATTTTTATATTCTTAGAAAAACTTGATTTACTAGTACATATGAAGATATGTAACAAATTCATTTATCAGTTTTTTAGGTAGATGTTTTAAATTTCAAATTAGTGACCGTTAGGCGACAATTAGGCAGAAATCGTGAGCGCGGTCTGGTGTGATGTAGGTTTCAGAAAAACATTTTCTTTATCGTGCCAACGTTTCGATCTTTATTGAGATGATCTTCAGGGCCTCTTTAAATTTAATAAATAAATGTAGGATGTGGAACAAAGTGAATTCATACAATGCAAAAAAAAAATATTTTTTATATTCGATCATAGTATTTCTACTCACTCAAAGTGTTTGTTTTCTGCGTAAGAATGGCACTCCTACGCAGAAAACGAACACTTTGGGTGAGTAAAAATACTTTGATCGAATATGAAATATATATATTATATTCACTTTTTTCCACATCCTTTATTTATTTGTTAAATTAATGAATAAATAAATGAATTAATTAATTAATAATTTTCAAATTTATGACGAATAATGTATTGAAATGAGCATCGACTATATTTCTGAATTGTTATCTACCCGAGATAATATTGATATGAAGGAATGAAAAAAGTCTTTACGAATTAGGCAAACTTGTTAAACCAATTCGGAGTTTGATAGGTATAAGCTTTTTTTTTAGTTATGTCAACACCATAGCGGCCTCTTAGTACGGGAAATTTTCCGACGAGGAAACAGTTTTCTCGGGGCGGAAAACCACAGGTTCTCTAAAGAAGTGAGGGGTAAGCGTAACCCACGAAATATGAAAATAGGTTGGTGTATACTTGTGCTTATATGGGCAGAATTGAGACGATATATGTCAGAAAAGAACAAGTTATTAAGTAGAAAGTACACTAAGAGGCAAAAAAAAGTAACCACCTAATAAGTTGGAAATACTTGCAATCGTAATATTTTTTTATTACAATTAATTAATGTTTTTAGTTGAGATAAAACAAAAACAGTTTCACGAGCGAGATTCGAACCCACGATCTTCGGCTTCTAGATACGCCACGGCTCTACCACTTGAGCAATCGTGACTTCGATCCACTCTAACACTAAGTTCCCATCTCAACCCCACCTTTTGAATTTTCCCTCCTTTTTGCCATTTTTCAAATGTCGTATAATCTATTCGACTCTCGGCGACAAATGAAATGGCCACGAAGAACTTTAGTGAAGATATACTTCATTTTACTTATTATATCCCTTAGATTTTGTAGTCCGATTGAGCAGATATCTACTTTCTATTAATTATGTCTTATGTCTTAACACATTAAGTGCTGGAGAATTTCGCCAGAGAAAAATTTCATATATTAAAAAAATTGTAAGTATAAAGTGAATTTAATTCAATGAGTTTAGATCATTATTTACAAATTTAAACTCTTATTTTTTGTGTAATAAATTTTGTTTATTTGGTTTTCACCCTTTATTAATTCATCATTCTAAATTTATAAAAAAGGACGTTGATCAGCCAAGTTCTCCAGCACATTCTTAATAAAATTCAAATTCAGTAAATTTAAAACAGGAGGGACCAAATATAATTCTCGTCGAACGAATTTATTTATATTGTATGAATAAAAATATTAACAAAAGTTGTAAAAGTATAAAGTAAATGTAATTAAATGGACGTAAAACGTTATTTAGAGATTGAAAAAGGATTATTTACGGTGTAATAATTTCAGTTTCGTGTTAACATAAAAACAAAACGTTCTACGCCGCAGAATATTAATTTCCTATTATTTAAAAAGATAAATCAGTAAAATTCTATTTGTTTTTGCATATTTTAACAAACATTCTGTAAGCAAAGTAAACCAGAAAATGGTCAAAACTTGGATTTGTCCTCTTTGTCGTGATTCTAGCGTTATGAAATCTCTTAGATACCGACTTGTGCAGGAATCTACATACCAAAATTAGGAACCAGCATCTCCTCCCCTCTTGGCAATAACACCTACGTATTTCCGACAGAATTATGGGCCATTAATGTTTGTTGTAGAACACTTATGGAAAATAAAATTAAGGGATAAGTTATTACAATTTTTTCTGATAGTCAGGCTAGTCTTAGGTCATTACAAAAAGATTTACCAACCTCAAAACTGGTGGAGGAAATTATAGATCTTATCAATAGGATCTCTTTCAGGTTTGAGAACAAGGTAACCCTTATTTGGATACCAGCACATAAAGGACACAATGGCAATGAAAAGGCGGATGGCCTAACCAAAGAAGGTTTTAATACTGCGTTTGTCGGGCCACGAACGGTATCACCTCACTCTCTGAGCACAGCGAATAACTGGGGCATGAAACAATGCCTTAGGGAGTGGAATTTATCCCCCGGACACAGACAATCGAAAGAGTTTGTTATGGCGATCAAACCAGCAGAATCGAAATGGCTATTCTCTAACTCAAGGAAGGGAATTAGGAGGCTGATAGGTATTCTGACGGGCCACTGCCCACTAAGAAGACATCTCTCCATAATGGGTATTCTACCAGATCCCTTTTGCCGTTTTTCGAAACAAAAGAAGAAACGGCAAGGTATTACCTCGCAGAGTGTGATAGGTATGCTAGGTCTAGATTTGAAATCTTTGAAGGAGAGGACATCACCAAATCCCTTCCCAAGATTAAATGGTCCAAAATCTTGGGGATTGTGAACAGGTCCAAGAGGTTTATGCAGGACACATGAGCCGACCAAGTCCCGGTCCTTTCCGGGATTGGGTACGAGTCTACACAGGCATTTAACCCCTCGGGTCTTGGTCGCCCACCCAGCATAATATATATATTCGACATTTGAAAAACGGCAAAAAGGAGGGACAACTCAAAAGGTGGGGTTGAGATAGGAAGTTGGTGTCTGAGAGGATCGAGGTCACGATAGCTCAAGTGGTAGAGCAGCGGCGTATCGAGCCGAAGATCGTAGGTTCGAATCCCGTTCGTGCCATTGACTTTTTTATCCTAATTAAAAACCTTAATTAATTGTAATTGTTGATAATCCTCTTTAAAGAAACTGTCAAGTGCATTTCATAACTGTACCAAAAATTAAAATTGGACTATTATTTCCATTAAAAAAAGAGGTTAATTTTTGACAAATAATTTTCCTATTTTGAGAATTTTCTTATAAAAATATTTCATATATTTTGATGGGCCATACATTGTTAACAAGCTAAGTTTTTCTTCTTTAAATGGTATGGTTAAAATTCTTTAAGCCGGTTTTGTAATATAACCGTTCCAATCGGATATTCCGATAACGACTTCCTAAAAATCGGAAAAATTTAGGGGTCAAAAATCAAAAAACTTAAATTCAAACAATAATTTATATTTAGGAGATCTAGAAGTGCTAAACTGAAATGTTATACTAGTTTTAAGAAAAAATATATTTTATGGCCTAGTTTACTTGAAAAAATTGGCTTTTTTTGTTATTTATAAACTTTAATAGCTTTTACTATATTTTTATTGCAATCTACGTAATAAATGCTATAAAATAATATATTTACATAGATGATTTGAGCAAGCAAATAAAAATATTAAAAATCGATAAATATCAACTTTTAAATTTTTGCGTAACCATGGCCTGTACAAAAGAACTGGCGGATACTTCTCCGATATTTTAGTATGCAGAATCACCAAAAAATATTTGGTCCAAATCCAGGAAACATCAAACTGGTCGTCGCTTTGTGAGTAAAAGAATATCACCAAAACTGTTGCTATGAAAACACTGAAGATCTCGTTCCAAACTTGTTTGATAGGGTTTAATTTGGGGTAAACCTATGCTAGCCATTCCTAAATTGAAAACTGTTCCAAGCAGTCAACAATGATCCTAGCTGTGGTCGTTATTAGCGGCATGTAAGGAACAACTTCTTTTGAAAATACATAAAATATATATCGAGTAGCTGTTAGTTCGACCTCGATGACGGAAAAACACCTGCTTAAAAAATAACACCATATTTTCTCCGGACAGAAAATTTAGCGGGGATATATCGTCCTCCTGTTCTTCTCCAAAATAAAATTTCCTTTTATTCCTGTTATGTAGATATACAGTTTGAGTTCAGCATAAAATTCAAAAAAGGAAATAGCAAAATGAAATCTTAACGTACAGTAAAAACAAAGATAGCCAAAATGATTAAATTTTTGAATGAACAAATGTGAATAAACTGATGAGAATCATACTGCAAAAATAAAGTTGATGAGCGAAGTTTTCCTTCAAATTTCTCCAGTTCCTTCTTTTCTTAAGGATGGCCAGAAAATTACACAAAACGTCTCTCCTCCTTATCCGGGAAATACTAAAAAAGCTCCTCTCAGCAGACTTCCACGCGAGCATAGGCCACACGCTCCCCAATCTTTTCCGACTAGAGGGCCGAAGCATTAGCTTGTTATAACTGCACAAAATTGCTTTATTTCATATTTCTATTTTTCCCCTATTCTCCGCAGAAAACATTGTACACAGAAAACAAACGCTTTGAGTGAGTACAAATAAGTTGATTGAGTTCTGTCATTGTATAAATTAATTTTTTTCACATCCTACATGTATTTGTATAATTTAAACAATGTTTATAAAACCCAGGTTCTGAAGATGATCTCGATAAAGATCGAAACGTTGGCACGATAAAGAAAATGTTTTTCTAAAACCTACGTCACACCAGACCGCATCCAACGAATCCAAATACTCTTATGATATATCCCTACGGAGAAAAAAATTAATAAATTTTCCCCAGGGCTCGAAGAAATGAGATATTTTCCTAAATCACCGAACCCTGTCACGTCGTAGCACAACGATGCAAATAATGGTAGTTAATTCCATACGCTTATCGAATGTTTTGAAGGTAATATAAATAACAATAAAATATATAATTAATGGAGCTTCCAACTGAAGATGGCGAAATACCGATATGGGTCTGACACCTCTACAGTGAGCATATGTAACATTAAAAAATCGGCAACTACAAATTTGCATGTTCATCACCCTGCAGCCAACACGGAAAAATCTATCAAAACGAAAATAAAAGTTTCCTAAAAACAACATAATGTTTAATCTAACCTTTTGAGAGATTAACTGAGAGAGTAACTAAATTTGACAATTCACTTCTGTGTTTATGATAATTTTTTCCTTTCTTAAAGTGTTTTATTACTATCTAGGAAAGTGGATATAATCAGAATTCAATTTATACTTAAACAAGGTTACTTGATGTGATGAGAAAGTATTTCTTCTAAAAAAGAGGACTTTCTTGATTCGCATTGTACTTTGTTGGACCGAAAAACGACGTGACTTGCATTAGAAATTCACCAGAATCAATTGGCTGTCGTTAGCTTTAATCGTGTTTGTTACAATATTGTTCTCGAGGGAGCGTTCTTTTTCTAAAGGTTAACTGAAATTTGCAGACCAAATAAGCGCAAGGTTTCTACAGGCCAGATGCGAACTGTTTCTTTTTACTAAATATATAAAAACATTTTGCTTTCACGAAAAGCGAAGATAGGGCGGAAAATGGAATACTTTAATAAAGAAGGCTTATCCGGCGCACCAGAGAAAATATTAAATTAAATGAGGAAATTCGCATTGTCAACAGGTGTGTGTGCTTTCAGATTACAGAGATCAGCGGATTTAGAAATTTCACCGCACCTTGGAAGAACTTCGCCCGCTCATATGCAAAAATGAAAATATAAATGAAACTATATAAACTCATAAAATGCCAATTAATAGTAATAAATGTTTTGTTTTGCAAACACAGCTTTAAATACAATTTATCACATTTCCTCTAAAAAAAAGAATACATAACAATTTGCTGCTGGGGTGGTAATGAAAAAAATCTATATCAATTAAAATTTATTGACTTTTTAATTAAAAAATTGATAGGAATTGATGGTAAAAGAGTCTACTATCAGTAAAAAACAAGCAAAAAAAAAAAAGACATGCATACAATTGTAAGGACTTTCCATACGACAGTTTTGCAGGAAATTTCATGTTTTTACGGCTTAGTGCACCAAATTGCATTTATGCCTAGTTTATTAAATTTTTATACAGAAAAAGATGAAAATACATAATTATATATGCTACCAATATCGATAAAACGAATTGAAAACACGATTATTTTTTATTTGTATTGACATTTAGGAGTGTACCTGTGATATTTCTTCTAAATAAATTCTTCGTACTTCAACTTTTACTTACAACTTATAAGGAGATAAAATAAAAAAGGTTGAAATCAAAAAGTAAAAAATACAACTCTTTTTTCATTAGTTTTAAAATAGGATAGTGGAAATAAACCAAAACCAACTTTTTTCATTAGTTTTAAAATAGGATAGTGGAAATAAACCAAAACCAAATTTGGAGACAACAATAACAGTTTTAATTAAAAAAGAAACAAATAAACCAGTACAAAATAAAGCGAAACCTCAAATAAGAGGTCATCATAAAACATTCTGCATTATATTAAGTACAATTTGTCAGATATTAGTAATTTTTTAGAGTTCCTTCATAACTTGGAGAAGGAAGAGATGATGTCGCATATTTTATCATCAAAACCTGACGTTAAAAGGACGTCCTTGTCATATTCAAACGACCGGTCGGCCGGGATGCCACCCAAGTTGCAAAAGGCAAATTTTGGAGCACGAGAATTCTCTTTTCGAAGATCGTCGACTTTTTTCGTGTAATTTTCGTGGTCGATTTTTGCGCCGATCACGATAAAGAGATCGTTGTCGAGGATCTCGCTCTGCGTCGGGTTGAGATAGAAGCCAATCGCTCGCGTACTGGGACAGGCCTGTAAATACGTATATAGTTAGTTACGACCGACGATTGGAACATGAAGATAAGATGCAAGTGGAAAACACAACTCACCGTAGTATCGGTGCCAATATTGTTTACAAGTTCGTCTAAAGTCGTGCCACGTTGTAAATATTGATGGTTTGTCCCTTTGAATATGACCACCTTGGTGTTTTTTGATGCGTTTGCAAAGTACAAAGCAGTTACGGCAGCCGCCATGTCAGCCTGAACAAACCGCTTATAGCTGCAATAAGACGAGGATAGATCGTGGCAATCGACGATGACAGTAATGTTCTTGGTCGTAGTTCTGACATTTTTCTGTAAAAGAGAAGAGACACAACTGTAGCCACACAAGTATGCGATAGAAAAACAAAAACAAATCAACAAAAAAAAAAGGCATTTACTCACTTTCAACGCTTTTTCCAACTGTTGTTTCAGCGCTTTCAGGATGTCTTCGTTGACCGGCTTGGGCCTGGACAATTGTTTGCAGAACCGCCTAAAAAGTAGAAATGCCAATGAAAACTGTTCGTAGACAAAATGAATACAAATAGTTAAAATTTGTATACTAACTCAGATTTGTTTTTCCATCTCTGATGTTCGATACATGACCTGCTCGGACGTATCTTCGACTGAAGGACTGCACCCAGACTTTCCAAGCGGTCGCACAGATGAGGCACAAAATGAGGGTCCCACGAATATAGGACCGGACACCGAAGAAAACCGCGCTTACGTATAGTTGGGAGTCTAGCGAGCAATTCCACAAGATCCATCTGACTTATAAGGGCTTTCCAAACCTTTCTGTTTTGTAGAAGTGTCCTGTTAGTCGTGTTGATGGTGTGCAAGTAAGCTCCAATCTCTCTGTATACCCAACATTAAAAGTATAATAGAAAAGCAAGTCGGATATATAATATTATTGTTAATAAATATGTGAGTAATACTTACATGACAGCTTTATCCGGATCGGTTTCACTCTTGAAAGCCTCGACACGGTTGAGATGTTCGACGACTTCTTCGGCCTGTTCATCGTTTCCGTACATTTGATTCATTAACTCGGCTCCACCAATCGCGTAAGCGATAGCGGCTGCCCTCAGTGGACATGACGAATTGACCTTAGCCAATCTTATAACGTCTTTGTGGCACCAACCGTAGCAGCTAGGTCTCTCGCTTACCATTTCGACAAGTTCCCAATAATGGCGTTTTAAGTACCATTTTCGAATCAATTTGGCGACGAGTGGGCCAGTACCGATGTCCGGTAAAATTTCATAGGAGAACTTACAGAACATTAAAAATTCTTTGTCTGTTCGTAGGACCGTCAAAGCCAACTCCAACGCATCTTCTTTCCAGCCGGATATTTTGCAACACTCGGAGACAACTAAAGGCACTATAGAGAAGTGTGAAGAGAGCTTTTCATTCTGCACAATCTTGACCCAATCGAAGATCTTCTCTTTATCGACTTNTTTATTTGTGATTGATGATAGGAAAATTCTATTTTAAAGATTTTAAGTGGATTATTGCTGTGTATTGCTTTCCCTTTTTTTTTATTCAAAACTCATGAAAACTCAACTCCTGAAAATGTGTATTTGCTTTATTTGTGAATGATGATAGGAAAATTATATTTTAAAGATTTTAAATGGATTATTGCTGTATATTGCTTTCCCTTTTTTTTATTCAAACCTCATGAAAACTCCTGAAAATGTGTATTTGCTTTAATTTTTGAATGATGATAGGAAAATTATATTTTAAAAATTTCATATGGATTATTGCTGTGTATTGGTTTCCTTTTTTTTAATAGAAACTCATAAAACTCCACAAATCCTGAAAAAGTGTTTTTGTTTATTTGTTGATAATGGGAGGGAAATTCTATTTCAATGATTTTAAATGGATTATTGCTGTGTATTGTTTTCCATTTTTTTAAAATCAAATCTTATGAAAACTCTACAACTCCTGAAAATGTGTATTTGCTATGAACGTGTTTTTTGATAGATTTATGTGTGATGTTATGTTGGGCCATTTATCTTTAATAATTTTCCGTGTTGGGTCTATTGAAGATGATGTGTCTAAAGATGATGTTTATTGAGATGACCTCAATATCCTACATGTATTTGTAAAAATTAAACAATGTATCAAACGACACACAAGGATGACCCATCTACCCAGAAAATAAACACTTTGAGTGAGTACAAATACTTTGATTGAATATAATATTTGTACCATTATATAAAGTCATTTTTTTCTTTACGTCCTACATGTATTTGTAAAATATAACAATGTTTATAAATTCAAGGCACTGAAGATGATCACAATAAAGAGCGGAACGTTGGCAGGATAAAGAAAATGTTTTTCTAAATCTTACGTCACATCAGACCACATCTCATGATCTCCAAAAAATCATTAACTAACGGTCACGAAACACCACAAATTGAAAAATACGGTGAGGGTGGCCAATGGGACCCAATTTACGTGAGGTCTTATAGATAAGTTATGGAGTTTTCATGAGTTTTGATTAAAAAAAGGGAAAGCAATACACAGCAATAATCCATATAAAATCTTTAAAATAGAATTGTACTATCATCAATCACAAATAAAGCAAATATACATTTCCAGGAGTTGTGAAGTTTTCATGAGTTTTGGCAATGAGACACCCTCTTACAAAGATAAAAAAGGGAGTTTTGGCGAAATATTAACTGTACAAGCTGGGATTTTTTTTTCTGTATTTAATAATAATAAAAATACTCAAGATTACAAATACAGGTGTTGGTAATATTAATAAATACAACATTTCTCTAAAATTAATATTTTTTAAAAATATTTCGGAACATTATAGAAAAAACTATAACTTATGTCAGATGTGCAATGGAAAATTCTTAGAATTATGAATTTTAGTTGTAAAATGCAATAGTTTTCTAATTGCTACTCGGCTTGAGTTTTGAAATGGTATTATGAGAATAAGATATGAAAATGGTATAAATTCAGGTATTATTTAGAAACAATAAAAATAATCTATTACATAACGCTTTATGAATCTAAATTCTAACAAGGCCACGACGGATATAACGAAAATTTTGTGATAAAATTAATATTAATCACCAATCATGCAAAATTAATATAAATATTAATGTATATTGTACAATTAACAAAAAAAAAAGTTAATCTACGTCATTTTTTCACTATTATACATTAGAATCTGTAGTAGAGGCCATGTTGCTTTGTTCTTTTATAAAATGGGTCGAGTGAAAGGGTAGCCAGGTAGGAAACCTGAGAGAACGTCACGCCACGCCTTCCTCTATTCACGGCCTGGTATTAAAAGGGGCGTTTTCTTTTATGTTCCACCATTTGATTGTCAATCGTTGTACATTTGACATCGTCAACTACTTCTTAGAAGAGCAGTTTCTCCGCTTCGAAATCAACATGTCAGAGTAAGTAAAGCGTTTCTTTCCTCAATTCCCAAATTTTATCAAGTGCCCCTCATAAATTAACCGTATATTCGAGCCTATACTGGCTATATTAATATAAATTTACCTATGCGTACTTTATATATCGATTCAAACAATGTTGCTCTGAAATTTCAGATTGATCGCTGAGTCCAAATTGAAGAGATTTCTTCTGTATGGTAGCGAGGAGATGGTATATTTCCCGGGTTGCAGAGTCCAATACGGTTATTATCTGGGTAGTAACCTAGCTTCATTAAGAACCCTGCTGAATCAAGTCGATAAAGAGAAGATCTTCGATTGGGTCAAGATTGTGCAGAATGAAAAGCTCTCTTCACACTTCTCTATAGTGCCTTTAGTTGTCTCCGAGTGTTGCAAAATATCCGGCTGGAAAGAAGATGCGTTGGAGTTGGCTTTGACGGTCCTACGAACAGACAAAGAATTTTTAATGTTCTGTAAGTTCTCCTATGAAATTTTACCGGACATCGGTACTGGCCCACTCGTCGCCAAATTGATTCGAAAATGGTACTTAAAACGCCATTATTGGGAACTGGTCGAAATGGTAAGCGAGAGACCTAGCTGCTACGGTTGGTGCCACAAAGACGTTATAAGATTGGCTAAGGTCAATTCTTCATGTCCACTGAGGGCAGCCGCTATCGCTTACGCGATTGGTGGAGCCGAGTTAATGAATCAAATGTACGGAAACGATGAACAGGCCGAAGAAGTCGTCGAACATCTCAACCGTGTCGAGGCTTTCAAGAGTGAAACCGATCCGGATAAAGCTGTCATGTAAGTATTACTCACATATTTATTAACAATAATATTATATATCCGACTTGCTTTTCTATTATACTTTTAATGTTGGGTATACAGAGAGATTGGAGCTTACTTGCACACCATCAACACGACTAACATGACACTTCTACAAAACAGAAAGGTTTGGAAAGCCCTTATAAGTCAGATGGATCTTGTGGAATTGCTCGCTAGACTCCCAACTATACGTAAGCGCGGTTTTCTCCGGTGCCCGGTCCTATATTCGTGGGACCCTCATTTTGTCCCTCATCTGTGCGACCGCTTGGAAAGTCTGGGTGCAGTCCTCCAGTCGAAGATACGTCCGAGCAGGTCGTGTATCGAACATCAGAGATGGAAAAACAAATCTGAGTTAGTATACAAATTTTAACTATTTGTATTCATTTTGTCTTCAACAGTTTTCATTGGCATTTCTACTTTTTAGGCGGTTCTGCAAACAATTGTCCAGGCCCAAGCCGGTCAACGAAGACATCCTGAAAGCGCTGAAACAACAGTTGGAAAAAGCGTTGAAAGTGAGTAAATGCCTTTTTTTTTTGTTGATTTGTTTTTGTTTTTTTATCGCATACTTGTGTGGCTACAGTTGTGTCTCTTCTCTTTTACAGAAAAATGTCAGAACTATGACCAAGAACATTACTGTCATCGTCGATTGCCACGATCTATCCTCGTCTTATTGCAGCTATAAGCGGTTTGTTCAGGCTGACATGGCGGCTGCCGTAACTGCTTTGTACTTTGCAAACGCATCAAAAAACACCAAGGTGGTCATATTCAAAGGGACAAACCATCAATATTTACAACGTGGCACGACTTTAGACGAACTTGTAAACAGTATTGGCACCGATACTACGGTGAGTTGTGTTTTCCATTTGCATCTTATCTTCATGTTCCAATCGTCGGTCGTAACTAACTATATACGTATTTACAGGCCTGTCCCAGTACGCGAGCGATTGGCTTCTATCTCAACCCGACGCAGAGCGAGATCCTCGACAACGATCTCTTTATCGTGATCGGCGCAAAAATCGACCACGAAGATTACACGAAAAAAGTCGACGATCTTCGAAAAGAGAATTCTCGTGGTCCAAAATTTGCCTTTTGCAACTTGGGTGGCATCCCGGCCGACCGGTCGTTTGAATATGACAAGGACGTCCTTTTAACGTCAGGTTTTGATGATAAAATATGCGACATCATCTCTTCCTTCTCCAAGTTATGAAGGAACTCTAAAAAATTACTAATATCTGACAACTTGTACTTAATATAATGCAGAATGTTTTATGATGACCTCTTATTTGAGGTTTCGCTTTATTTTGTACTGGTTTATTTGTTTCTTTTTTAATTAAAACTGTTATTGTTGTCTCCAAATTTGGTTTTGGTTTATTTCCACTATCCTATTTTAAAACTAATGAAAAAAGAATTGTATTTTTTACCTTTCGATTTCAATCTTTTTTATTTTATCACCCTTTAAGTTGTAAGTAAAAGTTGAAATACGAAGAATTTATTTAGAAGAAATATCGCAGGTTCACCCCTAAATGTCAATACAATTAAGAAATAATCGTGTTCTCAATTCGTTTTATCGATACTGGTATAATTATGTATTTTCATCTTTTTGTGTATAAAAATTTAATAAACTAGGCATAAATGCAATTTGGTGCACTAAGCCGTAAAAACATGAAATTTCATGCAAAACAGTCATATCGAAATTCTTTTTTTACGATTCGATGTCTATCTTGCTTTTTCTTTTACGTTCTTTTACCTTTGGTAGACTTTTTTAACTTAATTTGCTATCAATTTTTTACTTTAAAAAGTCAATAAAGTTTAATTAATATTGATTATTTTCATTACAACCCAAGCAGCAAATTTTTATATATTAGGTTTTTTTATAGGAAATGTGGTGAATTGTATTTAAAACTGAGTTGGCTTAATAAAATATTTGCCTGCATTAATTGGCATTTAATGACTTTAAATAGTTCCATTTACATTTTCTTTTTTGACGCGAATGCCGGTTTCTCACCCAGTCGGAAAACGAATTTTCTTTTGGTAAACCGAAAACGCTAGATTGTGGAGCCTCCAGTTTTAAAGCGTGAAGTAGTTCAGTTCAATTTGTTCTAAGTCCCGAAAGTCGCTCGTTTTCTGGGGCCGGCTGACCCGATTTCATCCTGTTTCTCTGCGCCGACGTGGCCGCCCGCTTGGGGGCTCATCTTCCCTTCAGTCCGTCCCCGAGAGCCGCTCCGTCGAGCAGCAGTGCGCGCCTGGCGGAACCGGCATCTTTCCTCCGAACACGCAAAAAGGATTTCCCGAAGAAATTTTCCACTTCCTTCGAAAAAGGTTTTTATTTTATTATTTTACCTCTCTTTATTCTCACGGATCGAAATTGAAGCCGTTCCAACATTTCATATATGAAAATATTTCGTTTAAAATGATATATCCTTCTTTACTCAATGTTTATACTACCACGCTACAAATCTACATTATACCTTCGTCAAAAACACTAAAATAAATTCAATTAGTATAGAAATATTAATAATCAATAATAGTATGATTTTAAATTCAAACATACACACAAAATAACGTGCCTAGCGGTTAAAAATTGTATAACATACAAGTCAAATTGTAATTGCTAATAAATATAGTTCATTTTTATACCTCACAAAGAAATTACAATCCTATGATCTATTCTGATAAAAAATAATAATTTTCTTTTGGTTTATTTTATTCACCTCAACTAGTTTATATTTTAGCATGCTTTCCTTATATTAAAAAACAGCTAAAACATTTAAGAAAACTATATTTTTTGAAACATGGCATTTTCAGATTATAATATTTACGAGGATGTTTCTATTAGAGTCAAAATGACATAACACCTAATTTTCTTTCAAACTTCCTATACAGTTAATAGCAAAAGTAGAATGTATTCTTTTTATAATATTAGACCTGTAATGCAGTTTTCTTGAAGAACAAAACTGTTAACAAAGGTTAAGTAACGTGTAAATTGAGTATGAACGTACACATACATAGTAGCAAAACACGATAAAAAATAGAACAAACTGTAAAACAAATAAAATTTCTCATCACATAATTATATTTTCACAAAGTTCTTGTAATATTATGTAAGTCTATATAACAATTATGGTAATATAATTAATAGTATGATAATACTAATTTCATTTCACAAATGTTATATCGCATCAAAAAACGCTTGCTCATTTCATTAAATTTCGTAAATACAAATTTATTCTCTAGATATATAGATAATAGATAACCTTTATAAGGAGGAGCTAGGTTGTAGGGTCGTCGGAACACCGAAAGTTTGTCTGTGATGCTTGGTGGAAAATATTAGTCACGTGTATAAGTGTTCCTGCCAAGTGGACTGGGACATTTTTGTTTAAGTAATATAAATAATTTTGTAATAAGGTTATTTACTTAGTAATGTAAAGAGATCAGGGATGAAGCCATGCAGGTGAAAGAAGCAACTTGTTTTTCTGCTGTCGTGCTTTTGGCTGTATTTGACGTCTTATTCATGACTTTATTTAATTACAATCAACGATTCATTACAGATTACATACATAAAAATTATAATGATAATTCAACAACTTTCTTGAAAAATTATATCTATTATCCAGCCCTTTCTATTAGGACCACCTGTCCGGACAGATTGTAAAGTTTATTTTTAAATAGTTTTTCAAGAAAGTTGTTGAATCATCATTATAATTTTTATATATGTAATCTGTAATGAAGCATTTATTGTAATTAAATAGAGTCCTGAGGAAGCCGTCAAATACAGCCGAAAGCTCGACAGCAGAAAAACAAGTTGGTTCTTTCACCTGCATGGCTTCATCCCTGATCTCTTTACTTTACTATTTATCATGAAGGCCGATACCATATTCAACGTTATTTACGTATGTAAAAAATACAATTTAGGATTGTTTTAAATGACATTTATTATATTAAAAGTTACAAAAGTTAATAGAGGCTGGCAATAAACTAAACCGAAAAATTTCTATTTAAAAAACATGGGATCGTTTTAAACGATATTTCAAATCGCTAAATACAAATTTTCATAGTACTACCAAAATAGACATTCAAGAATGTCACAAACAAAAGTGTATTTTTGACATATTTATTGGAAGCGCCTTAAGCCGGGAACACACGTACCCGATGGAACGCCATGCGATGCTGCCCGATGCTACCCTACGCAAATCCAAAGTCCAATTTTCCATAAGATTTTATAATCCCCATGCACATCTGCCCGATGCCACGCAACGCTACCCTACTTTACACTACGCGATCCCCACTGTCCACATTTTCGTCGGGTAGCATCGAGTACAGTCAAAGACAAAAGAACCGGACACTCATATTTTTATTTCAAACTATATATATAATTGTCGTAATATTAATTACAACATACTTATTTTAATATAAACCATATTAAAAGAGATCAAAAATTCATGAGTATTTATAAAAATTATTTCATTATGATGGTTAGGCAGAATATTTATCGAAATAAGTTATTATAACTCCGGAATAACTTTATTTAAAACAATTCAATTTAACAAACAATTTATTACATGGATATGCTCATAAAATTTAACTAACAATTTATAACATGGTTTTGCTCAATAATGCATTAAGAACAAAAGAGGCGTTGGGATTGTGATACTGATTTGTGACATGCGTTGTATGACTGTACGTGGCGTTCGCTTGGCGTCATAGACATCATAGATGTACACACCCTACCAAAACGTGGCAAGGCGTCGGGTAACGTCGCATGGCGTTGCATAGGGTAAGTTTGTTCCGGCTTTAGGCACCACGGTAGCCGGTTGGTTAGGGCGACTCGTATTGCCACGTTAGCGGTTTTGGATTCGAAGCCCGGCACCTTCCCATGACTTTTAATTGAGAATAATATGAAAGAAATATTTTTAAGTGATTTGATCCTCCGTCCGAGACACCCAGCGGGTTGTTGGAAGTTTCCTTCTTCTTTTGGTTTTTGTATCTTTTATGTATACACATACAACAATTAATTCAATCCTGCATATATTTTCTAATTGTCAGTAAAAAAATTGACTTATACAATGTACTTTTTCGAACTACCATCACCAATAAATTAATTGAAATCAGCGATCCCTAGTTCAGAGCATCCCTTTGAATTTTAATAAGCTGAAACTATATTATGAAAAAATAGCAGGATTGAGTATAAAAATATATATACATAAACACAAAACAAAAAATGGCCAAAAACAAACTGTATAACATATATTATGATTAATTGCCGCCAAATTGATTAATTAAACAAGTAATTAGGGAGCGCGGTGGCTGCAACGGTTTAGGCGTTGACACTGTGGTCATCACTGTAAGGTAATGACCCCGCGTTTCAATCCAACAGTCCTGTATTGGAACCCGACATAAGTACAATTTTTTTTCCAAAAACCCCGGGACCCCGAGAGTTCATATAAGGGTTGAAATACTTTTTTAAAAAACACGAATGCTGAAACTAAAACATCAATGGATCCTATGCGATCGACCGATGTTCGATACTGATATTTCCGTTGAATTTGGGTTGTGGTCAAATGGACAAATACTAGTGTTGTATCAACGCCAAGCGTTCGACAATTTTTATTGTCTTCCTCAGGGCATTGCAGAGATAGATGGCAATTAATAAAATAACACATTTTTTTGTTTCTTTTTGGCTCCTCACAGATAATCAGTCAATATGTAAACAAATGATTATACATCATGTCACTCATTTTTACAACCTCTTCTTCACTTCTTCACACACTTCTTTTAAGATATATGTACATAAATAAAAAAATAAATATAAAACTTTTACAGGTACATATATCCCAGGCGACCTGTATTTTTTTCAGAGGTCATGATTTTCACTTTATCAAATTCGAAACCTTGACATTTAGTATTTTCATGTTTCGATAACTCAGTCCTAGGTCTTTCTTCATCATTGGAATCATATTTATATTGAAGCACTTGTTCAGGCATGTATTGTTTGGTTTGACCATAGTATAGTACAGGACAATTTTCACATTTAACGCAATACGCAATATTTGATTTTTGTAAAGGAGGTTCTTTACATTTCAGTTTGGCATAGAAGGTTTTTCCTAACTTATTATTGTACTTTTTTTTTTTTTTTTTTTTTTTTTAACTTTCCTTTAAGGAAAGCTAACTTATGGCCTTACGTTAATCATATTAGCCAATGATTGTAATTATGGATACTTTTATTTAAGAAAAAACGTTCTCTTATTTTTATGTCTGTTATATTATGATTTTATTGCGGTAAATGTATTTAATTAAGGGTTCAATTATATCAGATCTGTGGGAGNTTTGTCTAGTTTATTTCCGTCAATGTTTATTCGTTTATCATTGGGTGTAACTACAGTGACTTTATTAAATCCTGTAACAGGTGACGCGGGTCTTTTTAGTGAAATTCTTTGTTTTTGATTGTTATTGTTAATAGAATAACCAGTACAATTTTCCAGTTCCATGTGTTCGGAGAATTTGTCTGGAGGATCTTTCCCCCCGCTTGAACTTGACATGGCAAAATGAAATAGAAATTAGACAAGAATATAAATTAAATTAGAATAATTATTCTATATAATCCTTATATGGAAGAATGATTTTTCGATTGTTCGAGGTAAACAGCACAATTATCCGTGAACGGAGATAAGACCAGAAACACGTCCGCACCTTATCGAATCCACAACACGACTTATTGTACTTACAAACAACTTTTAAACCTTCTGTTTTTCTTTCTAATAAGTTTTTTACTTTGTTCGAAATTTCACTGACATAGGTTACAGGTTGATAAACCTTTCTCTCTACTAGTGGTGTACTTTTTCTATGTGTCCTATTGTCCATTAACCGATTAATCGGGTGTTTAGGATAACCATTGATCAATAGCTTAGAGAGAAGTTGTTGTTCATTTTCAATTAATTAGGGTTTTGGTTGAGATAAAACAGTGATTGTCACAAGCGGCATTCGAACCCACGACCTTCGGCTAAATACACTTCTGCTCTACCACTTGCGCTAACGTGACTTCGATCCATTCGGACACTTACCTCCCATCTCAACCCCACCTTTTAAATTTTCCCTCCTTTTTGCTATTTTTAAAATGTCGTGTAATCTATTTGATTATCGGAAACAAATGAAATGGCCACGGAGAGGTTTAGTGAAGTATACTACGTTTTGATTATTACATTTATTAGGTTTCGTGGTCCGCTTGACCAAATAAATTCTTTTCGATTAATCAGGGTTTTGGTTGAGATAAAAAGCCGTGAGATAAATTTAGCCGAAGGTCGTGCGTTCGAATGCCGCTTGTGACACTCACTGTTTTATCTCAACTAAAATCCCTGATTAATTGAAAAGAATTTATTTGGTCAAGCGGACCACGAACCCTAATAAATGTTATATATATTCACTAGTTTCGTGGTCTGCTTGACCAATTAATTACACACACACACACACACACACACACACACACACACNATATATATAATTGTGTAATTAATTGTAATTAATATATTGTTAACCTTCATCTGAAAAGAATGGACCGATGAAAAATGTAAAACCCTATCTGTGTTGGTGGGTTTCATATAACAATTTGTTAACAATTTTTTTCCCTCCCTGATGTTATGTTTTGCATTAAATGTAAAAATTGTCCGGTAGTATTTTATGGTCAAACCAAACCTTTCTGAACGAGTGCGTCAACATAAATATGATTGCGATGATGAAGAATGAAAGACCTGGAACTACGCCATCGAAACATAAACAAGGCTAAAATTCATGGTTTTGACTTTAATAAAGACAAAATCATGACCTCAGAGTAAAATACAGGTCGCCGCCTTGTATATTCATCAGGATAGCAATTCCCGCAATTTAAAAACTGATATTAATGGTTTGAGTATAGTATACAATGGAATTTTAGAACAGGACAAGGCTACCCACTGGGAAATTTAGCAATACATTTTTTTAGTTATTTATAAAAAGATTATTTATGTAATTATTTATTTAACTATTCATAATGTATAAGGTTGAGATAAACAAGCTGTGATATTAGTTTTTAAGAAATCCTTGTAAATTATGTTATTTACTAGTTAGTGTGAAAAAACCTCCTACGTGATAACAAGTATTGCAATTTATCTAGTCAAACGCTTGTGATATATGTACCTGTAACAAGTTTTATATTTATTTATTTAAGTACATATAACATAAAATAAGTGTGTGACTGAGTATCTTTGTGACTGTAGTGCCCTTAGGAAGACAATAAAAATTGCCGAAAGCTTGGCGTTAATAGACCGCAGATTTGTCTTTTTTACCACAATCTAAATTAAACGGAAACATCGGTAAAACATCAATATACCTGGATAAAAGTACTAATAAAATTAAATTCTTGATTAATTTATAAAATGGTTCAATTAATCACTGTGAATACAGTTAAACTCATTCATAAAAAACACTAGAGAAGCTTGTTATAAGCGTTAAAGACTACTTAAAAAGAGATTAATATGTCATTATTAGCTTGTTCTGAAACAGTTGTTTGCACTGATTAACCATAATTATCAACCGTTTGGTTTTAGATGATATATTTCCCAAGTTTGTTCGCTCTTAACTTGTTAGAACTAATTTAATGTTTCATAAAAACCTTTCGCCTTGTTTCCGTCCGACCTTCTTTGTTTAGGACATTATTAAAATCCTTTATTGAAGAATCAAGTTCAGTATAAACATATAAAGGTTTTCATAAGGAAGATTGTAATAGAAAGAAGTTAAGTTTTGATGTGTAAATTTGTGTAAGTTCATTTCATTTCGGATCAAGGAAAGTTGTAAGCAGTTTTCTTCGAAATTGTGTTATGTCTAAAATTTTTCATGCTACAGGTTGTTCGGAAACGTAATTAACTGATTGTTGTTTTTAGGTGTTTTTCTAAAGAAATTTAATTTGACTTCACTTTTTAAAAAATCAATATTAAAATTACAAGCTCTGATTTTATTATGTATGAAAAAGAAATCTAATCTCAACCGAAACCTTTGGCAGAGTTAATGTTTAAATATGTATTATGTCACTACGGCTTTTATATTCTGGGCTTTATTATATAAACTTGATGATTTGATGAATTATTTCTATTGCTTAGAATTACGTCCCATTTTTCCTCTCATGCCCTTGTTTAAATAAACAAATGGGTCTTAATGTCAAACTATTCATTCAGTGATTGACGATCATAGTTTTAAAATAATACTTTTTTTAACAATACCCAGTGTAGTGTTGAGAGAAATAGAAAATTTTAAAAGAACGTGTATGTCTCTTTTTCGATTTAACTTGGTGCATCAATGCAACTAGGTTGTTTTACTTTTTCTTTCGTGCGTATTGTTAAAAGGAACCTTGACTAAACCAACCCGAAAATTTTAATTCAAATGAAGTGCCAAAATATGCCCAGTGCACGCAGTTATGCTGACAGAAGTGAGTTATCGAACAAATTCATACAAGACAAGCTTTTCATGTCAAACCTGACGTCGGTCGCCGAAGCTCCTCTAAACTGTACATTTTCATCAATGGAACTTTCAATCTGATGGGGCAAAATTTATGGAAACTTTCAGTTATCAGATCGCTGTATTATTTCCAATAGGAAATTTAATTTATAATCATTTCAATGATACACTGATAGCCAACAAGGTGCCCATCTTTTTGAGTAAATACTTGCGATATTGTATTTTTAATTTTTTGATGTTTACTGGATTTTTAAGGAAAAGTACAATATGTAAATAATTACAAAAATTAAACTGAGTAAATCTTTTTCACCAAAATGTTGCTACGGAAACAATAAAGAAAATCTTTATGTAAAGTATGGGATGTGATAAAAAAGTCAGTGTCACGAGCGGGATTCGAACCCACGACCTTCGACTAGATACGCCGCTGCTCTACCACTTGAACTATGGTGACATCGATCCACTCGGACACCAACTTCCCATCTCGACCCACCTTTCAAATTTTCCCTACTTTTTGACATTTTTTCCCCTTCCATACCTTACATAAATAACGTTTATTTGAAAGATATTAATTGGTCAAGCGGACCACGAAAACTAGTGAATTTAATAGGTTAAAATGATGTGTACCTTCACTAAAGTTCTCCGTGGTCATTTCATTTGTAGCCGAGAATCAAATAGATTACACCACATTTGAAAAATGGCAAAAAGGAGGGAAAATTCAAAAGGTGGGGTTGAGATGGGAAGTTGATGTCCGAGTGGATCGACGTCACGATATCTCAAGTGGTAGAGCAGCGGCATATATAACCAAAGGTTGTGGGTTCGAATCCGCTCGTGACACTGACCTTTTTATCTCAACCAATAACTTGCATAAAGATTATTGAAAGATGTTATTTGGTCAATCGGACCACGAAATGTAATGAATAAAGAAAACATGCTATTCAGTACAGAGCATTTCCTCCTCGTGCGTTGATCACCGATTGCATTCGACGTGACATCGATTTTATAAGGTTTTCAATGTATTACTGTGGAATATTTTCATACTCCTCCAATAGCTCATTTCTCCCGTCCATTCTTAATTTTTGCAAATTGTTTGGCATCAATGGACGAATTTTATCCTTTTTTAAAACTCGTCCCAGAGGTTTACCATATGGTTTAAATCGAAACTTCGAAACTATCTTGGCCACCTCAAACTGAAACCCGTTCCAAGTAGTCACCAACGATTCAACCTATGAGGGGCCATGGATTGTCATACTTAAAAATAAAATCGTCGGCAATAAAAAACAACTTCGTCTGATAACACACCAACACGGGCCGGTATACCGCAAGGTAGTATCATTGGTCCTATTCATATATATCAATTTCAATTATACTGCTGACCTACCAACACATCCTGACACTATTATCACCACCAACGCGGACGACACCGCAATCCTATCCTGTAACTCGAATTCTGTCCAAGTTACCTCCAACATCCAGGAACACCTTGAGCTTATCGAAGACTGGTGTAAAAAATGGAGGACAAGACTGAACGAAAAAAATGCACTCAGTGTACTTTTACGTTGAAAAAGCAGTCTTGCCCTCCATTGTCCATCAACAACAAAGAGATACCAGTCTCCACTCAAGTCAAATACCTGGGACTTTATCTCGACAGCAGACTGACGTGGAATCCCCACACAAGACTTAAAAAACAGCAACTTAATACAAGACTTGGACTAATACGAAGACTTTTAAGACCGAAATCGACTTGAACAATTAAGACAAAGCTAACATTATACAAGACTTTACTAAGACCAATATGGACATACGGAGTAGAACTATGGGGCACTGCCAAGCCTTCCAATATCCAGCGCATCCAGTCCTTCCAATCGAAAATCCTTAGACAAATTGTCAAAGCACCTTATTATGTCACTAACCTCACCATCTACATAGACCTCAATATTCCTTTTACCAACTAACTAATCCAGTCCAGATTCCAAACCTTCCATACCAACCTTTCAAACCATCCTAACCATATTGCTCGAGCCCTATCCACTCATTCCCATCCTGACAACCCACCACGTCACCTCAACCGACGATGGCCTCGGGACCTCCTTGACACCTAGTCATACACACTGAGTGCCAGCAATGTCAAAGCATGTGTTCCACTAGTACAGTGCAGGCATTAGTGCTAGTGTTGTGCTGTGTGATATATCATTCATGTGTATATATTTGTATAATATAGGTAACAGTTCAGGTAACAAATAAATTTTTAAAAAATGTTTGCCTCTACGGAAACCTCGACGAAGTTCAAGTTTGTGTGACCTTTCATTGAAGTGCTACTCAAACCATAACAACTCTCCTCCATATAGCTTTCCGGAGAGAAAATGTTGCGGAGATGCTCTCCTATACTTCTCTTAACCTCTCTCGGCCACCAGAAGACCTAAAAAAAAAATTCACACGAAACAAATATTACACCACAATAATAGTACGTAGTAAGTAGCAGAACACTTTATGCCTGAAGATGACACAAATAAAGGTAAAAACATCTGCAAAAAAAAGAAAAGGTGTTTTTCTAAAATACTTCATTCCTGGCCGCTCCTCACGAATTCGATCAATTCATACAAAATCTCGGCTCATCCGAAATCGAGATTTTAGTCGAATCTGGCTAAGAATAATTGATGTGATTTCTTTCGAACCTTAACCGCGCTATTATGTGCCTGGTCAGAACGTCTGGACCAGTGGCAGACCTTTTCGCACGTAATCCAACTTCAGAAAGTCTTCGCCTTACAGTGCATAATCTGGCATTAACTTTTCTAACTTGTTGATGTTGTTGTTTGGTCTCGAAACAATAAAATTATCATTTCCCTGAGATGTGAAACGATGGTGACCTAATCCATGCCTTCTTGAATAACCTCCAATCTCTTCGTACAGGTGGAAGACCCTTCGGGCGTTCGGGGAATGTTAAGCACCCTGGCCACATACGCTTGATTTCTTTCTTCTTCTAACAATGCTATGATTCTAGCCGAATCTGTATCACTCAAAACCATCACTCAAACAAATTTAAAACTTAAAAATACACAACTTAAAAAAATCAAACAACGCCAACGCTAGAACGAAGCTTTACAGAAAACTTACTTTTCTTCTTGCAAGTTGCCAGGAATTCGGAATTTAAAAGGTTTATTTACAAAATTCAATTATATATACTAGTAGGAGATTTTATCTTTGTTTTATTTAGCTCTAATCCTTTAAACGGTTCAAATAATTTTGTAAAATAATCAATGGAGTGTTGCCTAAGAGTTAAGTAAAAATATTAACGGTGGCCACGTTTTTGCCTCTCCAGTGTATTTGAGCAAGCGAAAGGATTTATATAAATTTGACATAAAATTATTCTCAAAGGCCATAAAAAATATAAAATTTAATTACCAAAAGCTTCATTGGACTGACAAACGTTCACAAGCAATTACTTTGGACTGAGGGGATATATAAATTATTTATTTAAATCACTCAATTGATCGGAACAATAATTACGGAGACTGAAGGAAAAAATATGTAAATTTGATTTATCAATGTTTTAATTCGAAGAACAATAATTATCCATTTATATAATTACTTATGATTATACCGGGGACCGCGGTAGCCGAGTGGTTAGCATGAGAGACTCTCACGCCGCGGTCGTGGGTTCGATTCCCACCGTTGCCCCTGGCCCTTTTTTCCCAATAACCCCCCAAATTTGAACACACATATACGAATTTGTCACATGGCTAATATGCATAGTTCATAACGCCAAAAAAAAAAAAAAAAAAAAAGAAAAAAAAAAAAAAAAAAAAATTACTTAGTGTTTTTGGATATTTCAAGCTTGAAAAGTCAAACACGAAGTTCCTCTCTTCCCTTTGCCACCATGAAATTGTGTAAACTACGCTCCATTTGCAAGCCCAATATTTGCTTATTGATCCCTCGTTCAATCTTTAAATTTCCAAAAAAAAAGAGGAATTTTTTCATGGTCGTTTTACCAAATATTTCATATTAATTATTCTTAAAATTTAACCATTTATGGAAATGTTAATAATAACTCCATTATATTTCGTGGTTCGATTAACCAAATAGCATCTTTCAATTGACTAACCTTTATGTAAGGTATTGGTTGAAATAAAAACGCTAGTGTCACGAGGGAGATTCGAACCCACGACCTTCGGATCAATACCGCTGCTCTAACCACATGAGCTATCTTGACTTCGATCCACTCGGACACCAACCCCCCCAGCACATCTTACCTTTCGAATTTTCCCTACTTTTTGCCATTTTTCAAATGTCGTGTAGTCATGATTCGATTCTCGGCGACAAATGAAATGGCCATGGAAAACTGTAGTGAAGATATACGTCGTTTTACTTATTAAAACCACTATATTTCGTGGTCCGATTAACGAAATAACTTCTTTCAATCAATTAATCTTTATGTAAGGTATTGGTCGAAATGAAAAAGTGTCAGGAGCATTGGTTAAAGCAGCGGCGTATTGAGCGGCAGGTCGTGGGTTCGAATCCCGCTCGTGACACTAGCTTTTTTCATTTCGACCAATACTTAACACAAAGATTAATTTCACTAATTTCGTGGTCCGCTTGACCAATTAATACATTAATTAATTACAAAGATTAATTAATTGAAAGAAGTTAATAGAATAATAACATGTTATTACCATCTAAAAGATATTATGGTATTTTTTAAGAAAAGAGAAGATATTCAAAGTCTTAATTAATCGAATTGTTTTTTAATCTAATTTTTAGTAATTTTCTAGGAAAGAATACAAATAATCAGGAGTATATTTAAAATTAGTTTTATTATTTGACATTATTTAATTCTTAAAAAGAACTCCGACAAAATTTTACGTTATGTAATTTATATGAGTGAAATATTTAAAAAAATTCAATCATAAATCTCTATATACGAACGGTTGTCATTTTTCGTTATTGTCCCAGAAACTCAACAGGTGCCTAGTCCGATTCCCCATACCTACAAGAAAATCATGACGCGGACTCCTCCATAAATATAACATTGCGGAACAAGTCCTTAGAAATGGGAAACAAGACACTTCTTTAGGACAGGAGCACTCAACGGTGAACGATAAAGCGAAAGGAATACTTGAAAGTTTCGTGAGAGAAGCTCGGAGGATGGAAAGCTCTTTTACATAAATTCGTTTACAAGTCGGCTCGTCTTTTCTCTATGCTCGTTTACAACTTGGCGTACGTTTATTGCATTCCGCAGTTATATTCACATTGTCAAATACACAATTCCAAGGGAAATAGCTTCAATTAAAATACAAAGACATCCCTTAGAATGTAGGAATTGTCGTAACATAACCATACTCTACATCAGTAAAATTTGATTTTAGAAAAAATATGTTTTCATGTGTATTCTACTAAACTGCTGTTTCTTGGTAAGAACATCTATATTTTAGATGTGTGAAAATCTGCCTCTGCGCGGTTACTGACTGTGACAAGTTCTCCATCGACCCACTCGCTACGCTCTTGCTGGACAGATACCATCAACTGAAGCGCCTCGCAAATCGGTGTTGTTGTTCGGGTGCCCAGAGCGTAATGAAAAGGCGGATGAGGCGTCTAAGCCTGGAAGGATTTAACCACCGCGATCTGGTTCCTTGACGCTAAAATTCAATAAAAAAATTATTAATAGAAAATAGCAGCTCCATGAGCCGGATTGACAAAAAACTCTCACGTATCAAAAGTTCTGTCGGTAGGTGGCCGTCGGAGGATTTGAATAAAAGAAGGGTTAGGGATTCATCATTTCATCCTTCATTATTCAGAATTTCCATCATTTCTATAAAAGAAGGGTGATCCTCATCCGATTAAGTATAGGCTAGGCGATGTAATTTCTTTCGGGCTAAGCTCGGGTATGGGCCCTGTATGTAGAGCAAGATTGCCACTTAATTGAAGTAGTGCCAACTGATATGAGAATTATGCTTGGGTACGGTGTCCAACATTTACTTCCCCTTTTTAAAAAGATAGTTCCTACTCACAGAAAAATGTTTTGCAACCATCAGGATTTCGAGCCTTTTAGCTCATCATCAGGTTGTAGGACTTCTACAACCACGTCTTTCGACATGAATTGCCAAAGTGAACCCGCTGATACCTCCGCCAACTCGACGTTTCAATTAGCAGCTGATTTTTTTAATTGCGCTCAATTTGAACGTGCGAAACGCGGAAATTATAACACAAATAAATATTATACTAGTAAATACTTAATATTATTAAATTACTATAAAAATAATAACAATTAAAATAATTAGTTTAATTATTTGGATGTTTCATATTATTTATGTACATATTTAAAATGGGAGGTAGATCAAAATCGGTTATATTATTAATGCATTTATCACCAGGTTCAATTTTACATTTTTCATTTCAAATTTCTCAAACCAATCTAATTCTTTCCCTTTGTTGAAACTATGTAACACTCTTGTGTTTAGATTTGAGTTGAAATTGTGTTTTGTTTCTTTTAGATGGTCCTTAAATTCCGAAAATTTGCTCGATTTGGGCAATTGTTCTTTTACTCTTGTTTTTATTTCCCTACCGCTTTGTCCTATATATTTAATATCACAATCATTACAATTGAGTTGGTAAACCCCGCTTTTTGCCAAGTTGTCTACTTTGTCTTTAGGTTTTGTGAGGATGTTTTTAAGTGAACCCGTACTTCTAAAAGCTATTCTAAAACCTTCTTGTTTAAAAATTTTACTAACTTTTTCCGATAATTCACCAATGTATGGCAAACAACGGAAACCTAATGATTCATTTGTGGTGGGGTGGCTGAGTCCTATTGTTGATTCGTTGATTTACTTCCCTTCGGTTTTTCGATGAAACGGGACTGTGATGTATTCATTAGCGTGAATGGTGAGTAGGGTCGATGAGGCGATATTGAATACTTCGTCGATCCTAAATTAGAATGATTATGTATGTGTAGGGTGGTGGAGGAATATAAAGTACTTTTACACACTAATTGAGTGAATGGCATGTAAATAGAAAAAATGTATTTAAGGGTGAAAGTGTGAATGGATTTAGCAACTGATTTCGTTGGGGGTTGAAATGACCTACTTGTTGATAGCCACTCGACGGGTAAGACCGACGAATGATGGTTGATTAGCAAGGCTTGCCGGTAATTTATTGTAAATACAAAACCTGGAATTGCCGGTGAACTGCGAAAAGTGATAGGCTCAATTCTGGGTACATAAATACGTATGTACGTTATGAACATGAGAAAAATTTGAACTTATATAAATCAGTAATCAGTAAAAGGGTAAAAAATTGAAATGTTAATAATGCGTTGTTGTTTCCAAACGGATGCATTTTAATGCTCACATAATAACACCGCTCCCTTATGGAGAGAAAGGTTGCTCGATATGTCCAACATAATAGAGGCGTGTCATGCGTTGGCTCCATACAGAGAGCGTGTAGGCATGCCGCCGGACTTAAGAAGAGTTCTCGAACACGGTAGCGAGTTTCAGAGACCCCTGTTCCGCGTTTTAGGGGAAATTGGGTTTTTTTTTTTTTATTGTATATAGTATGTCTCATGTGTTGTGTGTCTATATGTTTGTCTGAGTGCATGTATTTATTAGCGTGAATGGCGAGGGG
Source organism: Cimex lectularius (assembly GCF_000648675.2). NCBI lineage: Eukaryota > Metazoa > Arthropoda > Insecta > Hemiptera > Cimicidae > Cimex > Cimex lectularius. Next base: position 894,808 of record NW_019392659.1, on the reverse strand, counting down.
TGAGGGTGAAATATAACGTCATCATCAACCCTCGAACGATGAGAGCGTAAGAGTGTGTGTTGGGGGTCGATAGCGGAATATTTATAAAAGTACTCCATCGACCCCAATCTAGATTAGTTTGAATATAGGGTCGGTGGAGGAATATCAAGTACTCCACCGACCAAACGGAATGAGTGTACGGTATGGATGTATTTATGTGTATGAATGTAGTGTTTGAAAGGGTAAATAGAATATAGACATAGTTGGGGGCTGAAATGACCTAGGTGTCGGAAGCCCCAATCAAAAAAAAAAAAAAACACCGCTTATTGAAGTAATTAGAAGAGAAAAATTAGGTGAATTACGTATATATTAAAATTTAAGGGGAGAGAGAAAAAGAACTTCTATTATAAAGAAAATAAACCTTCTTTACACATTTGTACATTTCTCGAAAAGTAATTTTATAAATTTTTTCAATTATTTAATCTTTATGCAAGTTATGGGTTGAGATGAAAAAGTCAGTGTCACGAGCGGATTCGAACCCACGACCTTTGGTTATATATGCCGCTGCTCTACCACTTGAGCTATCGTGACGTCGATCGACTCGGACACTAACTTCCCATCTCAACCCTCCATTTTGAATTTCCCTCCTCCTTGACATTTTCAAATGTCGTGTAATCAGGATTCAATTCTAATTTGTATATTGTCGAGTAATGGATTTAATAAGTAAAACGACGTATATCTTCAATAAAGCTCTCAGTGGCCATTTCATTTGTCGCTGAGAATCCAATTCCATTACACAACATTTGAAAATGGCGAAAGGAGGGAAAATTCGAACGGTTGTAGGTTGAGAGAGAGTTGGTGTCCGAGAGGATCGAAGTCACAATAGCTCAAGTGGTAGAACAACGGCGTATCAAGCCGAAGGTCGTGGGTTCGAACCCCACTCATGACGCTGGCTTTTTTAATTCAACCAATACCTTACATAAAGATTCATTGATTGAAAGAAGTTATTTGGTAAAACACACTAAAAGCTTTTCGAGCTTTTTTTCGCGTTGCATGCAATTCAATGATGGGATTATTCCCAATATGCCCGTTATTATCAAGCTTACACAAAATAGCACTGGCATGTGGAATTGCAAGCACAAACCCAAAAGGTAGTTGGAGGAAATGAACGAAAATGGCAAACTAATTAATAATAAATACAAGAATTGTTCTTTTTCTTTTTCCCTAAGGAATGTAAAAGAGAAAGATATTCAAAGAAAACGTATTTCAAGAGAAAAGTAAAAAGAATATAAAAATGTTCGAACTTTTGATCCTCTTTCTTTCCCTTCTTCCAAAGCTTTGAAAGTTGACTTCAGCGATTTATAAAAATTTCTTTCAGTGCTCACATTATTTGTTTAAGACCATTGTACGCGGAAAAGCTTGATTGAGGAAACAATCTAAATAAAAAAATTGTTGATGTCTTTTGGACGTGACTGCTCTTAAGTGCCTTTCATGTATTCAATGGGTTGGTTGTTAATTCGTATAAATTCACATAAATAATGAAATAACTTTCTATGTAACCACCTGTTTACACCCGCGTGATGAGTGATTTTCAAATCACGTGCCAAATTCACATCAGTGAATATTTGTTTCATATCCCCTTTCACATAAACACAGTGAATGCAACATTTTTTAGATTAACAAGCACCATAAAAAAAATCAAATAAAATAAAACAATAGAAATAAAAAAATTTAAAAAAACTGTCAACTTTGCAAATACTTTGGTTAATTACAATTATAGATTTTCAGACATTTTTAAATGAGTGAATAATTACTTCGTTTTCTAGTCATATGTATTCTACACAAAGAAGAAACACGTTTTTAGAAGTAATAAACTTTAATAAGATTGTGAAATTACGCGCTTGTAAACTAAACGTTGTAGTTTCTCAACTTTTGCCTGTGTTAGGAAACTTCATCAGACTAGCGAAATATAAAAAAAAATGTATAATGATATTTTACAGTAATAATACTACTAAGAAAATATAACATAAATATCCTAATGTCAAATAAAAATCTGTCTACTCAATTTACCATAAACTTTTTTCCATCAAATTAATTATCAATGTTGGATGACATGCGATTGTATTAAAGAGGAAAGAAACTATCAATTAGACTTTTCTAGATAAAAGGGGGTTTGATATTGTTCGGAAACGTAAAGCCGTTTTCAAGGGACTTTGCCTCTGGAAGAGACAATCCTTGTTTGCTGCTTATAAGAAAAAGAAAAGTCTATCTCACGGGAAGGAAACAAAGTTTATTTTTTTAACCGAATAAATAAAACGTTATCTCTAATTAAACATCCTTTGTTTTCCGAAGAGATTTTCCTTTTATTTTGATAGATTGGTTCATTTTTAACAATGAGGTTAATTATTTTTTTAATTCCAAAAATTGTAAAATTGTTAAAATATTAATATAAATTTGTTTGTGATAATAAATAACACAAAATGGAGAAAAAGTCAAACAATAGCAAAATTTTCAACACATTTATAATAATTAACATAACCACTGACACATTGGAAAGCTACCCTGAATTTGGTCCCAACCCCTTCACACACCGGGGGCTCAAGGATACTTCCAGTTCCTGGTATCCACTGTAAAAAAAAATCTAGTTGAAATTTGCACCTTTTTTTGAGAAAAATTATTCAGGTTACCTCAGGCCCAGTTTAACTTTAAAATTTCAAATACGACCCTACACATCCTGACACATCTTTTTAATGGATTTTTACGTAGAAAACAATGGCGCAGTGGGATTGTAAATTGGTCAAAAAATGAAAAAATTATGTCATTAACAAACCGATTATGCAGCGTAATTTCGACGGTAAAATAAAATTAGAGATAAACTCCGGAATTACAATTTTAACACGTATCGCTCTCATCTTGTCCATTGATTTCGGGACCATGGTTATGACAGGCGTCTTACTTTCCATGCACAAATGTCAATTTGGGAGGCTGAAGAAAACGTCCTTCCATACAAGCTGACTGATGTGTCCAAGTTCACCTCTCATGGTTACATGGTTCGAACATGGGCGGAAGAAAATGCTAGAAGTTCGGACTCTTGTCATCATAAGAAGGTTCATAGGTGTGGACTTCTCGTCAATAAATTAATTGGGCCTTATATCTACGAAAAATATTTAAATGATGCTCAGTTCCTCAATTTCTTGAGGGTGGTTTTACCAACACTATTACATCCTTTTTCTGTAACAACAACAAAGAACGATTGACGGATGCCCGGATACAATTCTTTGCAGGTGAGACGTTATTTGAATCGCACTTCCGAGATTGGTTTAGATAGGTAACCCGATTTATCTCCTCTTGATTATTTTCTATGGGGCCATTTAAAAAACAGTGTCAACGCCAATCTTAACCAAGCACCCAGTAGAAGAACTTCGGCAAAGCATAGACAATGCTTGTCAATCCATCTCCTCTGACTGTATCGCTCGGAGCATCGGTGAAGAGTGTTTAAAGAGAGCAAATCTTTGCATATTTACGCAAGGCAGGTAGTTCGAACATGAAATGTGGTTAATAACTGTCAAACCAAATGTCATTTTTTCAAACTTTTTGCCATATCTTTGTCATTTTTTGACAAATTGAAAACACACATTGTTTCATCGTAAAAAATCCTTTAAAATGTGGGTCAGGTTGTATAGGGTCGTACTAAAAATTTTGAAGTTGAACTGGGCCTGATATTCCCAGTATAATTGATCTCCCCCTCAAAAAAAACCGGTAAAAATTGAAACTAGATTAAAAAATAAAAAACTTTTTGTTTTGACAGTTTCATTGCTTCAAGAGAAATTCAGCCAAGTGTCCTGTTTACAACCCTGTATATGGGCCCAATGAAAGAAAACGGTACGCACAAAGGGCCTAAAGTACGAACACAAAATACTTATATAAAGGATATAGTAAATTACCAATGTCATCTGTGTGTAGAGGAGGTAGGAACAACCGAACACATACTCTGCATATGCTAGGAAATAGCAAGGAAAAGTTGATATTAGCTAGAAAACCATTTGATCTATACAGACCTCTTCCCAGAGAAAAATTCTATAACTTATTAAAACAAGGAAATTTTTCCAGGAAAATCAGTAGTAGAGTTTGGAAAAAATAAACGAAAATGTAAAGGAGACAACCTAACTACTTGAACAGTAAAAATAAGACGGCCACAGGCGCGCTTCTTCCTTTAGACCTTATAAAGCTAATTACCTAAAGTTGGAAGTAGGTTTAAATCTGATTATGCAACATCAGGTAATGACGAGCCAGGACGTCTAGTCCAAACCCCTTTAAATTATGTAAGGTTTACGCAATTAATAATTTCTAACGATATATTTTTTCCTGCAATATTTCCCTATCTATATTGCCCAATATATTGTCGGTCGAATCTCTCAAATGAGACGCTTTTCTTGACCGTACGATGAGTATAACAATTATGTATCGTAGTATACAAAAATGTATCAATCACTTTTAACCAATACGTGATTTTTTAATATTTTTATTTATTTATTATTGACTTTTTTACGAGGGTACGCAACAGCAGAGGTCATATCAACCTTCAGCATGCCGGTGTTTTTGAAAAAGAGAAAATTTGTATGTCAAATGCAGGGACGATGGATTCGAACCCGGGACCTTTACCTTACAACAATGAGCGCCTGGTCAACGCCTAAACCGTTGCGGCCACCGACGCCCCTGATGAATTTATTATCGCAGTATTTCCCCGGCTTTACATTCAGCGTTTTGTTCTGTTTTAGGGGAAAGTTATTCACCTGTAATTTAAAATATTAATTATATAAATCTTTGTCTCTCCTTTAGTCTAAAATTACAACAGTCATACAATGGGATTTTGTACAACAAAAGGTAAATTTCCACCGGTTTCTATTAGTAAAATTGAATCAACTTTGACAGATGAGATTTTACAGTAGAAACACAAAGCCAAAATGTTAACAATGGGCCGCTGAATTTGAAAACTCATTTAAAGAAAAGGTAATAGTAAGTAGACTTTTTTATCTTAACTAAAAACCTTAATTAATTGTGAGATATTAATTGGTCAAGCGGACAACGAAATTAGTGAATTTAATTAGTTTAAAATGAAGTATACCTTCACTAAAGCTCTCCACGGCCATTTCATTTGTCGCCGAGAATCAAACAGATTACAAGACTTTTGAAAAATGGCAAAAAGGAGGGAAAATTCAAAAGGTAGGGTTGAGATGAAAACTTAGTGTCCGAGTGGATCGAAGTCATGATTGCTCAAGTGGCGTATCTAGCCGAAGGTCGTGGGTTCGAATCTCGCTCGTGAAACTGTTTTTGTTTTATCTCAACTAAAAACATTAATTAATTGGTCAAGCGGACCACAAAATTAGTGAATGTAATAGTAAGATTTATCCTTAAAATAAGAGCCAATCGTTTTTTCGATTTTTTAAGATTCGCTGACCTATGAATCCCCTAATCAGTTGCCATTTGATCAGTTATGAAAAACCAATGTTTGTTCTCCAAGCTCCATAATATTATGTTTTATTATCTTATCTTAGATTATTTTAGAAAAATACATACGCCTCACTATAATTATTTTATAGAATTACTAGTTTTGAAGTATTTAGCAAGACTGATTCATGTTAAAATTCGTCAGTTATTAAAATAATTACCGTTATAAACGAGGTATTTACATCAAAGAAGTTCACCTACTACCATATTTTTACGCATAAAGTTATAATGTTGTTAAATACAAGTAAACAAATAGTACAAAGTAATAAAATATAGATACACAAGGAAACAAATTTTCTCTGCCAGATTTCATAATGTTGTCTGCTGGGTCATGGACCTGTGGTGTCCATTTTGAACCGCCAATCCTTTGTAATTTAGGACGACTTGTTAGAGCCCCGTTTGATCTGACTGTTTTAAGCTAATTAAAACAATATTTTTCGATAATTGGGCAATTTTTGTGTTATATTAGTTATACCGTAAAAAGACATCGAAAAGGAGCTTTCCATTTTTAAAATTTCCATCTCTCTATCTTTTAAAGAGTATGAAAATGGTTGTGCAATGGGGAATAACGATTCCGGTTGGACAGAGCACTCCCTTGTTCTCGGATTTCACCCCTCTGTGAGCACCCCATGGTCAACGGGCGCGATGACCCATAACTAGTAATAGGGTTAAAGCGGATCGACTATCATTTGCATGCAACAAAACACGAGTTTTACAAATTGTAAATTGATTCGAGAGTAAGTCTACTAACGGATAATTATGTTCCACAATAAGTGAAGAGCTCGTGTCAAGATTCCAAAATATTGATTACAAATAGTCATTGCTCTATCAGATTATTCACCAAGAATTTTTTTCACTTCCCATTCTTCAGTCCCATTCCATATATTATCATTAAATGTTTGATCAATATGCGTGGAAAAAGAATTTTGAAGCAGATTTATTAATCGACCAATTTATTTAACTTACGAATAGTCAGGTACAAAAATATATTTATTTAATACATATTCGAGTTAGATCCTGATTATTATCTGATTTATTTTGCTTAATTCGATTATCGCATAAAGTTTCTTCCCAAATACATTATTTTTAATCTAAATCATATTTTAACGTTATCTCAGTTCACTGCATTGTCATTTTTAAAGTTTTCGTTTTTAAATTAATTATAAATATGACTACTTTTGCTTTCCAACATAACTCGAGAAGGATCACCCAGGCAAAGCAAACATCTAACATACTTTTCTTAAATTTTTACACCTATACGATACATCTAAGGAAAACAAAACCTCAGAGGCAAATGCGTTTTTACGAGCAGTATATAGTATACAGATTGACTGTGAGAAGCAACACTAGACCTAGATTAGCAAAGAGCCAGATTCAACTTTCACTACTCCGAAATACGATTTTCAAATTCCATAATTGCGAAGTATCGACCGGACATTCCACGTATATCGAGACGCTTGATTTTTGACAAAATTAATTTTCTATAACATCCAGTCATTTAGGATCGATACAGCTAATTACAGAAATATTTTTCTGGCCCAATATGAAAAAAAAGAAAAAAAACATATTTTATCGCTGGTCATCGCAATAAAATGCGTCACCTCTTTCTGAGTTCTGTAAACTTTTGATATCTACGTCTTGTCGATGACCATACTGACCAGGGTATCGTTATATATTAGCATTGCAGACAGGTCCAACCTATAGTTTGAGTCTTTCAGCTTAGCTGTATCTCTGACCGGCTGGGTTACCAGATTCGGAGTACGGCGTAAAATAACTACGGACCTTATGCTTACATTTCCTCGGTGCGGTTGTCGCGATGACCGTTCAACGATTTTAAGCAATTCGTCAGCGGGTTGTTCAAGATTTAAAACAATTAACGGGCGAATGTAAAGGCACGACCGAACCAAAGAGGCTTTAATGTGTTATTGATATTATCGTTAACTCATTAATTTGATTAATTTGAAAAATGGCAAAAGGAGGGAAAACTCAAAAGGTGGGGTTGGGATGGGGAGTCGATGCCGAGTGGATCGAGGTCACGATAGCTCAGGTGGTAGAGCAGCGGCGTATCTAACCGAAGGTCGTGGGTTCGAATCCCTCTCGTGCCATTAACTTTTTTTCATCTCAACAAACAACATTAATTAATTGTCATTATCGTTAACGTGGATTCTTTTGGACAGATGTACCTTTAAAGAGTATTTGCAAGCTACCTCCTCTCAAATGATTTATAGCAAAACATTGCCCTTATAGGCAAATTTTATGATGACGAACGTTGTGAACGAAAGAGTGAAAGAGAGAGAGAGAGAGAGAGAGAGAGAGAGAGAGAGAGAGAGAGAGAGAGAGAGAGAAGGCAGTGATGAATAAAGACAAAAGAGTTGGAGAGGTGAGAATCAAAAAATAAAGAGTAATTTGTTTTACTTTCAACCTTTGTAAGTTATGCAGTACAGTAGATCTGAAGCGCCGTTTATTGATGTCTGTTTCATAAATGTCAAATGGTTCGGGCGTTATATTTTTATTTATTTTTTATTTTTTGATGTTTACTGGATATTTTTCAGAAAAAATACAAAAATTAAACGGAGTAAAACTTTTTTACCAAAATATTGCTACTGAAACAATAAAGACAATCTTTATGTAAGGTATGGGATGAGATAAAAAGTCAGTGTCACGAGCGGGATTCGAACCCACGACCTNTGGGAAATTATTTTGATTAAAGAACATTGCTTTAAAGTAACTAGTTTCTTTTTTTTTGTTTAATACCAAAATCCTGCATTATTTTCCGGACAACCCAATAGAAATGAAGAATCTCTTCATTAAAGCTCTTCGTGGCCATTTCATTTGTCGTGGAGAATCAAATAGATTACACGACATTTGAAAAATGGCAAAAAGGAGAGAAAATTAAAAAAAGGTGGGGTCGAGATGGGGAGTTAGTGTCCGAGTGGATCGAAGTCACGATTGCTCAATTGGTAGAGTAGCGGCGTATCTAGCCGAAGGTCGTGGGTTCGAAACCCGCTCGTTACACTGATTTTGTATCTCAACTAAAAACCTTAATTAATTCAAAGTTAAAATGAAGTACCATTTCTTTATTCTACAAGTAGGTACCATTTTAATAAAGATCAATTTTGGATCCAATTCCATGTATGTACAGTGTTTCTCATTTTTTTTCCCGATTCAAGTTTCAAAATTCACTACTGGTTTTACTTGTACAAGCTATGTTCCAAGGAACATTGGGAGGAGATGGTCTAAGTGTATGGTTAACAAAAAACGGACAATTCGTGAAATCGAACGTTGTTTTCTAAAAAACCCTACTACGTAATTGTAATACGTTATGAGAAAAAAAAAAAGGAATGGGCGCTAAGAAAATACGAAAACGTTCAGCCCAACATCGAAGATCGATGAACGGCATAGAAAACGCAAAGTTCATATGAATTTATAAGATGGCTGTCTATTACAACAATCGATCGATTCTAACCACAATAAATATGTTAGACAATTACGATAAAAGAGGATATTTATGCAAGCTCAAAATTAACCAAACTCGTCTTAATGTGAGCCATTAAAACTTTGCCATTAGACGTGATAATTGTGAGAATCCTTTCCACACGACAATCAACGTTGATAGAAACTACTTACACGGACATTCTAACAACACCCATTTACACTGTCTGCAATGCGATATCGCTGGTGCATAAGCTGAAATCGCCTAGAAAGGAAATATCATCGGTTTTACATGAATCGGCGTACGACATGCTAACATTGAAAGCGATGTAGCGCGACAAGCTAAAAACGCCTTCAAATAACAGGACCTACCAAAAATAAATTGACGAAAAAAAAGGAACAATAATAACGCATAAACACTCTATCGCATCGCATAACAAATACAATCTTAGACGTTACAATTTTCTAATAATTATATAACATGAGTAGAAACAAAGTAGACTAACTTGCTAAGAACTACTTGAATAAAGTCAAAAATAGTAATAAGTTTTAATCAGAATTTTTTTTTACATAATTGTTTTTATGCCTCAATTTCAACATGCGTTATGAAGTAGGTTATTGGAAAGGAATCTTTTGTGTATGGTACATAGTCAATTGTACAAAGGCGTAGGTCTTTTTGACCTCACATGGTACTGTTTTTGCGATATGTTTATCACTGTTTAATCGTCAGGAAATTATTGACTAGTTGTTAATGAAATGAATGTTACAACAGGGCTACCAGGATGGTGTGTCACGGAGTTGAACTAATTTTTTTTTTCGTGGTTCTACACTCAAAAATATAGTAAAAAATATATCCGGCCCTTCTTGTGAATAGACCCTGTTTTTGGCAATTTTTTTAAACTTGAAATTTACCGTTTTCTAATATTTCTATTTCGCCGTTCAACTTGTTCGAAACAACTAGGTGATTATATAATTTTACAGCATTTTTTATGTAGATTGCAATATAAATATAATGAAAGCTATAGATAGCTAAGTTTACCAATAGACCAAAAAATTTTAGGTGACAAAAAATTGTTAAATTTAAAATCATGAAGTTTCCTAGTTCGATTGACCAAATAAATTATTTTCAATTAATTAATCTTTAAGTAAGGTATTGGTTGAGATACAAAAGTTAGTGTCACGAGGGGGATTCGAACCCACGGCCTTCGGCTAAATTCGACGCTGCTCTACCACTTGAGCTATCGTGACTTCGATCCACTCGGACACCAACTCCCCATCTCAACCTACAACCTTTTGAATTTTCCCTCCTTTTTGCTATTTTTAAGTATATATCATAAAAATTTATACAAGATTTTTTACAAGAAAATATTAAAAATAAGAAAATTATTTGTCAAAAATTAGCCTCCTTTTTATGGAAAATAATAGTCCGATTTTAATGTTTGATACTGTTATAAAATGCCTTTGACCATTTCTTTAAAAAGAATTATCCGCTATGAAAATCGGTATCCTAGGTTTAGAGGAAAATGAAATAATTAAAAATGTCAGACACTCAGAAGAACGTCGAAATTATCAGTCAAAAATGTATATACTCTGGAGGAACTAAAACGATATTTTATATTAGTTTATAAAAAAAATATAACCTAGTTCACATGAAAAAATTTGGTTTTTAGAAATTACAAAAATTAGCATTTTGTTGATTTATCTTTTTAAATCATACTAAATTTTGATATTCTGCGTCATTTTCCTTTTCTTTGTTAACCAACTATTAGTACATAAAAATTTTATTTTTAATCCATAAACGACGATTATGGGTTATAGCTTGAGAAAGATGAAAGACAAAGAATATGCTCTAGCGAAGTAATGATAAATGGCTTCCTGGCTTCCAGGACTACTTGTGTATCTCGAAATTTATAAATTTGGTAACTTTAATCTGTTCTGAAATAATCTAATCAGTATTATGAAACCTAATTGAATGCGGTTGTAAATGAAAAGCACTTATTTCATTCAGTATTTGAATAAAACAATAAAAAGCCATGCTGTATAACCCGAACAATCGATTTTCCTAAAAACCGATACCCATCACGCTGTACATTCAGATGCGTGGTAGTTAGATTACGTTTAATTTTGAAAACACTACAATACATCATTATAAATACATAATAAATCCATTATATTTAGTGGTCTATTGACCAAATTACTTCTTTAGTTAATTAATCATTTTAAGAAAGGTTTTGGTTCAAATGGAAAAGTTAGTGCCAAGAGTGGGATCCGAACCCACAACCTTCGGCTAAATACGCCACTGCTCTAAAGCTCAAGTGGTAGAGCAGCAGCGATTTTTCGAACGTTGTGGGTTCGAATCCCGCTCGTGGCATTAACTTTTCCTTTTCAACCAAAATCTTACATAAAAAGATTAATTAGGAATATTGACTTACGACGACAAATTAAAATAAAACTCAATAACACAAGTTTCATTAATTTCAGTTAATTTTTTCAACAATTGACTGGTGCAGAATTAATTATTAACGATTTTTTTTAATTTTGTGCTCCTTCATTTCAATTAATATAAAAACGATATGCATAACTGTGTTTACTAAAGAAATGACATACGTTTTGCAAAACCTAACTTGTTTGCCATAAAAACTTTTGTTAATAGAATATTTTTCCTACATATTTACCAATGTATATCATTTTGATTTAAACCACCACAATTTCTTTTATAAAAATTTCATTTATGCTCAGGAGGCAACATTCCTACAAAATCCAATTCTACTTCACCAATAAGATGCTCTTTATGATTGAAAAAAAAAACGACATTAAAGCCAGTATCGCAGGTGTTATCGCAGTCTTAAACCGAATCTTATCTATCTACCCTCCAGCGGCCATCAATTTATTTCCTAAAGAGAGACAGGTAAACCATTAGGAGGATTAGGTGCATTTAAACTTTCTAAAACGTACTGTCTACTTAAATTCGTCAGTGAAATGAACAGAGCGTATTGTTTGTTTGCCTTTTTTGTAAAAACCGCAAGAAATTCATTAAGCCAAGGATATTTAAAATATATGTTACGACTAGGTATTTTTTGATGAAGAATGAACATTCAATGTCTCAGTATTTAATGGCTTGCCTGAGGATATTTTCGATTTCCAGTTTGGCTAATTTGAAAAATCCTGTAATACTTTGTGTGCAAACATACCTGTACCCGTTCTGGCAGGTTTAGAGCAATCTGAACTTTGTTTGTACATTCTTGGGATTAAGCACTTTTTTGCCAAGCCTTTCTTTGTTTCAAACGTATTTCTTTCTCCCTCTGAATATCCTGGAAGAAGACGTTCATCGCTATGTACATTCCCGTTTCCTAAGATTATGGGAGTTTAACAATCTAATGTTCATAGAAAATTAACAATATAGATAAGAACAGCACTTTTGTTATTAACACAATTTTATCTCAAATACAAAATTGTACTATTGTAATTTAAATCCAAATCTATAGAATTCAAAAATAAATCTAGATTTTTATTTATTTAGAAATCGTGAGATGCGGTCTGGTGTGATGTAGGTTTCAGGAAAACATTTTCTTTTTTTTCTGAAACCTACATCACACCAGACCACATCTCACGATTTCTAAATAAATATAGATTAACGGTCAATAATCACCACATAAATCCAGATTATTTAAATCCATTCAATACTTTATATTTTTTTTAAAGTGTACTTTCCTTTGGAGTCATTCAGTCCGCCTAGGAGGACTTTAACCATTATTTACAAAAAATGAAAAATAAATAAATAATTTTGTCTGAAAACCGCTTTTTAACAAGTTGTCCAATTTGTTTTTAAGTTTTGAGAGGATGTTTCTAAGAGAACACGTACCTCTAAAAGCTACTCTAAAACTTTCTCATTTAAGAATTTTACATACTTTTTCTGATAGTTCCGCAATATATGGCAAGCAACGAAAGCCTAAAGTTTCGTTTTTGATGGGGTGGCTAAGTCCGATTCTTTTCCTTCTTTTAAAATTAATTTTTTATTCATTTTACTGGCAACCTGTCTATAAATATTTCTTTATATACATTATTTTTAATCAATGTATTAATCTTTGTAATTCCGATTTACAATTAGCAGTTGTTGTTGGGAGTTTAACATAGGTCTATGAGCCAAATGAATCCAGCAGCTTTTTCGGTCCATGGGAGAGATCTGCTGAAATCATGGCGTCTATTATTGTAGGTTTTCTATATATGTCTATTTCAATTAGCTTATTCATTATGGACATTTTTAAATCAAAAAATTTAAACAACCTTTTCTTTATTTCCAATGTATAATTTACAATAGGGTGTAAAGAATTAATTAATTTAACATGTCAACTCCATTACAACGTAAATTCCATAAAACCATATTAAATAATGAATTACATCAATTATATTATTATAATTGTAATATCTTCTTTATATTATTATCCTTATTATTTATTATCACATTATTGTCGTTGTTTTCTCCACAGACTTTTCGCTATGATACATATGCCAGTTTCTTTTAAGATAGTTTCGGATGAGTTTGTTCAAGTGTATGAAGTTGCGGCTATTGTCACTTTTCAATACTATCAATACTATATGGGACGTCTTCGTCAATCGCTGCCTCTCCTTGTTCTGCTTCAAGGAAACAAACTGGAGCCTGCGAACTCAAGGCGAAGGCACGTTAATTGATGAACGATGTGAACACCTTGGGAGTTTGTCCCTTTGAGCAGCATTGCCCAAAAGCTCGAAATATAATGCTGCAAGCATTTGAATTCTTATTTTATGCATTCTTGAAAATCAAGAGAAGAAGGATCGGGTTTTTACATGAGCAAGTAAAAACCACGTTTTTTTGACAAAAATCGCGACTAAGTTGAAAACAGAAATAATAAATGGTGGAGTGAGATGTTCTTCAATCTTTTTTTTTTAAAAAGTAGTTCCTACTCACAGTATTAACTTCACACAGTATCTAACTGTATGTAGGAACTTACCTTTTTATAAAGGTATAACTGGAAAACTGTTAAGTAATTAGTACTAGAAGGAACAATTTTCTAGCTCCACAGTTCAATTTGAAATTTTCTCCAAAAAAAACATATTCCGAATTTTTGAATTTACAGACGAAGACTGAAGCTAGGAAAACATTAAAAACACCATCTTGCTTAGGATAAAATTTTCTAAAAATAAAATTTAGCGCAGGTCTGTGACTTTGACGCCTGATTTTTCGTGCAAAACTCAGGTGGTTGGTCTTTTGATGGGCAATGTATTATATTAGTTTTATATTAATGAAATTAATATATAATACTAAGTGTTTATCAAATAACTCCAAATAATTTTATCAGACAGTTTAACAAACCTGTTCTACAGACCGTAAAGTTTAATCCAAAGAAGGATTTAAACTCTAGACAAAAGAAATTATCTTTAGGATAGAAATAAGTAATTATTAGCTTACCACTTGTATTTTTATATTTCCATAAAAAATGGAAATGTAATGAATTCTTATCAATACTTTGTGAAAATCTTTTAATGTAAGGTTTTGGTTGAAATGAAAAAGTCAGTGTCAGGAGCGGGATTCGAACCCACGACTTCGGCTAAATACCCCGCTGCTCTACTACTTGAGCTATCATGACTTCACGAAGGTCCATTGCCATTTTTCACATTCGTGTAATCAGGATTTGATTCTCGGCGACAAAATTCGTCAAAAAATGACAAAAAGGAGAGAAAATTTGAAAGGTTGTAGGTTTTGATTGGGGGGGGGTTGGAGTCCGAGTGGATCGACATCAAAGTCACAATCGCTCAGGTGGTAGAGAAGCAGTGTATTTAGCCGAAGGTCTTGAGTTCGAATCCAGCTCGTTTTACTTTTTCATTTAAACCAAAACCTTATATAAAAAGATTAATTAATAGAAAGAATTAATTTGATCAATAGACCACTAAATATAATGCACTCTGTGAAAAGATCGTTTTCAGTTTATCATACATTTTTGAACATTAATTAGTTTTAGATAAAATAAATCGTTGAACCAAAATTAAGACAAGTTCTTCTGGGATGGCCATTGTTTTCAATTTACGAGAATGAAGCGGCCTGTCTCATAAAAGTCACCAAGGTACTAAGTGTTGATATCCCGCAACCTTGGTACCGACGTGTTCTTGAAGTTAGTTTTATGGGCGGCAATTAAAGCAAAACAAACATTAAAAGGCTGTTTTATTAAAAATTTGAAATGTATAATTTTTATAGGTTATACTTATTTATTTCTATTCGGATATATTGTGCAAGTAGTGTTTTTCGGTAATTGCACGGCATTTGTTACGTACTTTACTTATCACAGGGATAAAAAAGGCCTTAAAAACACCCTTTCGAAACCTTTTTCATCCAGTTCTTAAAGATTCCCTTCAACGTGAAAGTAACCTTTCGCTCCTTTTCTCACAAGAACCTTTTCAAATCCTCAGACCCTCCATGCCTTTTCAGGGTGAAAATCGGCGCTTTTCGATCCGTGAGATGATCAGCAATACCTAAAGACAGTTGATAAATTGACGATTTTTTTTTCTTTGAAAAATTATATTTTAGAGCATGCAGAAGTCCGAGAGCGTCAGACTAGTCCGGGGCACGACTTGTGCCTCCCTTTCGCCGCGGATGAGGCCTTCTTCGTCTGCCCTCATAACGCAGTGTCGGTTGAAAAAAGCTCACCCTGCTCTTCTCCACCACAAAGCTAAATACGATTTGAGGAGTTCCAGCTTCGAATGTCCGCCACGTACTTGGACGTCAAGGTAAGTTTCATGTGGTAACATAAACAGGCGCCATTCCCGACCATCATATTTTACTGGTGATAGAAAAAATCACACTCATACTCACAGGTGCGCAATGTCACTTGAACAACTACTTTCTCCCTATANAAAAATTATCATTTTAAAGTATTTTGCTTCGCGGAGGCGTTTTAACGTATTTCATATTAAAATATGCGCAAAATTATTCAAATTAAACCATCTATGTTTTAGTGGTCAATTGACCAAGTTACTTCTTTCAATTAATTATTCTTTTTTATGTAAGGTTTTTGGTTGAGATAAAAAAGTCAGTGACATGAGCGGGATTCGAACCTTCGGATGAATACCCCTCTGCTCTACTACTTGGGCTGTCATGAAGCCGAAGGTTGTGGGTTCGAATCCCGCTGGTGACACTGACTTTTTTATCTCAACCAAAAACCTTACATAAAAAACAACAATTATTCAAATTGTTTCTTTCCAATGTTGTAGATTTCTTTTTTTTTTTTTTTTAAATAAATCGTCGTCTTTTTTGTACAAAACACTAACGAACACTAGATCAAGGTATGGTAATGAAGAAGAAAGCAAATTCAGTTGTCACTGCCAATCTTTCGACCTATTTTAAGGTCATCATCAGGGCAAACAATCTTAAATATGTGAACAGATTGACACATTTATACTTTTTAAAGTGATCTCTTTTTTCATTGAAGACTGACTCAGTCCCAATTTTACCAAGAAGTGTTAGAAATTACAAACCTTTGCCTTTTTTTTCAAATATGAATGTATTTCGTAGCAGCCGTGCTTCCTCTTCAGCGTATAAAATCTTTAAAACATTTCAGATAGCCTTTATATTATGCTGTTTTTATTTCCATGATTTTGACCACTAATGACAACACATTTTTATTATTCAACATTAAAACCAAAGAAACATTGAAAAATCCCTACCCCGTCATATACATTTTGGAGTGCAGCGAGCACTTCTGCCGGCTGTTTGGGGTGCAGGATAGATTCGAATGCATCTTCCCTACGACCAGCTACTTCATCTTAACACCTATCTCATTTCACTTCTGAATAACGAACGTTTCTTCCCACTCACCCGGCAAACTTGTTCAGGCAGGATTCCCTCATGGTAGCCTCCTTGGTCCAGTCCTTTACTTCATGTAATTCTGCGGACACCGCAATACTTCTTAATTAATTAATATAATATTAATTTGCAGTATTGCATTTCTGTGTAGTCACGACGACCCTCCTTTCTTACAGTCTCTTCTCACCATTATCGATCTGTGGCTAAAGAAGTGAAAGATGAAGAAAAGAAATTACATTACATTCACACAAGGGCGAGCGATCCCTCCTCCTGTTCCTCAACGGTGTTTCTCTACCCACGACTACTGTGTTAGCTATTCACGTTAGACAAACGTCTCACCCCTCACATGATAACCCAGTTATATATTAGAGCAAAAGGAACCTAATAGATAACTATTCCAACTCCTTTCTCAATTCTTAGAGAGATGATCAAATGGAGGCCCCAATAACAAAAGACTAATGTACATCACTCTACTTAAACCTGTATGTCCTTAAACCTATGAAAACATGGGGCTCAGCCAGTATCAGTTTACTATAGAATCCAATCTTCCAGTTGAAAACACTCCGTTGTATTGCAAACGCTCATTCCTATGTATTCAATCTGTTACATGTTTTACTACAATCCTGTGTTTGCTACTTTGTACTATTTATAGCCAAACATCTCGGGTGTTTTCATGTCTTCTCAGCCTAAATAAATACGGTAACAAGCTTAATAGATCTCGTTCCCTACAGTCTCAGCTTACTATCTTGAGTTTTGTTAAAGAAGTGAAAGACAAAAGTTTAAAAAATAAATTTCCAATCATATATTAAGTTCAAACTAGAAGGGTATTCATAATTTTTGTAAGATATTAACTAGTGTTAACTCGAATAGAGAAATGCACAGTAAGATCGTGAACGCCTTTATTATCCTCCCTTTTCCTCGACGATCTCTCTGATTGTCTTGAATACGGTATACGCTATGGAAATATTGAAATAAAGACTAATTTGAACGCCGAAGATATTGTGATTCTGTCAGACTCACCGGCTACCCTGCAAAAACATATTAATGCCTTAGAGACTTACTGTAATAAATGGAATCTTTCGGTCAACCTAAGCAAATCCAAAATTATGGTTTTTCGTAGGGGAGGCAGGCTTGCGGCTAATGAACGCTGGTATTCTAAGGGCTCTCGCATTGAAACAGTCAGTGAGTATAAATATTTGGGCTTAATTCTCACCCCTAAACTTTCATTCAATGGTCATCTCAAGCGAAAAACTCATATTGCAAAAATGCATTGAATTCAATTTGGGCTAAATTCACTTCCAATAATCTTGTCCCGGTGTGCAGCAAATACAAGCTGTTTTTGGCTGTTTGCCGCTCGATTGTGTCCTATGCTTCCAGGCTTGGGGTTCCAGCACTATGAAACAATTGCATCCCTACAACGCTATTTTATCCGTAAAATTTATCACCTCCCTTCTTTCACGCCTAACTACATGATCTACCTCGAGACCTCAGTTGAACTTTTGTTTCAATTTACATTACATTTACATACCTCCTATGTCTGCAGGGTTCTAAACCTTCCTAACTGCCGCTTTCCTAAAAATACAGTGCTGGAAATCATAAAGTCCAAAATATTCCTGGAATAACTTGGCTCAACAATTTCAGCTGAATGACAATTTTTCCCTGGACAATTTCAAAGAGTGGCCACTTTTACACTCAAAATTAATTAACAATATCCGCACTTCTCACAGAATGAAATGTCTTCTTCATGCTCAACATTCTTCTAGGTTTTTGCTGTATAAGGACCTAAATATCAGTCAACCTTTCTTGAACATAGCGCAAAATTCTAAAATTCCGTCCATTCCGCTAGCTCGCTGGTTTTACAAAATTAGGTGCGAGTTACTGTTCCCTTAATTATAACCCCACAAGAGTCAATAGGTCCGATAGGTGCTCTCTCTGCAACAGGCAGGCTCGAGAAGATTGTTTTCATTTTCTAGCAGAATGCGCAGTTTTAGCGGAATTCCGAGCACGGCATATAGGCTTGCCCACGTTGACGAGAGAGCACCTAATCTCTTTATTAAATAACCCTGAGTCTTTAAATCTGGTAAAGTTTGCGATGGAATCCTGGAACTACAGAAAACTGCTTGTTTTTTCTTTCAATTATTAAATGTTTACTGTATATATCAGAGACACCCTGGTTATATATGTGCATAAATAGATATGTTGTTATTTTAGTTTACTTATATAGTTTTTTCTCTTTCTTTTGTTTATTCCTTAAGAAGAAATGTGTTTCTTGTTTATTAAAAATGTATAGTCCGACTCCGGCAGACGGTTGATAACCATTGCCGTTATGTGCTTTTTGGTTATGTACAATTTTTTTTCTTCTATTCTCTTTTGTTTATCTAATAAAGTACTTTTTCATTCATTCATTCCTGCACGCCCCCTTCTTTTCTTACCATGCTAAACCTTATTTTTTTTGCAATGCTGCGCGTGGCGATTGGTAGAACCAAAAATAAAGCTAAAACAGTCCATGAAGGCTTGTTGTTGTTTGTTTTGGTTTTCTTTTGTGCTAAATTGTAATATGCCAGAAGCTAATAAAAAGGAAAATTAATCAACTCTTTCATTCAAAATGCATCAGTTTCACTCGACAAATACTAGCAAATGATACGCTTCAATTCATGCCGACATACCTAACTTGTATCCATCCTAACGTCTAACAGCCTACAATTTTGAATCTCAGTAGCGAAACCAATATATGTG
Organism: Cimex lectularius; assembly: GCF_000648675.2. Lineage (NCBI taxonomy): Eukaryota > Metazoa > Arthropoda > Insecta > Hemiptera > Cimicidae > Cimex > Cimex lectularius. Next base: position 875,319 of record NW_019392659.1, on the reverse strand, counting down.
TCTAACAGCTTACAACTATGTAGGATATGGGATGTATCTATTATGAATGAGAGTGTAAAGACAGGTCAGAAATTAACAAAAGATATTTATTGGTCCGCTTTAATTAATGCGTATTTAAGAATAAAAATACATGTAAACAAAAACAGCTGTTAAATTCATGGCTGCCATGCTGGTTACCTACGCCCTAACGGACAGCAATGTGACTACATGTTTGACCTAACATCTAACATCGGCCCTGGTTTGTTAGATCGAGCAGTGTTAACTAGCCGATTCTTACAAGTCTACGTCATCTCGATCTAATAGGACTTAACAGAGTTAACAGGGTTAACACAAAGAATGCCGTGCTATCATTAAAATTGCCCCTTACCATCAAGGTACTGTGCTCCTTTTCTACACTTGCTTGCTCGTTAGGACTTAATGCAATCTCGTCGCTTACGCAGACGATCAAAACTATTTATCATAAACGAGAGTGTATCAAAAAACACAATTCCCAAATAAACCTGAACGTACTGTATGGAAATAGGGGGCTGAGCCAAAGCTTCCAACTTCTACAGAATCCTATCATTTCAATCCATAAGCCTCCGTTATTTAGCAAAGCTTCATCTGTATGAGTCTTCAATCGTACCCTCCACAATGGACAGACATAACAATTACATTCCTATACCATAAATACCGGATACAACAAATTCTTCATTCACCCATCCCAATTCCTTACCAACATTGATCCCCAGCCTGACTTGCTGGTATTCCTCAACGCTGACTGAAACGCCGATTTTCTGTGATCTAATCCTAAGCATTATCAACTTTTTTCATTGTTTTAGTGATCAGTTAAGTATTAAGATTTTAAGTGTTTAATTATTTATTAAAAATAATAATGTTATCCACGATAATTCGTTTAGGATTAATCAAATTTCCATACAACTGTAACAGATATTGGAATATAAGAAATCCTGTCTCGTATCGAAAGAAAAAAAAATATAATACGGTCTGGTAAATTGGATGTTATATTTTTTCCAGACCATCGTCAGTCGCCGTCGACCGGATTCTTTCCCTCCGGGCTATTTATTGTATATTTGATGAGTTTCACGAGGCCGTTAACCTGCTCAATTCCTCAGATTTCGACAGTCCGCCAGAGAAGGCTGAATATTTCATGGACCTTTTTCCTTTTAACACCCTTCTTCACTTTTGTATCATACCTCTCTATCGAGAACGACACCTTTTATTTCCGCTCGAGAGAATTCGAAAGTGACCGTGCAGTAATTTCACAAAATTTCATATTTCGCACTAATGTATATGTTATAATACAATTATACGCGACGATCTATTGAAATATTTTTATGTTGCATTTTATTTTTAATTTATAATCTTGTTGGAGTGTGATTTATTACACAATTTATTCAAACTTAACTCTTATTAAATAATGTTAAATTTTAAAAAATATATTTTTATTCACTGAAATTCATTTCCCGCCCTAAAATACACGAAATATAACACACAAAAGTCAATACAGCTAGAGTACCCAAAGAAGCCGCTGGAAGACTCCGACCATTCGCCCTGCGAATTTAAAAATTTCTAAAAGGAGAATGGAAAATTCGTTGGGCTTATAAAAATAGCAATAAACCGTGACAAGTTAAGAAAGACGTCGTTCCGTGGTAAACGGGTTGAAAAGAGAGAAGGCTACGCATAAGTCGTTGAAGGATAACTCACAGGCAACGTCTGACAAAAAAAAGTGAATATGTAGGTGCCTGTTATACAGCAATAAAATAACTGTTGAACACTTTTTCAATTGTACAAGGTATGACGTTTATAGACAATATTATGAATTTTTTCGTGCGATCTCTTGGTGTGCGGCTGCGGGCACAAATCGCTGTTCTGTTTTTTCCGGGCAGTAAGGATTTTTAAATGCAAGTGTTTTTAAATGTTTATGTGTGTGTATTTTGTCTGTATTGTGTTCATGTCGATATATTAGAATGTATGTTATTTATTAGCTTGAAAGAAAAAGGTTGTTGAATATCAATATCTACCCGCCCCAAGGAATATCAAGTACTGTGAGGAAGTGAAGTGGTGACCAGATTTCTATGTATGTATGTATATATATATATATATATATATATATATATATATATATATATATATATATATATAGTTTTGTGTGTGTGTGTCTGTGGGAAGTTGGACAAAAGCGTCTGGATCTGTGGCACTCTCGTTTATTCAAAACAGAACGAAACAACAACAGCAAAGTGAACAGCGCACAATTAATTGTTAATTGTTAATTGTTAATTGTTAATTGTTAATTTGAAAAATTGGATATTTACTCTCTTCTTTTGTTCACTCATAATAAACTATCCTAGTCTAAAATAAAATATTATCTAACTGTTCTTGATTTTCAAAATGTAAGAGTATTGATAGCTGAATCTTTCCTTCGGATTGATATATTTTGATAAAAATACGTATATACACATCACCACAAATATAGATGTGTGGTCACATTCACTCCCTAGAGTACTCGATATTCCTCGGGGCGGGATTATAAGAAACCCCTTCCTTTCACGCTAATAAATTACATTCCTTCCAATAAATTAACATAAGTCAACACAGGCACAACACAAATACACATAAAAAACTGTATACATTTAAAAATCCCTATAGCCCTGAGGTACCGGAACAGCCTTCTGTGCCTGCTGCCGTGGCCCAAGACTGCGCAAAAGTTCGATATGCAAAAATATAGTCTAAATTCATAAGCCTTCTACAATTGATAAGGTGCTCGACCGTTAATCTATCCTAGCATAGCAGGTACCTACGCGGTCGCTTTCTGGCCAGAAGGTGCCCGCGCGTTATTCTTGTATGACCTATACGTAGTCTTGTCAGTATGACCTTTTCCCTTTTCGAACCGTTCCCCGTCGACCAGGGACCGACTTCTTCTTAACCTTCCACACTTTAGCAAGGTTATTTCTATTTCTACTCGCCCAGCGGTTTTCCCATTCTCTTTTTACAGAGTTTGAAATTATTAGTTTTAGGTCTGCTGGGCATATAGGTTGGGGAGCGTCGTGGGACCTTCCAGCGGCTTTTTTGGCGGCCCTGTCTACTTCTTCGTTCCCGGCTGCCTTATGTGGCCGGGAACCCATGCCAATACGACCTTCTTTCCCCCTGTGTTAAAGTTTTAGCATCACTTAACTTTAATTGAATTGTTACACTTAGCATGATAATGGGATTTCTATTCGGTAGATACCACCAGTGACCAAGTTACTCGAGGTCTTGTATTCAGGATATTTCTAAGTTATGTTATTTTAAGTAATTATTCCATCTGTCCAGTATATTGTTTCTATTTAATAATTTAAAATTGTCAGTGTTTTATTCCCGGGAATCGTAGTGCCACAAGTATCAAATCAATTATATCAATTAAAAATTACAATTTGGTACAACATACCTCGAGGTCACGATAGCTCAAGTGGTAGAGCAGCGGCGTATCTAGCCGAAGATCGTGGGTTCGTATCCCGCTCGTGCCATTGACTTTTTTATCTCAACTAAAAACCTTAATTAATTGTAATATATTAATTGGTCAAGCAGACCACGAAATTAGTGCATTTAATGACAATTTGGTGGTTTTTTTATAAATTGTTCAGAGAAATAATAAGGTTCAAAGTTATGTAAGGATTTATAAGATTTTCCTAAAAATTTTACTTATCTTCAAATCCAGCACTTAATTAAAATAGTTTTAATGCTTCACAAATTAATTTAGTTGTTTGAGTTTGATGATCTTTGTTTAATAATGTATATTTTTGTTTGGGTGCTATTTCCACAAAAGGTATAGCGTAAAGTTGTGACGCTTACACTTTACTTTGGAGACTACTTTTGAACCATTCCTCCGAATAAATTAGTGCGTTACAAAGTTTGTGATGAAAACACCAGCCCGCTACTGTCAACTGTTTCTTGTAAAAAAAAGACTTGGACGACAGTTAACGGAAGCTTCTTGCACATATCGCTCTCTTTTCTTTTTTCTTTTTGATCAAAAACGCGACGTGCTGCGGCCCTATTTTTTCCATGTCTCTCTATCCTCAGCCGCACTTCTTCTTATTGTTTTTGGGCTGATATCTGCGAACTGGTAAATTACACCACATTAGCTAACACGGATTTATATTTTAGAAATATCTTTTTTTTATTAAGTTAAATTAGTTAACAAGATTTGTCTCTTTAGCCAACACTTAATATGGCTAGTCATAAAGATTATCATAATTACAAATTAAATTAATTTTTAACTGGATTTTCATATTCATCAGTGCCGCTTTTCATTTTGTCGGGTTATTTGCCTTATAATGTGCAAAAATATTTTCGTACCATTATTTTGTAATAAGAGCCAAGAGTGAGCAACGATGTGGTTTTCACTTTTTAGGAGATCAGCCGTCGCTGAATTAATGGGGTCACGGTATGTGCTTGAAGGAATTTTTATGAAACTTTCCAAGAATATAATTCCTACCTACACCCTTGCCGACCTAATTCGGAATGTTTGGCACTGGTTGTCGATTGATCAACCAAACAACTATCCCACACTGTCTCAAATATGTTTAGTGTAATTAATTTTTAAACCACAGTTTCTAATAATTACAAATTACTGTTGGTTAAATATTATCTAAAAAAATTCTAGGCTGTAGCGCAAACAAATTATGTTTTTTTTTTTGCTTCATACAAATTTATAATGAAATGAAATTTTTTTTCGTCTATTAGTTTTATTTTACAGTTATGATGCATCCTGAGATATTATCAAAGTTCGAAAGCAACGGGAGCTTTATAACCTTTAATATGTTTATCCTTAACCTTTATATAATAATGAGAAATTTATATTAGTGGTCTCTTTTGTTGGTGATCTAAAATAGTAGAATTAACGTCAAAAAGAAAATATGACTATTGTCAAATAATCGATTTTACAAACTAATAATTGCAGGGAGATGTACGATATTTTCTACTATATTTACGATGCTTTTCCAGAGCTAAATTGAGCGTTGAATTTTTTAATGTTTTTATTGGGATTTAGAACAAACCTTAATACGGACCGCCTATCACTTCTTGCAGTCTACCGACAATTCACGATATTTGTGTTAACCCTGTTAACTCTGTTAATTCCTGTTAGATCGAGAAAAATGATGACGTACACTTACATGGCTAGTTAACATTGCTCGATCTAACAGGCCAGGGACAATGTTAGATGCTAGGTCGAATATGTAGTCGCATTGCTTTCCGTTAGGGTATAAACCAACATGGCAGCCACGAATTTTACAGCTGTTTTTTGTTTACACGTATTTTTATTCTTAATTACGCGTTAATTAAATCAGACCAATACATTTCTTTTGTTAATTTCTAACCTGTCCTTATGATATCATTCATAATAGATACATCCCCTATCCTATAAAGTTTTAGGCTGTTAGACGTTAAGATACAAGTTAGGTATGTCGGCACGAATTGAAGCTGTCATTTGTTGGAACATTTCGAGTGCATGTATTTTGAATTAATAAGTTGATCAATTTTAATTTTTTATTAATTTCTGTCATCTTATATTTTAACACAAAACAAAACAAAAAAAAACAAACAACAAGCCTTCAACGACTGTTATAGCTTTAGTTTTGGTTCTACCAATCGCCACGCGCAGCATTGTGGAAAAAATTAACGGTTAATATGCTAAGAAAAGAAGGGGTGTTCAACATCTTACTGGACATTTCTTACATGAATGACATCTTACAAACATCATGAGTACCCCTACTGTTATATCGGAATTTTGATGAGCTCATGGTAAAGTGTAAGATCGAACAAATAGTAAGTAACGTTTGCAATACTGAAACTAAAAAACTAAAATTACTGGAACGATTGAATTCGACAGGTGTTGGATGCTTTGCCTGAGCAATACATTTAGATTCCAGGTCTGAATTATTTGTTGTAGTTTTTTGAAATTGAGGTATAATTTTGATCGTCTCTCTAAGAGTCCAGAGAGAAGTTTTTATGATCTTTTGATTTCGTTTCGTTTTAATCTACCGTGAGGATTACATATGAGGCTATCTATGTATGGTAAAATAGAGAAACACTATTCAGGAATTAAGAAAGAAGGATCGCTCTCCATAGTGTAAAGTTCATGTACTGACTTTTATTGTATTTTTGTGAAATTTTATCTTTCATCTCTTTACTTACTGCTCAACGGAGGTAGGGTGAGACTGTAAAAAACGAATTTCTATTATTCTTTTAAATCGAATATGAGGGTAACACATGAACCATTTTTTATTTATATTGCTAAGTATTGAGCGTAGTTATTCGTGGGTAAATTAATACTTAATTCCTTGACGTTTCGTATTTAATTTCATTAATTTTTATCATTCCATTATTTAGCCGCGGCTCGAGAACCGTAAGATGTGACTGTATAGCAGGATCATTTTGAATCGACAGGTTTGTAGTGTAGCCTGTAAACGTTAACAGGTTAATATTGGGGTGATTAGGCATGTCTGTAATAACTGAAGGAATGGACCTAGGATACCTTGAAGAACTCCTACCTTACCTACCGTTGGATGAGAGGGAAGTAACTGTACGTTACTCAGAAGTATCGTTAGGCTAGGCTCTAGGTTAAGAAATTGGTAGAGAGACTCTTTGCGTTTACCCAGCAGCCCAGCATGTCAGACTCGATCACATGCTTACGCATACTGCTTCTTTTTAATGAAGGAGATGATAAATAAAAGTGGCGGCACTATTGAACCGTAGAGTGTAGTTAGAAACAAATACTTATTAAAATCTGTGAATTTATGACTTCTTGTAATACATGTTTCAATCATTACATTTTCTTTCATTTTTCTTTTATACAAGGTTTTCATGTTTGTATATGTTAATTTGTGAATTGATAATATTAGTTTCAATGTCTTGATTAAGAGGATTTATTCTTCGAAAACTTAACTGATAGTTTTTCCTTTCAAATTGACTTTACTCCTTTTTAAAAAATTATGTAAGACAATTGTTAATTGTTATATTTCATTTTGTTTTAGTTAACGTTAATTATTTTATTTTGTCTTGTTTAATCTTAAGACTACTGCACTCATTTACATCTGTTGGTTTGTTATATGGATTAAGGTGAAGTAAATCATCCAAGACAGATCACATCCATCTTTATACAGGATTACAATTACAAAAAGTTACTATAAAAAACATGTTTTTCCTTTCAAAGAGGTTGTGCAAAAAACAAATTTTTTCATTATAACAATGCTAGCCAACGTTCTTTGAACGTCTTTCTCATTCAAAATATCTTTTCTCCCGTGTCAGCACATGGGACACTACCTTTGATCTTTCTCCTTTCAACTTTACCATACGCGGGCGCCACCATAACCGTTCTGATATAAATTAGGGTTTTGAAAGCACAAATTGTAATCGCCCCTTTTGTCAGACCGCTTTAAAATCCAGTGACTAGTGAAATCACCTAGGCATTAGAGAGGCCAATATTCACATTAAACATCTACATTTTAACATCGAATATTTTCCATTATGTTAGAATAAAAATAAGGCTAGACTAAGTTGCATTGTTGTCGTTAAATAAAAACAAATGAATTGTAATCTTTGACGAACCAGCAAACCAGTATGAACAAATATAAGCGACTTACTTTCCATATTCTATTTGACTATTTACCGTTTTAAAAATGGTCGTATGAAAAAAATATTTACTGTCATTTGATGTAATTTTCTTTATCCAACAAACAGCACGTTGATTAACCACGACCATCAGAGTCCGGGTATTCTCATTCCCTGTCTATCATTTTTCTCGGGTTTTGTGAATTTTGGTTTTAACTTTATTTATTAATTTGTATTATTACTTACAAAGGATAAGTACATTGAGTTAAAATTTAGGACTACTGAGATTGGAACCAGTAACCCTTGGGTCGCCGAGTGAACGTTGTAACGCCCCAGACTTACCCTACTTAACTTGACCCGTTGTATTGATAGAAGTCGCTCATTAATTAATTTTTTACGATTGTAGATATCATTGGGTTTGAATAAAAAATTGTCTATATGGCGGGTTCAAATGCTGGGCCACTGGATTTGAACCATGGACATTTACCTTATCGAGGTAGTCGTGTCAACGCGTAAAGCCGGGAACCTGATGCAACACTATGCGACGCTACCCGATTCTACCCGACGCCTTGCCAGGTTTGGTAGGGTGTGCACATCTATGCGACGTCAAACGCACGCCAGGTAGTCACACAGCGTGTATCACAATAAACATTATCACAATCTCAATACCTCTTTTGTTCTTAATGCATTATTTTGAGCAAAACCATGTTATAAATTGTTAGTTAAATTTTATGAGGACAACCACGTAATAAATTTTAGTTAAATTTAATTGTTTTAAATAAAGTTATTCCGGAGTTTAGATAAATTTTCTGCCTAACCAACATAAATGAATAATTTCCATAAAAACTCATGAATTTTTGATCTCGTTTGATTTGGTTTATATAAAAATAAGAATGTTGTAATTAATATACGATAAAATCACTAATACAAAGTTTGAAATAAACTACAAAAAATATGAGCGTCCTGTTCTGACGCTACTCGACGAAAATAGTGTAGTTGTATGAGCAAAACCACCAAAACCAAATAAATAAATAGTAACCAAATAAATTGTTAGTTAATTTTTAGAAGCAAAGCCGTGTAATAAATTGTTAGTTAAATTCGTTATATTAAAAAATGAACTAAAAAAAACTATTAAAATTAATTTTTTAAATAAAAAGTAATGAATTTTTGATCTCGGTTAATTTGGTTTATTAAAATAAGTATGTTGTAATTAATGTAACGACAATAATACATTTAATTTGAATAAAAATATGAGTGTCCGGTTCTTTTGTCCTCGACTGTACTCGATGCAACCCGACGAAAATCTGGACAGTGGGGACGCAGAGCGTAGAGTAGGGTAGCGTCGCATGGCATCGGGCAAGGGGGGGGAATACAAGTTTATGGAAAATTCTACTTTGGATTTGAGTCGGGTAGCATCGCATAGCCTTGCGTCGGGTAAGTGTGTTCTCTGCTTAAACCGTTGCGGCCACCGACGACCACTAAATTAAATATCAATTTGAATAGACGTAAAATTTATTATTTAATCTATTAACTATATCAAAATAAATCGTACTGAAATGAATATCAACTCTGAAATGAAATAAAACAATTTACCTGATTGATTAGGTATTCGGCGGTTTTAAACTTTTAATTATAGATGATAAATATATTAGACTTATCAGCCAAAAGTAAAGCGGTGACGTATTACCGAAGCTAATTTCCGTACAATTACCATCGTCACTTCTACAAAGTAATCCTTTGAAAGCTTTTACAGTATAAAACGATCCGGATTAGAATGTCGGCTTGGAATTTAATCGTGATTTTTCTCTGTCATCAAAACAACCATTTCACGGATCAATCCGCTTTCTTGCCAATTTTGAAAGTATTTGATTTGGAATTAGTATTCGTTAATAAAGTGTTCTGAAATGGATTGGCATATATCACGTAAGATTTAAAACACTTTAAAAAACGCAGTGGTTGTAATATTACCCTAAATAGTGTCTCCAATTAAACAAAATGCATTTCAAAGCTCAGCTTAAAATCATCGTGGATAAATGGATTTATCGCAACTCAATTTAACTGCTACTAAGCGGTCAAATGAAAACAACAGACCCTTTGAAAAGTTTTTTTATAATTCACTTTTTCCAAAATTATTGTTTTCCTGAAATGTTATACAAATAACGTTCCTTCCGAACTGCTTCCGTAATCTAAAGGCTGCCAAAATGTTTTTGTTTACAGACGGGAGAGTCGATATTTACCGACGAGTTACTCGTCAACAGTTCCCTCGGGAGTAAACCAACCACTTTTATTTTTTATTTTTCTATTCAAGAAGCTTTTATGCAATTTATAAATGTTTATATTACTTATTTGTAATAATATATATAAAAAATAAAAATGCAAAATATTATGTTTTTTCGTTATTTTATATTGATACGAATCAGTTTTTTACAATTAAAGACGATATTACAATGAAAATATTTATCACATTAAACGAAGCCATTTAGCAATTGAACGACTCGCGAAGGCTTTGAGAATTTTAACAGCCATAAAGCCGAGTGTTTATTATTAAAATATTCATAGCTGATCACAATTTTACGATAAGAGCAGGTGGGTCTTCTTGCCATGATGATGGGATGATCCAAATGGTTGTGAGTCGCAACAAGTCGACCTGGTGGTTAGGCGGTTAGCCGCTATCGACTTCCCAGGCCTCCCGGGTGATTTACGTCACTTGTTCTTTCTGAGCAAGTTTTCCACGATTTGAACGGGTAAAAAAAAGTTAATGCAATGCTCATAAGTGATGCGAATGAATAATTATACAGTTTTCGAATTATGTCTAAAGTCATTATGTTCGTGGGACTTTGCGTTCATACTTATGACCTATTTTTTATCGATTATAAAAATCGATGTTTCTTTAGAACTAAAACTTTCTGGATAAAAGAATATCGCTCGATTCGACCATAATTAATTTTCTTAAAACTTTTCTATATTTTTAGACTATTTTCTTGCTGTTTTATAAAATTTTAATGCTTTTAAAAAGAAAATTGGAAATGAAAATGTTCACAAACAATTCGATTTTAATGTAAAAACACAATAATTTTGTATTAAATTTGTGAAAGTTATCAACTGTAGCAAGCTGAAATTTGTTTCAATGTGCTCATTATACTGGATAATGTGTAGTGTTTAGTGACTATTAGTTAATGATTTTGTGGAGATCGTGAGATGCTGTCTGATGTGACGTAGGTTTTAGAAAACATTTTCTTTATCGTTTTCGATCTTTATTGAAATCATCTTCAAGGCCTGGGATTAAAAAAACATAGTTTAAATTATACAAATACATGCGGGTTCCAAAAAAGTGAATTTATACAATGCTTGAAATTTTAAACTCAATTAGAGTATTTTACTCACTCAAAGTGTTTTCTGTGTAAAAGTGTCATTATTTGGTATTGTGTTGAGAGTGCCAGTGAATTATTGATGTTTTTTGTTTATAAACTTGGATTTTGAAGGGGTGGGGAAGGAAGTCAGGATAGAAAGGCTTTTTTATTTATATGAGAAATCGGCTTCTTTGAGGTGAAAGGAGCTGACAATGAGAAAAAATGGGTAATGGTTCGGCCTGATTATCTTTTCAGGAATATAAACGCGGATAATTAGGGAAAGGAAAGCCAAATTGTCGAAGAATTAGATTATTCAAAAACGTTTGATGTGAGGAATGTAATGATTGTTTTTTATGTTTTGTGTGATGTGTTGATATATGTATGTTATGGATATTGAATTTGATTACAGAAATTAGAGAATGACTGAGTTTACATGTGTCTGTTCTGTAATTGATGCTGTGCCTATCTCTGCTAATGTAAATCATTTCTAAAAAATTATTAAGAAATCATGAGATGCGGTCTGGTTTGATGTAGGTTTCAGAAAAACATTTTCTTTATCGTGCCAATGTTTCGATCTTTATTGAGATCATCATCAGTGCCTGGGATTTACAGGTGAAAAGAAACATAAACAAACATAAACTTAATTTATTAGAAATGGTTTTCATCAACACAGATAAACACAGCATCAATTACAGAACAGATATATGTAAACTTAGTCGCAGCTACGCCAATATCATTAATCAAATTCAATGTAGATAACATAACTATATCATCACATTACATTCCACACATCAAAACTTTTTCACATAATCTAATTTTTCAACAATTTAGCTTTCCTTTTCCTATTTAGCCCCGTCTATATAATCCTGAAAAGATAATCTGGCCGAACCATTACCAACGTTTTTTCACTTCGTCTGCTCTTTTCACCTCAAAGAAGCCGACGCCTTACACAAAAATGTCTTTTCTATACCGACTTCCTTCCCCACCCTTCAAAATCCAACGAATAGAAAAATAAAACAGCAATATCTCACTGGCATTCTCAACACGACGCACAGAAGACAAACACTTTGAGTGAGTAGAAATACTTTGATTGAATATAAAAAATATATTTTGCATTGTATAAATTCACTTTTTTCCACATCCTACAATCCTACACATCCTAATTTGTTAAATGTAAACAATGTTCGTAAATCCCAGGCCCTGAAAATGATCTTAATAAAGATCGAAACGTTGGCACGATAAAGAAAACATTTTTCTGAAACCTACATCACACCAGACCGCATCTCACCATTTCTGAATAATTATCGATTAACGGTCACTAACCACCACACATTTCTAAAAAGTTATGTTTATTTTTGTTTTGTTCTGTCCGGAAACATCATTTGAAACTTTCTATAAAGTTGTAAGTATAGAAATGTACGAACAAAAACCTACAAAATATTTAAAATCGTCAATATTTTTTTTAATGAATCTTGTAGTTATAGAATTAAACCAAATAACCAAAAAAGGGGCCCTGATTCAACTATTTCCAAATGTGTTTTTTTTTTCAAAAACACCGGTTCCCAGGGGGTTAATAATGTCATTCGTATTAAATTTACCCTCGTAGTGAAATACGCTCGTTAAGAAAACCTGATGAATTAAAGCCCAACAAAAAGGAGCTACTCAGAACTAGACAGTTTGCAAAGATTAGCAAATCCATGCATCGCACCCCACACCCACAAAACCCAATCAGCTGTCTCACCATTAAACACTAATAAACCAACCTCCACAGGAAATATATATATATATAAATTGGATAGGAAATAAACATTTGGGCATACAATATCAAATTAAATCAGACACCCAATTCTTGACATGTGTATCGACTATGTGATTCCGGAAACATCATTTGAAACTTTCTATAAAGTTGTAAGAAGTATAGAAAAAAATGTACGAGCAGAATCTAAAAAATATTTAAAATCGTCAATATTTTATTAATGAATCCTGTATTTATAGTATTACACAAAATAATAACACACACGTGATTCCGTGATGATGTCTACACTAGAAGGTATTCACGTTAACATAATTGCAATCAATTCATTAGCGATAGTCAGACTACGAGAATCGGTAACAACCAATTTACAGGTTCATCACACGCAGTTCACACAGAGAAATCTCAATGCTTCTCTTTGACACTAGTTTCAGCAATACACAGGATTATTTGCTCAAATTAGTTCATTCTGTGCTTTACGCTTTGTTCCGAAAATGATACTAATAGTTGAGAAAGGTTCGAAGTAGATAAGATTGGTCACAACTCTACTCAAGTTGAGATTTTTTATGGGGTCGGCAAGGTAATTAATCTGTAGTCTTGTTTTTTCTGATCCTTTTAGTCGGTCTATCGTCGCAGGATTGTATTCATTAAAATTATGGAAATGGACCATTTCATGAATCAGACATCACGGGGCCAAGAGCTACAGTACCGCAACACCGAAGCGTCGTGCAGTAGTATCGGTAGGGTTCTTCAATTTGGAAAAGGTTCTACGATATCGGTTTTTTTCTATAGTATTTTAATATCGAATTTACGTTTGAAGTTAGTGTGGGATTTAATCATTTTAATTTTTTTATATATTGTTAACGTTGTTGTGACATGAAGAATTATAACAGGACACTACTTATTTGGCTCATAGACCGTGTGCTGAAACTCCCTTCATCACCCGTTAATTGTAAGAAAGAATTTAAATCAGTTAAAACTTTAACTAAAGACAATAGATATAAAGAATTATTTATCTATAGCTTGTTGGTAAAAATAAAAAATAATTCACTTTAAAAGGTTGTTTAGTTATTCAGATATCGTGAGATGCGGTCGGGTGTGATGTAGGTTTCAGAAAAACATTTTCTTTATCGTGCCAACGTTTCGATCTTTTATTGAGTTCATCTTCAGGGCTCAAAGTGTTTGACTTCTGTGTAATTGTGCCATTGTGTAATTGAGAAGAGTGAGTTGACTCTCAACACGACACGCAAGGATGGCACAATTACACAGAAGACAAACACTTTGAGCCCTGAAGATGATCTCAATAAAAGATCGAAACGTTGGCACGATAAAGAAAATGTTTTTCTGAAACCTACATCACACCCGACCGCATCTCACGATATCTGAATAACTATCGATTAACGGTCACTAATCTCTACACATAACTTTAAAAGAATCAACAATCGGCCTCAGCCACCCCACCATAAATGAACCATTAAGTGGGGAACAACCTGCAGAAATAGGTAAAATTCTTAAACGAGAAGGATTAAGAGCAACTTTTAGAGGTACATGTTCACGTAAAAACATCCTCTCCAAACATTTTTAAAATATGTGTTACAATAAGACTGTTATGTTGAAATCCGCGGTTTTCGCGAGTTCAAATTTGAGAGGCATAAAGCTGCTCATTGGAACGTCTTGTAGGCAGTGGATTTGCAAATCACTACTACAATTCATATTGAAAGGCGTCTGTTTGTAGATTTATGTCTAATGATTAACAAATATTTTCCAAATCCGGATTGTTGCTAAAAACAGTTTGTGCGTAGAACCATCTTTTAGAATAAGTAACATTGGTAAATGTATGCATCACTAGGGCAATGAGTAACACATAATCACCTTTCATAAAAACACTATTAAACATTGGAAACATTGGAAGACAAATTGAATAGGAAATAAACGTTTAAGGCGTACAACCGAACAAATAAAATCACACCAATTCATTAAAATGAGGACTGACTATATCATTCCGGAAAAATCCTTTGTAACATTCCATATAAAGATGTAAGAATAAAAGAAAAGGAAATGAAATCAAACACAATATTTTTACAGACGGCTCCAAAACACTTTCTGCAAGCTTAAAACATAAGCAACAAACTCATCATGGAAGAACAACTTTGTTTTTCAAACCGAAATTCGTGATCTTGTGACTTTGATCCAATAGAGGTTGCACTGATGAAAAAGTTCTCCTATGATCAGACAACCAAGAAGCTCTAAAAGCATTAGCACTTAAAAGGTCATATTTACTATAGTCAGTGAACGCATTCAAAATCTACAAAACAACAACCTGACAATCTTCGGTGTCATGGCAGAAAGGAGTTCTGAGTAAGGAACAAGTTAAAAAAAAAAAGACCAGAGGAGAATATGCAAGACCTTATATCGGCAAAACCTGTTATTAATAAGATGATTATACATTTTTTTATTTTAGAATGGATTCATTTAAATAAAGAGAGGTGAAGTAAGTTCATGATTCGTTAACTCTCACCAAACCAGGCAAACACATTTCTAAATTTAGCCACGGTTTAACTCTAGGGAGTGTTAGGGCTGTATATCGTTCAGTGGCATCCGAGATTCCTATGCAACCACGGCCAAATTTTTAGGTTATGCAATAAGGAGGAAGAAACTGACCCATAATATTTTCAAATGCGAATAGACTAGTCAATCGATAAAAAGCAGATCCGGTAAAAATACAATGACATTCAATGACCTAATAATTCTTAAAAGTAGGATAAACAATTAAATTAAACGAAGAAACGAAAAAGACTAAAATAAGCCAAAAGGCTGCAATGCTTGGAGAATATATATCACATGCTTCCTTGTTTATATTTATTATCAACATCATAAAATATATGTTGCTACTTATATTTCTTTTTAAAAACAAATGTGCACTTGATTATTCAGAAAAATGATAGTTAACAACAGTTTTTAATGTCATCATACCGCTTCCATCATTACCTGAGAAACTAGCCAATAATAACCTGACACCTACTATCCAATAGAAATATCTAAATTTTATGGAACCGTGATTTATCCAATATGACGCAGTATTTAAAACCCTCATGCTTTTTGTGGATTTGTGTTTTTTTCATATATACGGAAAAAAACGTAAGATATTAGTTCGTGTAGCATCTTCGAATCGCCTGATTTTATCTTTCCTTAAGATCTTGTTCAATTAAGATATTCTAATGACTTCTACCAATCACGTCAAACACAAGAGCTTCTTATTATTCCTGGCCCAGCCCTTCTGCCACCTCTGCTATTCTCATTTTTGCGGTCGAGAATTATTGCTGTTTTACACAGACATTCCTGTTTGATATACTTTTCCAACAAAAGCACGTCGAGGACTTTATTAAAAGCCTGTCATAATAAATAATGACATCATTCAGAATAACGAGTATAATTTGCCGAGAGGTTTTTGAGTTTGTAAATTATAGACATTATTCTACGATTTTTATTAATTATTACCATAACATTTTTCTGACGATGATTAATTAAAAAATTGGTTTCTCGATATAATGATGCACTCTGCTCCAAAATGAATAGGGTTATATGTGTGAAGAAAAAGGGATTTTGAAAATAACAAAATAAAAGGTTTTAATTCCAAAATTTTGTCTATTGGACGCAATATTTTTTTAAACAATTAATACCGCGTGTATGTAATGTCTATTAGCTGAAACTCCTGCACCTGTTAGGCATTCTGTCAGTAAGGTTGCCGCTAATTTTATAGCGAATTTCACTCCATTGATGTTGCAACGCTGACCCAGTTGTTGGAAGTCAACTGGCTGCGAATGGTGATCGAAAAGCCTTCTCTGCATCGCATGTGTAAAAAGGGATTGAGGTCTGTAGACAATGGGGGATAGAGTGGATTGGAAATTCCCAGGTTTTCTAAACATTAATGAACAGCTTTGTCTCTATTAGATCTGGCATTGTCATTCAGAAATGGAAAATCCATGCCAATTAGAGCCCTCGTTTGATGGATTTATTCCTGGATAATATCTTGGATATTAAGGACTAACGTTAGGTTATCTTCAACAATATAGAGACCACTTCGTCCTCCAGTGTAAATCTCGTCTCAGACCATTAGAGCACCTCCTACAAACTGCACTGTAGGGAATCCACCCACGGAGTTGTAGCCCACTCAATGTTGAACGACAGCGACGACGGGTGGTACAATGTGGTTAAGGCTCGGAGACCTGAAAAGGGTTACCTCGGGACCTCATCCACGTCCCTCTCCCAATCCAGATTCCTTAACTCTTTCCTGCGACCCCTCCCAACCCTTGGATACAAGGCGGGTGTCCGGGCCCAAATTAAAAGTGCAGCCCTGAGGGCGTGGCAACCTCTCTAAAGCATAAGCTGTACTCGTTTCTTCCTCGGGTCTGCATGGGGCGGCGGGTGCCTTATCAGAGGCACACGAAGGTTAGGGTACCAGATCCAATCTGCATAGACGGGGGAGGGTGCATAACCATCTGTACTACGTGGTCAGAAATGTTCCAAGGTTCAGCCCCTGTTACTATGGGAATGGACCCGTAGTTGGCCGAGGTGAGACTCCTGGCGGGTACTTAGAGAAGAGGATGTCTTCTATCTGTGACCTTCGCACGAAATTGGCGCATCGTTATACACCCGGCCTCACGGGATACGGCTGATCGAACGTCAGCGTATAAGCGTTGAGGACGCTATGATTACGCTGACCGAGTCCCTCGAAAGCGTGAATATTGGCGGATGGGAACGGGTAGTGAATCGGTTGTTCCTACTCGAGTATGGTTTGCACGTAAGTGTAGGCTGAGCTCGATTGGAGGCTTTTACCTTAGGCGGTCTCCTCTAGGTGGTGGTTAGTAATTCCAATTTATCAGCAGCAGATCCGGTAGTTTCTACGCTAGGGAAGCCCTACTACTCTGGGAGGTAGAGTGGCCTTATCTACCTAGGGAGTGCGCGGGAGACCAGGCTGCTGTATTTCGGCTTATGTAGCGCTTTGCACGCGGCATAAGATCTCATGCTTAATGCAGACCCAACCACTCGGAATGGGCAAGCGGATAGCGAGTTTGTCTTGGCCCCTCGGGGCTGAGCTGCCTCTACACCAACGCTGCGGCAGTAACCCACATCTGTCGTATGTGGAGGTGCGTCAGCTCTCTTCTTGAGAATCAAAACATCCTATAAGGCAGAATAGGCTAGGACGTTAAAGATCCTCATTGTCCTTTTAAAAAAGACCGAGTATACGGGAAAGCATGCACTGTAGGGAGCGCGATGGGGCTTTGTACGCATCTCCTGAGTAATTGGTGGCGTGTTGTTGCTATAGGTTGTTCCCAAAGAGTCATACAATGGTACAATGTAAGGCCAACTTCTCACATTGTTTGTGTTGATAAAGGCTTTGCCAAAACATCTTGTTCTTCATCTAAATGATCCTATGATCTGGAGGGCACTATGAAAATGGTTCCATCTTGCAGCAATGACAGTCTGTCCTCCCTTAGCGTCAGAATGCGCTGAGATACACTACCATTTCCAGTCTCTCAGGATCTGAGAAACCCCCAACTGTCTCTGCGAGATCCTGTAGCCGGGAACATCGATGACTCATTATCACAATAGTATTGCGAACTTCTGATTCAATATGTGTTTCCATGGTTAAAGAGAATACAACTGCATTAAAATGGAGAAAGGACAAGAATAGGTGGTTGTATAAAAAATGAGTATTCTTCAAGTTTACTATTATTTCGTTAACCCATTATTAATAATAAGGATTAACATATATTTGTTTTTGGTTTGTAATTGCTAATTTGATTTATCCAACTAACAAAAATATATCAATTTAGGTAAAATTAATGGGATAAGAATAAATTACAAATATCCTTATTCATGGTTGAACAGTGTAATTAATCTTTTTATGTAAGGTTTTTGGTTGAAATCAAAAGTTAGTGCCACGAGCGGGATTCGAACCCACGTCCTTGGCTAAATACACCACTGTTCTACCACTTGAACTATCGTGACTTCGATCTCCTCGGATACCAATTTCCCATCTCATCCAACCTTTAGAATTTTCCCTCCTTTTTGCCATTTTCATTTCAACTAAAAACCTTACATAAAAAGATTAATTAATTCAAAGAAGAAATTTGGTCAACAGACCACTAAATATAATGGATTTGAGCAGTATTTTTATTCACTAATAAGTTACCTTGTACAGCATGGTACAGATTTATAGACCACTAAATATAATGGATTTGAGCAGTATTTTTATTCACTAATAAGTTACCTTGTACAGCATGGTACAGATTTATGCACACTTGACGAGTAACCAACTAGAATGTTGATCGATATTACATATTTCCAATCTAAACATGTAATAATATTTTTGATCGTCGTCTGTCATTCTGCTTTAAATATTGCTCAGTTCGATAGACATTTATTGTTTTACTCTCGGTGGTTCATTCATACGATAATAATACGTCCGTTATAGTAACGCAGTGATTGTTAATCACTTAAAATCGTTTTGGTGAAGCTTGATATAGCTAACCTTTCAGACTAATCTAAACGTTAGATATCTCATTACGTGTGGAGCTCGGGCATCAAGAGGATTATGCGAGTAAAATGCTAATAAATTACACAGAGAATCCACAAAGCACTACCCCCAAAGGACCGCAGGCTATTTCTTTATAAACACAGTCTCAAATAATTTCCTGAGATTAAAATTGTTCTTTGAACGTAATTAACCTTTTAGAGTAACCCTATACAGTTTTACTTTATTAGCCTCCAGTTATGCACAAATATTACAATTAATAATTTTATATCAAAATATGATTTTCAAAAACAATTATTATTTTTTAGAAAGTAGATTAAAAACCAATACGGTTTTGTTCGAAATCGTTTAAAAAAGTGATAAAGTCTGTAAGCTGGGTCGACAGCGAAGTTCTAGCGTATCCAGAGCATTGTAGAAACCTCGTAGGATCTGTCTCGTTGTAGTAAGGTCGTCCTCACCTAATTAAGGATAGGCCTTGCCAGGTTGACACACGGAAACATACTTTGCATGTAGAGAAAGGTTACTCGATATGCCCCAATAAATTGAACGGTGTCATTCCTTGGCTCCATATAGAGAGCGCGTAGGAATGTCTCCCGATTTGAGAAATCTAAGTCCCGTGTTCCGATTTTTGGAGGAAACATGTTTTTTATGTAGATATTACTTTTATTTTTAAATCAGCTAGTGTGTGTTGATAGTAATTGTATTTATTAGCGCGAATGTGTAGTATAAGAGAGGCGACGGCTGAATATTGAGTACCCAGTCGAAACTCAATTAGATTATTTATATAGGTGTAAAAGGTAATGGAGAAATATCGAATACTACGAGTATGAAAAAAGAAATAATTATAAATAATACATTTCAGAAAAAGTGAGAGTGTAAGTGGTTTTGAATTTAGGAACTGATAACGTGGGGCCCTTAAATGTTTTGCTGGCTGGACGGATAAGATCGAGTTCTGATCCCGGGCTGGCGATACCAACACCCGAAGTGGTGTGATTCTCGAGGCCTGCATTTATTGTAAATTACAAAAGCGGGAATTAGCGGTATTCACGGTGTTTGTAAAATGTTACCTCGAATAGACAAATGCTCAGTAAGATCATGAATGCCCCCGTCTTTTCTTAGCATGTTAAACACTAATTTTGTCCCCAATGCTTCGCGTGGCGATTAGTAGAACCGCAAATAAAGCTATAACAGTCCTTGAAGGCTTGTTGTTGTTTGTTTTGGTTTTCATTTGTGTTAAATTATAAGATGCCAGAAGTTAATAAAAAAAGAAAAATTAATTATCTCTTTCATTCAAAATGCTATTATGCACTCGAAAATTACTAGCAAATGACAAGCTTCAATTCGTGCCGACATACCTAACTTGTATCCTTACGTCTAACAGCCTACAACTTTATAGGAAATGGGATGAATCTATTGTGAAAGTATAAGTGCAGGTCAGAAATTAACAAAACAAATGTAAAGGTTGGTTTGATTTAATTAATGCTTATTTAAGAATAAAAACACGTGTAAACAAGAAACAGCTGTTAAATTCATGGCTGCCATGTTGGTTAGCTACGCCCTAACGGATAGCAATGTTACTACATTTTCGACGTAACATCTAACATTGGCCCTAGACCAATAGATCGAGTAATGTTAACTAGCCGATTCTTACAAGTCTACGTCATCATTTTTCTCGATCTAACAGGACCTAACAGAGTTAACAGGGGAAACACAAAGATCGTGGATTGTCGGAAGAATGCAAAAAGAGTACGCTCAACTCTGTGCACCCGCGTAAATGAGTGCGCAGATCTGAGCTAATATAAGTCAGTAATAAGTTTTATTCAAAATCCCAACATAAACATTAAAAAATTCGACTGTCATATAGCTTATCACTGGAAAATCATTGTAAATACAGTAAAAAATATCGTATTTCACACGACAAATAAACATTCTTGTACAATTATGTGATGTGCCTAAATTATTCATTATTTAAAAGGTGGTATCAATTTTAGCTCCGGAAGTTGAGTGACATCCTTAGTTGAAGTAACTTGATAACACGTATACGCTGAAATTTCATAGGGGTTTCTCAGTTTAATCAACCCTTAAACTGAGTAGATTACTGTAATTTATGTCATACAAGAAGGTTTAACGTCTAACTACCCGTTGTGTTACACTGACAACCTTTAAAATAAACATTGTAAAATATAGGTTTTGATGTAAAGGTAGCAAAATAAAAAACAGAAGAAGAAACAATTATACGTAAATTATATTTCTTTTAAAAACATTAACAAAAAAATAATAATTTAAGCTTTATTCAAAGCTAAATAGTTATTATAGGAAAAGGTTTGTTCATAGATGATATAAGCAAAAACGTGAATTGTGAAGGTAAAGTCAGCCGATTTTCGGGTGGAATGGAACGAAAGATGGAAAGAAACATTAGAACATGTTCAAATCGGATAAGCAGTTTGGGCAGAAAAAGGGCGAAGATATTCTGGAGTTCAGCAAATTGAGAAAGCGTCGTCTTTTGAGAAAATACGGAGAATAAAGCCGATCTGCTAAGGAAATATATCAAAGAAAGTGCAAATATTTTTAGTAGAAGAGTTATTTTAAACCTATTTGATCGTTGGTAAATAATATGGCGGTTTGAAATTAATTTAATTTTAGTTAGTTATAGTAAATTCACTAATTTCGTGGTCCGCTTGACCAATTAATACATTACGATTAATTTAGGTTTTTAGTTGAGATGAAAAAAAGTCAATGATACGAGCGGGATTCGAACCCACGATCTTTGGCTATATACGCCGCTGCTCTACCACTTGAGATATCGTGACCTCGATCCACTCGGACATCAACTTCCTATCTCAACCCCACCTTATGAGTTTCCCCTCATTTTTGCCATTTTTCGTAGTTCAGCGTGGTAGAGTAGCGGCGTATCTAGCCGAAGATCGTGGGTTCGAATCCCGCTCGTATCATTGAATTTTTTTCATCTCAACTAAAAACCTAAATTAATCGTAATGTATTAAATGGTCAAGCGGACGACGAAATTAGTGAATTTAATGAATTACAATGAAGTACACCACTAAAGCTCTCCGTGGCCATTTCATTTGTCGTCGAGAATCCAATCCGATTACACGGCATTTAAAAAATGGCAAAAAGGAGGGAAAACTCATAAGGTGGGGAGGTCACGATAGCTCAAGTGGTAGAGAAGCGGCGTATCTAGCCGAAGATCGTGGGTTCGAATCCCGCTCGTGCCATTGACTTTTTTCATCTCAACTAAAAACCTTAATTAATTGTTAGTTATAGTATAATTTAGTTTTAGTTTATATATATTACACAGGGCGGGCGACCAGGACCCGAGGGGTTAAAAGCCTGAGTAGGCCCGTACCCCATCCCTTAGTTTTAGTTTAGTTATTTAATTGTTGTTTTTCGTAATAAAATTGATAATATTATATTAATAGAAACACATGTATAAATAGCCAAAGTTAATATTACGTGTTTTTCCACTTCTTCAAAGAATTTAATATTTACTGTGTCCAGAAAACGTAATTCTAAGATTGGAAGAACTACAGAAGATTAATCTGAAACTAGTAGTGGTACTCTTTTGAACTATAATGTTCCTGAGCTTCGCAGTAGGTCTTAGTAGAGGCTTGCTTTCACACTATATAACTAAGGTCTATGAAGTTTACAAAGTGTACTTTTACACAAGTCATACACACCAAAAATTCTATGAGCTGTGCCGGGATTCGAACCCAGAACGTTAGCAATCGCCACTATCCACTCAACCACCGTGGTCTTCAAAATACGAATTCCCCCAAATGCTTCAATTTAAACCATTAAAACCAAACTAATAAATATAGTCATTCCCAATAGATACACAGGGAATACATAACAAGATATATATTAGTACTAATATAAGAAAACAGGCCCGTTTCCACCAAGAATCGGCAAAGGGGACCCAATACTCGCTACCTTGTTCCAGCTTAATTATCATGTCAGGTGGCAGTCCTACTCGCGCTTTATATGGAACCAAAGAATGACATCCTTCAATTAAGTGGGACATTGTACCACTTCTTATCTAAATATTAGACACTTACGCGAACTTTGGACCAAAAAAGACACTGATTACATTATTACTGTGTTATCCTAATTATTCAAAATAACAACTCATATATATATATATTGTGTTGGTACTTATTATTGTTAAATTTTGTTAAATTTATAACCACTTTTGAAATAACAATTTTGTCAATTACATTGTTAACGGGATGAAATGGGCCTTAAATACGATGGAAAAATGGTGAGTAATTGTTGTGACAGCATTTTAGATGAACAAATTATTACATAAAATTTCCCGCGTAATATTATTAATATCAGTGAGTTTCAACAGACACAAGATAAACTTTTACGAGTTAAAGGAAATAATCAGATTGAAAAATATGACTCTAGTTGTACTTAAGTGACTGTTTTTGAAAGTTCAATAATTAATAAAAGATTTGGTTCTATTATCCAAACCTTATTATTGCATCGTCGCCTTTTCCTATTTTTGTCCATCCACCTCCACACCTTTCCTTGGGTATAAACCGTATACTAACGCACCGCGCCAATTAACTAAAATTTTGATTCTGGATAAGGGGCTTTTAAACTTAACGCCGTAAAGATAGGGCTTAAGGAATGTAAAGGGTTGCTTCTATTTAAAATTTGTTTTTTATTAAATTGGAAAACTTAATGGGTATCCCCTAGAATCCCCTTTACAAATAATGCAGAGGACACTGGCCCAGATTAACCTAGCTTGCTGACGCACTTATTAAGAATTCCCTATGTACTATACAAATAAATAAATACATAGGTCCATAAATTCACTACATATACGATTAAATCAATCCGACCTGATCTACAGGTCGAACTACCGCGCTGGACGATTTAAAAATATTGAATCGAATTTTCTCAATTGCAGTCCTTCAGTACTGCTGGAGAAATTTCTGGGATAAAAACTTTAGTTTCCCTCTCTTTTTATCGAAAAATGCACAAGAATAATCTGTTTCTTACATCATCATCATCTGTTGGAACACGAGTATAAAGGTCTGCTGACACTTTTAAATTTGTACAGTTATGGTGCGAAATTCACGTGACTTGGTAGCATTTTCGTTATATAAAAATCGCTAAGTACCACTTTTACTGTTGCCTCTCTTCAAAGAAAGGGTCTTCCCTCATTGCTTTTTTCCCATCTGGTTTCCCATCTACCTTTTATTCTTTTTTTATATGTAAAAAATCCCCATGCATCGTCGCCTTAACTCTAGTAGAACTGAATGTTATTGAAAAAGAAATTGTCAACTTTCCTTTCTAATAATTGAGCCTGAAATTATAACGGTGAGCAGTAAGAAATCTAGATAATATATTGCTAAATGTAGGGTCGAAAAATAAGCCCGTTGAGATTTTCATAGCAAATTCAATCAAAATTTCAGGTATGTAATAAATAATCCATTTATGTTTTACTAGTCAATAGACCAAGTTACTTCTTTCACTTAATTATTCTTTTTATGTAAGGTTTTTGTTGAGAGTAAAAAGAGGGAAAATTCGCACGGTTGTAGGTTGAAACGTAGAGTTGGTGTCCGAGTGGATGGAAGTAACGATAGCTCAAGTAGGAGAGCAGCTACGAATTTAGCCGAAGGTTCGAATCCCGCTCGTGTCACTAGCTTTTTCATTTCAACCAAAATCGTTACATGAAGAGATTAATTAATTGGTAAAATAATTTGGTCAAAAGTCAACTATATGGATTAATAAGTAAAACGAAGCATAACTTCACTAACAGCTCTCCGTGGCCATTTCAAATGTCGCCGAGAATCGAATCCTGATTACACGACATTTGAAAAATGGCAAAAAGGAGGGAAAATTCGAAAGGTTGTAAGTTGAGATGGAGAGTTGGTGTCCGAGAGGATCGAAGACACGATAGCTCAAGTGGTAGAGCAGAGGCTTATTTCGCCAAAGGTCGTGGGTTCGAATCCCGCTCGTGAAACTGACTTTTTTATCCAATCCAAGACCTTACATAAAAAGAAGAATTAATTTATTGAATAATACATAAACTATACTGTTCTAATACTTGTTGCAGTCTTCCCTGTAATTTTCTTATTCCGTCCTCTCAGGTTTGTGAACGACGTGCTCGATGTGTTGTCCGCAGTCCTCAGGTAAAGAAAAGTTTATCTCATAAGCAGAACTCTGTATAAGTGAAAATCTTAAGGTGTTATTACTCAGCCGACCTAGCCATGCTAGCTATATTTCCTACCTAGGACATACCTAGATGAGACCAATAATTTCTAATAATTTCAATTAAGACTTTATGGACAGATTGGCTAACTCTTTCCTAGGTTGTTTTTTCATCAAATATGAGTCTAACTTGATCCATTCGGAAATTTTTTTATAGCAGTTTGAAATTTTACAGAAGAGTTTTCTGTGTCTATGGTGTTGTTCACTACCCGAATTTTTGCACCACATTTCCCATAAACTCTCGATCTTATCACATCACTTTGATATCTGCATCTCCTTCAGCATCTCAGCTCCCAAGATGGTAGTGAAAACTCCTGTAACAAGGTGTGTAAGAAATATGAATTTTTTGTAGTAAAACTATTGAAATAATAGATAAATATAATTTACTTACTTATATAAATTACTTTCGAGTTGTTTAATAGCACTGCTCTCATTTAAACAACGTTTAAATATAAATTCAAATTAACAAAGTTACCACTTAATTTTACGTGATTCACATTCAATGGTAAAAGTTTAACACGAGCTAAGATTGGGGATTTAAACGTCATGATACAGTTAAAAGATGTAATAAAAAGTTCAAGGAACAGTTTGTCCTTAAGATTTCTTCTATTGAGTTGGTACAAAATTAATTAATGTTTTTAAAATTTATCAACAAATTGCCAATGTATGTCTTCTTCAAAGTTTGTCTCCCTTGTATGGTTGATGGTTTTAGTATTTTAATTTGGTATACAACTTCTTGAACATATAAGATATGTCGATTGGCAAGCTACTGTTCTTGAGGCATCGAATGAAATTGTCCTGAAACTCTTTATTACCCTCAGTGACATTTTACGTTGTACTCTCCTTAGTTTTATGACGTGTCGTTTTTGTAATCCCTTGATCCAAACGGAGGCCGCGTAAGAGAAGATTGGAAGAATCGCTCCTTTGTACAATACAGAGGAGAGATTTACGTCCAAATACCTTTTGGGTTTCAAGGGCGGGTGTCCGAACCACTTAATAAAACATTTTCTAAATTAATCTCAAATAAAATTCCAATTTGCCGAGATTCCAACCCAGAACCAATTTCCTCGTAAAAACAAGTCGATCGTCACTACCCACTCAGCCACCGCATTTCCCAAATTGTAATATGTTTTAATTAAAAAATATATTTAAAGCGTACCAAAGCATACAGCAAATTATAATTTTGACTTAAAAGCGTATTTACTTAGCATGCTTTGGTGCGCAATACACCTGTACATATAATATAGTTTAATACTGCGGGCAGTATGGAAAACCAATTATATCCGAAACTATCTAATTATATTGCAAATTAAATCAATACGTAATAACAATTAAAAGGTCATCAATTTGAATCTGAAAATCCGTATATGTGGGCACAAATTTGACATCGTTCATAATTCTGTTAAAGTGAAATGAGAGAGAAGATATTTCTATGGCGAGGGTAGAACAATATCATACATTTCATCTCATATCTAGTTACAAAATGAGTGATAATTAATTTTGATTTTTTTAAATCAATGCTGCCGAATTAACAATTAGGACGAGTCTGGAAAAGCTTCGCTTGATTGACATTTAGCCAATCGGCTAATCGTCTTTCCGCCTTGTATAAATTAAAACAAAAGGAAGATTTATTGAGAAAAAGATACTTCATTTTTATATGTCCAATAACGGCACCCTCACAGCTGTGATATTTCATTCAAAGGATTTGTTGTATAATATTTGAAAAAAACGAAACGTTTTAGGACAATATATGTAACTGTAATAATGTGACTTTGCCGTATGATGGATGTTCATCAAATAAATAAAGTTTTCTCTCTTACATGACCAGCTTTCAATAGAACAATATTTCAAATAATTTTCAATTAATTAAGAATTTGTTTGAGATAAAAACGTCAGTGTCACAAGCGGGATTCGAACCTACGACCTTCGGCTAAATACGCCTCTGCTCTACCACTTGAGCTATCGTGACTTCGATCCACTCAGACACTAATTTCCCATCTCAACACCACCATTTGAATTTTCCCTCCTTTTTGTAAATGTAAATTTCAAATAATAAAAAATGACAAACTTTTTTTAAAATATTTATAATCTAATCATTATAAGATTAATTATATTTCAAAAACATTACATTTTTATTTAACAATGAATTTCTGTATTTCTAAATTAACCCTTTCATTATTATATTATTTATATGGTTCTTTTTGGTTACCTCCCCACCACACACATTCTCAGGTACAAAATATTCACCGTTCCAATTTTGATGGACACGTGGGTTGTAGTGCAGATGTATGTTTTTTTTAAATTTATTTGTTACCTATACAGGATAGTATACAATACAACTATGCACACATGATTTGTATACACAGCATAACACTAGCACTAATGCAAGCACTGCACCGGTAGATCACATGCTTTGAGGAGCCTGCCATTGTTGGCACTCAGTGTGTATGGTTAAGGGTCAAGGAGGTCCCGAGGCCATCGTCGACGTGGTGGGTTGTCAGGATGGGAATGAGTGCGTAGGGCTAGAGCAGTATCGTTAGGTTGGTTCGAAAGGTTGGTATGGAAGATTTGAAATCTGGACGGTTTAGTTCGTTGACAAAAGGAAGTGGATTGTGGATAGTAAGGTTAGTGACATAATAAGGTGCTTTGGCATTTTGTCTAAGGACTTTTTCGCGTAAAAGTACACTGAGTGCATTTTTCTTCGTTCGACCGCTTTTTGGCCATGATCAAATTGTAGATTTATGAAAGGAACAAAAACCCTTCTTTTTTAATCTACCAAGAAGATAGGTGTTATAAGAAAGGAAGTTTAAAGCCATATTCTAAGAAATACAATGGATGCAGTTGTAAAATCCAGTCCTCAAAACGACCACATCAATAAGCACGCCATGTAATATGTAATAACACAAAGTAAAATGGGCAAAATGGCGCACCAAATAAAACAAGGGGCTAAGCATCTTACGAATACTCTGGATCACGGTGTGGTCTTGATGAAAAATTAATCATTAGAAAAGTGGACAATACGCTTAGATAATAAACTTCATTAAACATCGTAACAACGCAGAATGGAAAATCTCGTTCATATAGGTTAAAGTTCATAACACCCTGTAAAACAGCTGCACCGACGAATTATAATACAAAACTTGCTTATCACGTAGATAGGAGAAAACAGTACAGAAAGAAAAGATTAAAGCTTTGGAACTAACAGAAAAAGGCACACGCAACATTTTTGTCCCGTATAACTTCCAGACTAAAATCGTCATTAAAAAGGAAAACGTTTTGCCAACCAAAACTAACCTGTCTCTACTTCTTCAACTTAATGGATGACCCTCTTCATTCAATGGTCGCTCACTTAGTCAGGAGTGGTATCACTAATATTCGATTGCCCCAAAGTTTGAAGACATCCAAGCAAAAATAGAAACGAGCTCTTGCGTCAGAAATAAACTGCTTATATAACTTTTTCTCCACCGAGTGCTTCATCCCGCAACGAAAACATCATTTCCTTTATTTTTGTTGTCTTTGAGTAAATTTAGAATTACGAACGTATATTCAATTATCTCTATACGAAAGTAAACTTTAAGGAACCTTGAAGACGCACTAATATTGAACACTGCACCAGATGGCAAGACTACAGTCACACACGCGCATATTGCAACCATAGATGCATAAGATAATGGGTTGACATCAATCCGGCCAGTGTCCAAGGCCAAAAGTATGCCGGCGACTTGTGGAAGGTCTCATCTTGCCATTGAGGGGTGTACTACCCTCAAAGAATTACAAGAGATACCGTTAAGTCAACTATGTTTTAATTTTGCTCTTCGTCATAGAGGAATGTTGGAAAGGCACAGGACAGCCGGTTCCCTTTTTCCTCTCTAAAGAAGTTATGTTGTCAAAACTTAGTGTTCGGCAGTTGAGCTTAAATGACTATCCTGCATCTCTCATTACTTTAAGTATTACCATCCATTTCAAGTTTGTTGGTTCTTCCGTTTCATCACTTGAAATCAAATCATCAACTTTCATAGCTTCAATCAGAGGTTATATCAACCCTCGGAGTGCCGGTTTGTTGAAGAAAAAAAACATTTGTAAGTACGTCGGGTTCGAATGCATGGCCGCTGGATTGGAAACCGGTTCCTTGAACTTACGGTGGATGAGCGCAGTATATATATATATATATATTTATATTACGAGGGTTCGCAACAGCAGAGTTTATATCAACACTCAGGGTGCGGGTGTTTTTGAAAATAAGCCCATGTGCGAATGCAGGGACGCTGGATTCGAACCCGGGACCTTTACGTTACAGTGATGAGAGCCGTATCAACGCCTAAACTGTTCCCGGGGATTCTTATTTTTATTTATTTTTTTAGGTTAAAGACTTAGTATCACTTTTGGGAGCAGGTGAAAATGAAATTGCGAAGTGCAAAGTTACTTCAACTAAGAAAATGTTTAAAACGTAGTATACTTATTTTGAGATATAATGTAAGACAGGGGTGCTCAAACTTGAACTGCTGGCGATCTACCTCAATATTTTTAGACTACTTACGATCGACTCTGAGAGGCTGCAAGTGTGTGTGATGCAGGGTTGTCGTACATACACGATACACCCTACCTACCTAGGTAGGGTGTACCGTAGCATATATAGATATTAGCTTTCTGCACAATATAGGTACATTATTTTAGTCAAGGTTTGGGTTAGGTTTAGTTAGGTTCTTCTCTACAATATCAATGAAAAAACTCATAGTTATTCAAAATTGCGAGTTTATTGGTTGTTACAAAACAAAAGAGTTACATATGGTGTTAAACTTAACTAAGGAGTGGCTTTGGATGTTGAAGCGTGGCACTGCATGTCCTCAGCATACTTTTCATAAGAT